>NW_012101254.1:4523677-4540315 GCF_000951045.1 Mandrillus leucophaeus
AGCGGCCGCGGCGGGACAACCCTCCTCTGTCCATTGACCTCACCTTTCACCTGCTGCGGACCCTGCTGGAGCTGGCGCGGACGCAGAGCCAGCGGGAGCGCGCCGAGCAGAACCGCATCATATTCGACTCGGTGGGCAAGTGACGGCCCGGTTTGTGGCCGCGAAAACTTTGACCCCTTTCCCCCACCCCAGGGTTGGGATGCGGGGCAGAGCCACCAGGGCACTCTCTGCTTGACTATTTTTTAATAAAAGTACTGAAGACCCGTTGGCTTCTGTCGTGGGGGCAGGGCAGTCACAGCAGCGTGGGAACCCGTGGGAAGGTGGGGCCCCCGGGCCAGCGGGAGGGGAACAAAATGCTGTGGGGGGCTCTGGGAGAGCAGCTTTCAGCCAGGTCAGCCAGGTGCCTTTGAACCCCAGGGGTCCCCAAATCCCTAGGACCTCAGAGGTCCCAGCACCACCGCCCCGCCCTCGACCCTTTTCCCAGGGCGCTGGGCTCACCATTTCGCTCCTGGCATCACAGAGGTGCCCAATAGGGGTTCATTTGGCTTCCGCCCCCCGGATAGTCTCAGGTTCTGGGAAGGGCAGGATGGTGGGCGGGTCGCCTCCGAAGCCGAGGCTGCGGCATTGGGCAGCGAAAGGAGATACGGGTCGGGGACGCTCGAGTTCTTTATTGAGATCCTCCCGGGGCGGGCGCCGATTTGGGCGACGCCGCAGTCTCTGCGCAGATCCTCCCCGACCCTAGCGCGGGCGCTCGAGCAGGGTCGGGTTGGCGCAGGCCTGTACCCGGGAAAGAAGGCTCGGTCGGCTGGTGCTGCGAAGGCGCCAGGCAGCTCGAGCCCCGCTCACTCCGTCCTCCGCCACGTGGGTTTCTCCTCTACTCAGCCTGCCTTGCTTGCCTCCCAGCACCCCGAGGAACGGCGGGTGAGGAGGAAAGTGTATTTTTCCGCCCTTTGTGGCTCCGGGGTTGGGTGGCACCGACGAATGGGGGCTTCATGCGACCCGCAGGGAGGACAATCACTGGGGGAGGGGACGCGAGCACACCAGCCAGGCCCCACCCCAAGCCCCTCGGGCCGCTCTCACCTTAAGGCCCATCCGGCCGCTCTTCCTCCGGCCCCGCGGTGCCCTCGTCTCCGTCCAGGGCCACCTCCTCATCTTCTTCCTCCCCGGAAGCTCCTGGGCCCAAGGAAGGCCTGGTGAGGTGGAGTCCCTGCCTTTCCGGCCATCGTGCCCTCCTCACCTCCCACACAGAGGGTCTGAACCCCAGTCCCAGCGGCCCTCGGCCACCTCCCTCACCCGGCTGGAAGTCGATGGTCCGCAGCATTTCGGCGACGTGTTCCACGCTCACGGTGAATTGCTCCATGCTCTCATAGCCTGGCTCCGGCCGCCCTGCCAGCTCCACCTTCGACATGGCCCCGACCCTGCGGTGGCCACACGGACTCAGCTGGCAATGCCCCAGCACCCTCAAGCCCCGCCCCCAGCCAGTGGAGCAGCGCAGCCCCCTCCTTTCCCTTCCCGCTGTGCCTACTCACTTATTGATCAGCTCCTTGGCCTGCTGCAGGGAAGAAAAGGAGGGTGAGAGTAAGCACCGGGCCAACCTGGGCAAAGTCCCATTTCTGAGTCTCACCACAGTCCTGTGGGGTAGGTGGGAAGGCACATCCCAATCGTTAAGTGGAAAATGAACTCAGAGGGGGTGACTTGCCCACGGTCCTAGTGGCAAACAGGTGCAAGAGACAAGACTTGAACCTGGGTCTCCAGGTACCAAGGCCCCGACTCTAGCCACTGTGCGGCACTGCTACCCTCCCCTAGGGCCCACCTGGAGGTAGAGCGCCATCTGTGGCTCTTCCATGGACTGAATGGCGGACTCCACCAGCTTAGAGGAGGCCTCCAGGTGGTCGCCATACTGACGGATGAGGCCGCGGACGCGCTGCAGCTTCTCCTCTTGCTCCCGGGCCAGCGCCTGCAGCAGCTCGCCCTTGCGCTCCTCCAGCACTGCGCACAGGCTCTCAAACCTCTGGTTTAACAACTGCTTCTGCCTCCGGCTATTGTCCTAAAAGATGGGGAGCAAGGATGAGGGAAGGCGTGGCTGAGACCCGGTGGCTGGGAAAGCACAGGATACTCACAGAGAACCAACACAGAAAGTGACCCACCCATAGTGACACTATGCGTTAGTGGCTGAGCCAGAATCCAGCCCAGATCTTTTCCATAATAAAAACACAATGCTTTAAAGTAGCTTCACTAAGTGTTGTCTATATCCCTAGCCCTGGTTTTTATTTGCATTATTCCATATAATTCTCAAAAAGAATCCATGAGGTAGCTGGTGTACCATTTATCATCATCACTGTTTTATGAGGTTAAACAAAACCAAAGCACAGAGAAGTTAAATAATTGGATTAAAGTTTTGCGGAAAAGCTGGAATGAGCACCCAGCAGCCTGGCAAAAGCACCTCCCACCACTCCCAGGACCCCAGAAACTTTTGGACCAGTTTGGCCAGAGGTCAGAGAGGAGCAGTTCACTTGGGAGCCCGGGGTCCGCAGGCCAGCCAGTTGCTGTTCCCCCCGCCCTCCAGCCCAGGCTTACCTCGATGGTCTGGCACACCTCCTCCATCTGCGTGATGACTGCTTGCACACGGTCATTGCCTGCCACTAGCATCGCGATGCCATCGCTGAGCTCACTCTGATACACACACAGGTTAGCACTTAGAGCTGGGACCTCACCTAGAGCTATACCCCTCACCCCAGCCAGGGTTGCCTAGGAGAGGGCTGGCCCCTCCACCCCATCCCCCATGAGGGCATCTACAGCAATCTAGAAGGTCTGAACCATCAAAAGGTACAGAAGCACATTCTAGGGATTCTGGAAGGAGGTGGAGAGAAGCCCTCCACCACTAAGTGGGGAAGGAACAGACAGTCTCCAAACATCCACCAGATAGTAGGCACTGGGCTAGATGCTTTATCTGTAGATTCGTTTCCTGCATAAATTCTGAGAAATTCTTCACGATTATCCATCTGCATAATATTGCCTTTTCTCTATTCTCTTTATCCTCTCATTCTGGGAATCTGATTAGACCTGTTAGACCTTCTCACCCTCAGCCTTCTCATCTCCTAGAACTGCACATTCTGTTTTTCTTTTAGTCCTCTCATGCTATTCACTAGTCTGTTTTCAGACAAATCTATCATTTAATTCACCTGTTGAGTTTTTTTGTTTTTTTTTTTTTGAGACGAATTCTTGCTCTGTCACCCAGGCTGGAGTGCAGTTGCGTGATCTCAGCTCACTGCAAGCTCCGCCTCCTGGGTTCTCGCCATTCTCCTGCCTCAGCCTCCAGAGTAGCTGGGACTACAGGCACCCGCCACCACACCTGGCTGATTTTTTGTATTTTTAGTAGAGACAGGGTTTCACTGTGTTAGCCAGAATGGTCTTGATCTCCTGACCTTGTGATTCGCCTATCTCAGCCACCCAAAGTGCTGGAATTACAGGCGTGAGCCACTGCGCCCGGCCGAATTTTTTTTTTGTAAGAGACAGTCTCACTCTGTCACTCAGGCTGGAGTGCAGTAGTATGATCATTGTTCACTGGATCCTCGAACTCCTGCACTCAGGCGATCCTCCTATTTCAGCCTCCCAAGTAGCTGGGATTACAGGCACATGACACCACTCCCAACTAATTACAACAAAAAAATTTTTTAGGCCGGGTGCAGTGGCTCACACCTATAATCTCAGCACTATGGGAGGCCAAGGTGGGTGGATCACGAGGTCAGGAGATCAAGACCATCCTGGCTAACACAGTGAAAACCCGTCTCTACTAAAAATATAAAAAATTAGCCAGGTGTGGTGGTGGACACCTGTAGTCCCAGCTACTCCGGAGGCTGAGGCAGGAGAATGGTGTGAACCTAGGAGGCGGAGCTTGCAGTGAGCCGAGATCCTGCCACTGCACTCCAGCCTGGATGACAGAGTGAGACTCCGTCTCAAAAAAAAAAAAATTTTTTTTAGAGATGGAGGTCTCACTGTCGCCCAGGCTAGTCTCAAACTCCAGGCCTTATCCTCCTGCCTCAGCCTCCCTAGTCACTGGGTTTACAGGTTCCAGCCACCATGCCCAGCCATCTGTTAAATGTTCTATTTTATATATATATAATATATTTTATATATGTTATATATATTTTATATATATATATATTTGAGATAAGGTCTCACTCTGTCTCCCAGGCTGGAGTGCAGTGGCTCAATCTCAGCTCACTGCATCCTCGACCTTCCAGGCTCAGGTGATCCTCCCACCTCAGCCTCCCAAAGTGTCGGGATTACTGGCGTGAGCCACCACACCCAGCTACATGGTTGTTTTTTGGTATTCTATTATTGTTTGATTTTTTAAATTTTTCATCTTGTTTTAAAAAGCATTTGATTCATAGTGACTTCCAATTATTTACTAATTCCAATATCTCAGTTCCTTTTGGGGGGTGTCCTAAATCTGTAATTTTTATGTCTGCTGACTTCACTCATGGATTACGTTTCTCTGTGCACCTTCAATTGTCAGCCAATATTTTGTTGATATTAATTAATCTAGGGAATACCTACAGGCCTAAACTGAGCATATTCTCCTCCAGGCAGTATTTGCATTTGCCTCTGTTGAAAGCCAGGTGGCGCAATTTACTGCTTTAGCTCCTAGGATCCTTGTTTAACCTGCAGTCTCCGGAACTTTTTGCCCTGTTGCCCAGGCTGGAGTGCAATGACGTTATCTCAGCTCACTGCAACCTCCACTTCCCAGGTTCAAGCGATTCTCCTGCCTCAGCCTCCTGAGTAGCTGGGATTACAGGGCCTGCAACCACGCCCAGCTAATTTTTGGTATCTTTGGTAGAGACAGGGTTTCACCACGTTGGCCAGGCTGGTCTCAAACTCCTGACCTAGTGATCTGCCTGCCTCAGCCTCCCAAAGTGTTGAGATTACAGGCGTGAGCCACAGCACCCAGCCAGGTCTCTGGAATCTTAGCTGCAGGTATCCCTCTTTTAGGGGTTTGGAGGAATAGTCTGGTCTCTAGCTCAGTGACATTGCCAGCACTGGTCCTCTGGGAAATGCTGCCTTTTCTGTGCTTGCCACTCTGGGTTCTGCTTTCAGCTCAGCCTTTTCTTTTCGCCCCTCCCCACCCCCACTGATTTCCTTTGCTTCTATGTACCAAGCAATATAATTTGAAAATTCTGTTTTACACAGAATCTAGTTGTGTGATAGTGAGAGGACTCTGCGAGTATCTAGCCCACCATACTGAAGTCTGCGCTTTCATCCATTATCGAATTTTATCCTTATAGCTACTTTCACAAGTAGGCATTTTCACCCTCATTTTACACATGAGGAAAGTGAGGGCCACAAAGGTCCAGTAACATACCTAGGTCACATACCGAGTCAAGCACAGAGCTAGGACTTTCACCCCAATCTGCTTGACTTTTATTATTTTATTTTATTTTCGAGACAGAGTTTCGCTCTTTTTGCCTAGGCTGGAGTGCAATGGCGCAATCTCGGCTCACTGTAACCTCCGCCTCCAGAGTTCAAGTGATTCTCCTGCCTCAGCCTCCCGAGTAGCTGGGATTACAGGCGCCCGCCACCATGCCAGCTAATTTTGTATTTTTAGTAGAGAAAGGGTTTCACCATGTTGGCCAGGCTGGTCTGGAACTCCTGACCTCAGGTGATCCACTCACCTTGGCCTCCCAAAGTGCTGGGATTACAGGCATGAGCCACCGCGCCTGGCTTAATCCACTTGATCTTATTTTTATTTATTTATTTATTTTATTTATTATTATTATTATTTTTAGACGGAGTCTTGCTCTGTCGCCCAGACTGGAGTGCAGTGGCGCGATCTCGGCTCACTGCAAGCTCCACCTCCCAGGTTCAAACAATTCTTCTGCCTCAGCCTCCCGAGTAGCTGGGACTACAGGCACCCACCACCACACCTGGCTAATTTTTTGTATTTTTAGTAGAGACGGGGGTTTCACCACGTTAGCCAGGAAGGTCCCGATCTCCTGACCTCGTGATCCGCCCGCCTCGGTCTCCCAAAGTGCTGGGATTACAGGCGTGAGCCACCGCGCCTGGGCTATTTATTTCTTTTTAGATGGAGTTTTGCTCTTGTTGCCCAGGCCGGAATGCAATAGCGTGATCTCAGCTTACTGCAACCTCCACCTCCCAGGTTCAAGCAATTCTCCTGTCTCAGCCTCCCAAGTAGCTGAGATTACAGGCACATGCCACCACGCCTGGCTAATTTTTGTATTTTTAGTAGAGACGGGGTTTCATCATGTTGGTCAGGCTGGTCTCTAACTCTCGACCGCAGGTGATCCGCCTGCCTCCGCCTCTCAAAGAGCTGTGATTACAGGCGTGAGCCACCGCGCCCAGCCTGCTTGACTTTAAAACTAAGTGGAGCAACACTTTGGGAGGCTGAGGTGTCAGGGGCGTTTGAACCAGAGCAACTCCATCTTGAATAGGGGCTGGGTAAAATGAGGCTGAGACCTACTGGGCTGCATTCCCAAATGGTTAAGGCATTCTAAGTCATAGGATGAGATAAGAGATCAGCACAAGATACAGGTCATACAGACCTTGCTGATAAAACAGGTTGCAGTAAGGAAGCCGGCCAAAACCCACCAAAACCAAGACGCCAATGAGAGTGACCTCTGGGGGTCCTCACTGCTACACTCCCATTAGCGCCATGACAATTTACTAATGCCAAGGCAATGTCAGGAAGTTACCCTATATATTCTAAAAAGGGAAGGCATGAATAAAGTACCTCTTGTTTAGCATATCATCAAGAAATAACCACAAAAATGGGCAAACAGGCTGGACCCGGTAGCTCATGCCTATAATCCCAGCACTTTGGGAAGCCGAGCAGGGTGGATCACCTGAGTTCAGGAGTTTGAGACCAGCCTGGCCAACATGGTAAAACCCTGTCTCTACTAAAAATACAAAAATTAGCCAGGCATGGTGGCGGGTGCCTGTAATCCCAGCTACTCAGGAGGCTGAAGCAGGAGAATCACTTGAACCTGGGAGGCGGAGGTTGTAGTGAGCTGAGATTGCACCATTGCACTCCAGCCTGGGTGACAAGAGTGAAACTCTGTCTAAAAAAAAAGGGCAACCAGCAGCCCTAGGGGCTGGTCTGTCTATGGAGTGGCCATTGTCTTATTCCTTTACTTTCCTAATAAACTTGCTTTCATTTTACTCTACGGACTAGCCCTGAATTCTTTCTTGCACGAGATCCAATAACCCTGTCTTGGGGTCTGAATCAAGACCTCTTTCCTCTAACAGAGGCAGGAGGATGGCTTGAGCCCAGGAATTCAAAACAAGCCTGGGCAACACAGTGAGATCTTGTCTCTTTTTAATATTTTATTTTTGTTTCTGAGACAAGGTCTCACTCTACCACCCAGGCTGGAGTGCAGTGGTTCAATCACGGCTCACTGCAGCCTCAACCTCCTGGGCTCAAGTGATCCTCTCACCTCAGCCTCCTGAGTAGCTGGGACTACAGGCATGCCACCATGCCCAGCTAATTTTTTGTAGAGACAAGGGTCTCACTGTGTTACACAGCCCAGGCTGGTCTCGAACTCCTGGACTCAAACAATCCCCTGCCTCCTTCTTCAAAAGTATTATTAGTACCACTACTACTACTAATATTTATTACTAGTAGTATCCTCCTAAAGGATTACAAGTGTGAGCCACTGTGCCCTGCCTGAGACCCTGTCTCTATGTAAAAATGAAAAAGTTAGGGTCGGGCGTGGGCGTTCACGCCTGGAATCCCAGCATTTGGGAGGCCAAGGTGGTTCGATCACCTGAGGTCAGGAGTTCCAGACCAGCCTGGCCAACATGGTGAAGCCCCATCTCTACTAAAAATACAAAAAATTAGCTGAACATGGTGGTAGACACCTATAATCCCAGCTACTCAGGAGGCTTAGGCAGGAGAATCGCTTGAACCCAGGAGGCAGAGGTTATAGTGAGCCGAGATTGCGCCACTGCACTCCAGCCTGGGCAACAAGAGCGAAACTCTGTCTCAAATAAATAAATAAATAAGCTGGGCATGGCGGCACATGCCTGTAGTTCCAGCTACTCGGGAGACTGAGGTGGTAGGGATCACGTGAGCCCAGGAGTTCAAGGCTGCTGCAGTGAATCACAATCATAGCAGTGCATCCCAGCCTGGGCGACAGAGATCCTCACATCTCTTCAAAAATAAATGAATGGAACTGGGCACAGTGGCTCACGCCTGTAATTCCAGCACTTTGGGAGGCCAAGGTGGGCAGATCACATGAAGCCAGGAATCAAAAAACAAAAAACAAAAAACAAAAAAACTGGGCGTGGTGGCACACACCTGTAATCCCAGGTACGTGGAAGGCTGAGGCATAAGAACGGCTTGAACCCGGGAGGCTGAGGTTGCTATGAGCCAAGATTGCACCACTGCACTCCAGCCTGGGTGACAGTGCGAGACTCCATCTCAAAATAGATAGATAGATAGATAGATAGATAGATAGATAGATAGATAGATAGATAGATAGATAATAGATAGGGCTGAGTGCAGTGGCTCACATCTATAATCTTAGTGTTCTGGGAGGCTAAGACGGGAGGATCACTTGAGCTCAGGAGATCAAGGCTGCAGTAAGTTGTGTTTGTGCCACTGCACTCCAGCCTGGGCAACAGAGTGAGATCCTGTCTCTAAATAAATAAAGAAATAAACAAAAGATAAGTGGAATAAGAGGCTGACATTGAGACCCTGTCCTAAGCCCCCATCTCCCACACATCTACTCCCTCCCCTATTTGATACCTTCTGGCGTTTGTAAATGGTGGGCAGTGGGGCCACCTCACAGTCCTTGTGGGCACCGAAGACCTTGCAGAGAGAGCAGGTGGGCACCTCACAGCTCAGGCAGTAGATATTGATCTTCTCCTCTTCATGCTCCTCGCACATGAGGTGCTGCTCAGCCTTGGAGTGCAGCGGCCTAGAGAGGATTGGGCAGGGGGAGGTGGACCTTAAGCATGAAGGGTCCTAGGAACACCTTCTCTTCAGCCTCCACCAACTACCACCCCTTCTCCACCCCTGCAGCTAGTGCTGTGGCTGAACTGGTGAGTACTTCCACAGAGCTCTGAGTTTGGGGAATAGAAGGAGCTAAGAGATAGAGAAGGCCTGGATCCAAGAATAGTCTGTATTTCAGGGGGCAGGGAAGTCCCACAGGACAGGAAGTCTTGGAGGGTTGGCGAGGATCTTGCTGGTGGACTGCCAGCCTCTCCCAGGAAGAGAGGGTAGGAGTGAAGTACTGGCTAGGGAATCAGGGACTGCCCTCTCTGGGAGGCCTGAGGCAATCCCTCTCCGGATCCAGTCCTATTGTCTCTAGACAGAACAGGTGGGTTGATGGTTTCAGTCTCTCCCTTCTGGCTCTGATGGGTTCCTTGGCTGTGTCCCAAGCCCTGACATTTAGAGAGGCAAGAGACCCTGGCAGCTCACCTGGACGACTCCTGCTTGTAAATGTCAATAATGTTCTCCACTAGCAGGTTTCGCTGCAGGCCGTAGACACCATGTCTGTCCAGGACAACCTCATGCCTGCAAGATGGGCAGCGGAAACGGCCTCCTGAAGACACAGTGGTGGAGCCCCGGGACTGCCACAGAGGATTCGAGGCCTGCAGGGACAGATGGCTTGAGAGAACAGGCACGGGGAGGCATGAAGGGACTCGGAGGAGGCAGGGGGAAAGGGATTGGGGGCTAGGGAGTAGGAATATGATAGAGGGGAAGATGTCAGCTCTTCTCTGTGGCTGGATCCACCTCTGAGAGCAGCGCAGGGTGTACGGCTATGGAGACCCTGCTTCCCACCTTTGCCTCATTACTCAGCCCACCTCCTAGAGTGCCCCTGCATCTAGAGACCAGCTTTGGTAAAGGTGTAGTCAGGCTGGGATCTCTCCAAAGGGGCCCAACTTGGAGCTGTGGGGAGACATTGGCCTTGGCAATAAGGCTGAGGCAGGAAATGGACTCTGAGTGGTGCAGCCAATGTCTTCCAGTCTGGGGCCCTCTTGAGCCACATCTGGGGGGAGATTCTCTGCAGTCCTGGGGAGGGGTATAGCAGACACAAGTGCTCAACAATGGGGTTCACAAACAGTAACTAGCCAGGTAATTCTCTGATGCCTTTTTTTTTTTTTTTTTTTTTTGAGACAGGGTCTCTCTCTGATGCCCAGACTGGAGTACAGTGGTGGGATCACAGCTCACTGCAGCCTCGACCTCCTGGGCTCAAGCAATCCTCCCATCTCAGCCTTTTGAGTAGCTGGGACTACAGGTATGTACCACCATGCTCAGATAATTTTTTTAATTTTTAGTAGAGATGAAGTATCACTATGTTGCCCAGGCTGGTCTTAAACTCCTGACCTCAAGCGACCCTCCTGCCTTGGCCTCCCAAATTGCTGAGATTATAGGCATGAGCCACCATGCCCAACCTCTTAACTATATAAATTTAGGCAGGTATTCAACCTCTGTAAAGCTGAGGATAAAATTAGATTATTCATTTATAGTGTGCCAGGTAGTTGCTAGACTCTGAGTTAAAGATACAAGGAAAATGCATCCTGCTCTAAGGACAAGCACCCAACAACTGCATCCAGCAGGATGGGTGTTGCGACAGGGGTAAGTTCAGAAGGAGGACTTAACAGACACCCATCACTTCCTCCTGCTTACATCTCTTTCCTAGAGAAGTTGCTCCATCCTCTCCTAGAAGACAGATCCGTGCCACAGATGACTGATTCAGAGCTAAGGAGGTGATCACCTGACCCAAGCAGAACCAATTAAATGTTCTCTCCTAAGAATCTGCACTTGAGACTCAGGGGCTTAGCTGGCTGCACCATGTGCTGCTTAGGAACTGAACAGACCTGTGGAATTGGGCTAAGAGCTGACATCATGGCCACCCTGGAAAGTGTGAGGGGTCATAAACTCTGAACAGAGAAGGCTGGTCTACAGAGAAAAGAGTCTATGTGTGGGGAGATGCAGAGATGAAAGACTGGCAGACACTGCTTATTGTTCCCGGACGTTCACCACCTTTTCTTCTTTAATAATAAGGGCGCTGAGTTTTAACAAGACACATGGTATAAAGGGCTGGGTGTGGTGGCTCACACCTGTAGTCCCAGCACTTTGGGAGGCCGAGGTGGGCAGATCACTTGAGCTCAGGAGTTTGAGACCAGCCTGGGCAACATAGCGAGAACTCATCTTTACTAAAAATAAAAAAATTAGCTGGGCACGGTGGTGCACACCTGTAGTCCCAGCCACTCAGGAGGCTGAGGCAGGAGGATTGCTTGAAACCAGAAGACGGAGGCTGCAGTGAGCTGAGATAGTACCACTGCACTCCAGTCTGGGCAACAGAGGCAGACTCCATCTCAAAAAAACAAACAAACAAAAACCGTGAATCTAAGCCTCCCTTCCAACTGGGTGTGGCCAGTTGGCTGTGCTCTGGGATGTATATGCAAATGTTTCGTGTAATTTGTAGGAAATTGCATAAACCGTCTTTTAAGGGAGGGGCATGTCCTGCTCCTCCCCTTTTCTCCTTCCTGCTGACTGGAAAGAAGATGGGATGGCTCAAGTTGAAGCAGCCATCTTGAGTCATGAAGTGGTAGCCACATGTTGAAAATGGTAACGAGATGAAAGGAGCAGGTCTCTGATGGGGCAGTCCTGGACTGTCCACCCATACTTTCGCTTGAGAATAAAGCAAATTTTTACCCTCTTTAAGCCACTGTTATTTTGGTGTTTCTGCCACTCATAACAGAACCTAATCCTAACTGGCTGGAAGACCATGCATTCCTAGAGAATAATGGAGACAGTGGTCACCTATGACCTAGCATATTGAGATACACTTCCTACAACTGGGATGCATGAAATTCTCCAAACCCTTATACCACACACCAACCAGAAGACAGTTTGGAAGGCCCCTTGCATGTGTGCAGCAACACCCCACCACGCACAGAGTCAGCCAAGTCAAGGGTCTTATTTGATCCTTTGGTAGCAAGGGCTGTAGGCAAGGCAGGAAATGTGGACCCACTGTGAAGTGAGCAGCTTATCTTGGGGAGAGTAACAGGTGTGTGCCATAAATACCACATCTTTCTTGGGATTTCTTGAGAATCATGTTAACCTTTAGCCCATCATAAACCTGGGCAGATTAGTTTGAGATAATTCAAGGCATGTTTGTACATCTGCCTTGTCAGTAGCTAGAAATGTATGAATATTGTTGAGTTTAGTTTAGGGAGTGCGTTAAAGTGTGTAATCATTTGCCTTTTGTTTGCTTAATACAATTACTTTTCAATATTTAGAATCCAAGTGAGGAAAGAGGTGTTGGGAGAACTCTAAGGCTGTAGGCTCCTGTCTTTCTTATCTTTGATTTGCTGATGGTAAGCATATAGAGGTACTTGAATGGGAGGAAGGGGGACCTATATCCCACAGCAAAGATAAACTCGTGGGCAGCCTCTCTCCCCAACCTCCATCCCTCACTGCACCCTTCCTCTTCCTGAGCCACAAAGGGATACTCATTACTTAACATGCAACAAATGTTCTGAGGCCAGGTGCGCTGGCTCACGCCTGTAATCCCAGCACTTTGGGAGGCTGAGGCGGGTGGATCATGAGGTCAAGAGTTCGAGACCAGCCTGGCCAACATGGTGAAATCCCATCTCTACTAAAAATACAAAAATTAGCTGGGTGCAGTAGCAGACGCCTGTTATCCCAGCTACTCGGGAGGCTGAGGCAAGAGAATCGCTTGAACCCGGGAGGTGGAGGTTGCAGTGAGCCGAGATCGTGCCATTGTACTCCAGCCTGGGCGACAACAGTGAAACTGCATCTCAAAAAAAAAAAAAAAAAATGTTTTGAGGGCTTATTATGTGTAAAGCATTGTGTCACGGGTTTTCCAGACATTATTGAATTTATTCCTCCAGAACTTCTAGTAAAGACGGTTGAGGATCCCTCCAGGATCCCAGCTACTTGAGAGGCTAAGGCAGGAGAATTGCTCAAACCCGAGAGTCGAACCCAGGAGGCAGAGGTTGCAATGAGCTGAGATTGCACCACTGCACTCCAGCCTGGGCAACAGAGCAGGGCTCTGTCTCAAAAAAAAAAAAAAGATGGTCGAGGAGATGAACAATCATCCCTAACTTAGACTACAAGAAATAGAATAATAATGGCTAACAACTATTGAGCCAGGATTTGCTCTAAGTCTTTCATTTATATTAGTTCATTTAATTATATCAACCCTGAAGAAGGTAGTACTCTTTTTTTTTTTTTTTTTTTGAGTCAGAGTCTTGCTCTGTCGCCCAGGCCGGAATGCAGTGGCGCAATCTCAGCTCACTTCAACCTCCATCTCCCAGGTTTAAGCAATTCCCCTTCCTCAGCCTCCCGAGTAGCTGGGACTACAGGCACCTGCCACCACGCCCGGCTAATTTTTTTGTATTTTAGTGGAGACAGGGTTTCACCATGTTAGCCAGGATGGTCTCAATCTCCTGACCTCGTGATCCACCCGCTTTGGCCTCCCAAAGTGCTGGGATTACAGGCGTGAGCCACTGTGCCTGACCCTGAAGTAGGTAATACTCTTAGCCCCATTTCAAGGATGAGGAAATTGTGTCCCAGTGAAATTAAATAAATTGTACATGGTCGTGAGCTAATAGGTGGCAAAGCCAATACTGGAACTTAGGCACTCTTGACTCCAGAGCCTGTCCTAATAATCATTGTGTTCCATTGTCAGACACAATACAACTTAGGCCAGGCTGTGCATGGTGGCTCACGCCTGTAATCCCAACACTTTGGGAGGCCAAGGCAGCAGGATGGCTTGAGTGCAGGAGTTCAAGACTAGCCTGGGCAGTACAGTGAAACCCCATCTCCACAAAAATAGAAAAAGTAAGGTGGCTCATGCCTTTAGTCCCAGGTACTTGGGAGGCTGAGGTGGGAGGATCACTTGAGCCCAGGAAGTCAAGGCTGCAGTGAGCTGTGATCACGCCACTGCACTACAGCGTGGGTGACAGAGTGAGACCTGTCTCAAAAACAAAACAAACAAACAAAAAACAAAACAAAAAATCCCTTAGAGCTAATATTCATTTCTCTGAGTCTCAGGCAGAGGCAGTTTGTTGTTGTTGTTGTTGTTTTTGAGACAGAGTCTCACTCTGTTGCCGGGCTGGAGTGCAGTGGCAGGATCTCGGCTCACTGCCACTTCCACCTCCCGGGTTCAAGTGATTCTCCTGCCTCAGCCTCCTGAGTAGCTGGGATTACAGGTGACCGCCACCATGCCCAGCTAATTTTTTGTATTTTTAGTAAAGACCGGGTTTCCCCATGTTGGCCAAGCTGGTCTCGAAATCCTGACCTCAGGTGATCCGCCCACCTCAGACTCCCAAAGTGCTGGGATTACAAGTGTGAGCCACCACGCCTGGCTGGTGTTTGTTTGTTTGTTTGTTTTTGTTTTTTTAAATTTTTTAAAGTAAAACAAGTAAAAGGGTAATGAAGGAACAAACCTCAAACCTTCACAGAGGAAAGAAACTACAGCCTGAAAACCAACTATGCAACGGTAGGCTAAAGCTATTTAAGCAAAGATCAACAAAAGATGACTCATCAAATTAAAACACTGTGTGCCATGGTTGCTTTCAACCAGAATGACCTGTTTGTCTGTGAAATGGAGAGGAAATAGCTCAAGTCTCAGGGGAGACCTCCTCCCATGGACCTGTGTGTGCCTCTATGGTAGATAAGTCACCGGATTCTGCGTGAAAAATATTCCGAGACAACATAACCAAACTGAGACACTCAACTACCTATTAATTCAGGTCATACCCCTCTATTCACCAAAGAAGGCACAGAACTAAAGAGAGATTGCAAACCAATGACAACATCCAACCAGGCAGCTTATATTTAAGAGGTCAGTGAAAGAAAGCCAAGATAAACACAGTGGGTTGAGTCAAGAATTCACCTTCAGCTCCAGATAAAAGTACCCTGATGAAAGAGGAGTGATAAGCAGACAGAATCCAACAAAAGATGCAAACCAGATAATACAAAAATAAAGGAAAAAAGAAAACTTGACAAACAAGGGACAGATACTCCAAGAATCAATGCCATTTTGATATACCATTTTAAAAGAAATAACAAAAACAAAGAGATATAAGTGATGAAAGCTGGAGAATGAAAGAGAGCTGGCAGAATTAAGGAAAGAAATCAAGTACATATCAACAAAGAAAAAAATACACATTTGACACAGTACAATGGATGATGCTGATAAAAGTCACATAGATTACAACAGAAATTATCAGCTAAAAGTAACTAGATCTGCAGCCTGTAACATGGATAAACCCTGAAGACATTATGCTAAGCAAAATAAGCCAGATACAAAAGGACAAATATTGTATGATTCCTCTTAAATGAGGCACCTGGCATAGGATGGATGGTGGTTGCCGGTTGCTGGAAGGAGGTGGAGTAGGAAGGTATTGTTTAAGGGGTGTGGGGTTTCAGTTTGGGGTGGTGATAAAGTTCTGGAGATGGATAGTGGCGACGGTTTTACAACAATGTAAATGTACTTAATGCCATTGAACTGTGCATTTAAAAAATGGTTAAGATGGTACATTTCACTTCATGTGCATTTTACAAAAATAAAAAAATTTTTTTTGAGACAGGATCTCTCTCTCTGTCATCTCAACTTCCTGGACTCAAGGGATCTTCTCACCTCAGCCTCCCGAGTAGCAGGGACTGCAGGTGTGCCACCAAGCCCAGCTAATTTTTAAAAAATATTTCTGCAGAGATAGGGTCTTGCTAGGCTGCCCAGGCTGATGTCAAATTCCTGGCCTCAAGCGATCCTCCTACCTCAGCCTTCCAAAGTGCTGTGATTTCAGGGGTGAGCCCCCATGCCAGGCTTACAATTTTTAGAAAGAAAAAAGTAATCAGGACTTGGGTTATTTTGGCCAATGTCTTCCTTCAAACTCCCGACAGCCAGAACTGAAGGAGGCACACTGACACTACCTCTTCACCACTCTCCTGCCTGCCAAAGCAATTTCTTTAGCAGCTCATCTCATTGGTTAGTCATTGCATTTCTTCTGGAGCCCAGAGGGCTAAGAGGCATCAGTACTCAGGCAGTCCAACCCTAAGTCCTTTGAAGAGTTTCTTTCTTGGGAGAGAGAAATTGGGAGTGTATGAGCTCAGAGGGCAGGGCAGTGGGGAGAGGCTGCACCTCTGCCTTCCTCACCGTCTGGCTCAGGGCTGGTGCCGCTCCCTGCTGCGGACACCACAGTCCAGTATTTTGCATGTAGCCTTTCATCCCCTAGTCCCAGAGTTCCCTCCTGATTCACAAGTCCAGTTCCTCCGGCCATATCCTCTGTGGGGCCTGGCTGGCTTTCTTCTTAACCTCCAGGGCAGCCCCTCCCTTCTGTGATTGCTTCAGCTATGCTAGCCCCCAGCCAAATCCTAACCCCATTTCCTTTGCTAGTCTCTCTGGCCAATATTTACATACGTGTGCTTTTTGGCATTAAGACTACATTTGACTTGTAATAAAATAGTAAAGTTTATCCTTCGGACTTTCCAGGGCCTCTGGCTCATATTGCTTAGAGGCCCTCATTGTATTTCCCAAAATATGGTATGATACTGATGATAAGCATGAAGATTGGAGGTGGTATGGGGATGGATGTTCAAGATTTTTTATGTAATTTTTTTTTTTTTTTTTTTTTTTT
>NW_012101254.1:4540365-4544166 GCF_000951045.1 Mandrillus leucophaeus
TTTTTTGAGACAGAGTCTCGCTCTGTCGCCCAGCCTGGAGTGCAGTGGCCGGATCTCGGCTCACTGCAAGCTCCGCCTCTCGGGTTTACGCCATTCTCCTGCCTCAGCCTCCTGAGTAGCTGGGACTACAGACGCTCGCCACCTCGCCTGGCTATTTTTTTGTATTTTTTTACTAGAGACGGGGTTTCACCGGGTTAGCCAGGATGGTCTCGATCTCCTGACCTTGCGATCCGCCCGTCTCGGCCTCCCAAAGTGGATTTTTTATGTATTAATTCTAATGCATATTAGAAAAAAAAGCAGCCCACAAAACTGACAATTTTTCATGGATTTCATTGTGTAGAATACGGATAAAGTAAATATTTAAGGTTTAAAAGTCATTTTTTTTTGTCTGTTTTTGAGACAGGGTTTCACTCCTGCAGCCCAGGCTAAAATGCAGTGGCACAATCTCGGCTCACTGCGACCTCCGCCTTCCAGGCTAAAGTGATTTTCCAGCCTCAGCCTCCTGAGTAGCTGGGACTACAGGCGTTCACCACCACACCCGGCTAATTTCTTTATTATTTTAGTAGAGACAGGGTTTCACCATGTTGTCTAGGCTGGTCTCAAACTCCTGAGCTCAAGTGATCCACCTGCCTTGGCCTCCCAAAGTGCTGGGGTTATAGGTGTGAGCCACTGCGCCCAGCCTAAAAGTGAGTGTTTTAAAATAGAACTATTAAATTATAGTACAGGTGGTACATAGCTATGGCAAAAATCAGGAAGGTGGGCGGATCACTTGAGGTCAGGAGTTTGAGACCAGCCTGGCCAACATGGTGAGACCCTGTCTGTACTAAAAATACAAAAATTAGCCGGGCATGGTGGCAGGCACCTGTAATCCCAGCTACTCGGGAAGCTGAGGTATGAGAATCGCTTGAACCTGGGAGGTGGAGTTTGCAGTGAGCCGAAATGAAGCCACCTCACTCCAGCCTGGGCTACTGAGTGAGATTCTGCCTCAGAAAAAAAAAAAAAAAGAGAGAGAGAGAGAGAGAGATAGGGTCTCGCTATGTTGTTCAGGCTGGCCTCAAACTCCTAGGCTCAAGCGATCCTCCTGCTTCAGCCTCCTGAGTACCTGGGACTGTAGGTGTGTCCCACTGCTCAGGATCCTTTTTAGACATTTCCTCCCAATAGCTCCCATTCCCCCCATTAAATATTAACATCATAGATATACTGTGTATCTGTTTATGTACTGCATGCTTATCTACCCTTTACACATAAAAAGAGTAAAATTTGGCCATGTGTGGTGGCTCACACTTGTAATCTCAACACTTTGGGTGGCTGAGGCGGGTGGATCACCTGATGTCGGCAGTTTTGAGACCAGCCCGACCAACATGGAGAAACCCCATCTCTACTAAAAATACAAAATTAGCCAGGCACGTGCCTGTAATCCCAGCGACTTGGGAGGCTGAGGCAGGAGAATCGCTTGAACCGGGGAGGTGGAGGTTGCGGAGAGCCAAGATCGCGCCATTGCACTCCAGCCTGGGCAACAAGAGCCCCCTTCCAAGAATCAATTTTTTTCCCCTTGAGAGCAATATCACTCCCATTGAGAATATATGCTGTATTCTAATGCCATCAGTTTCCTTTATAATCATACGTATTATATGGTATGCATTTAAAAATATTGTTATTAGAAAGGATCCATAGGTTTCACACACTGACAAATTGGTCCATGGCACACACAAAAAATTACCTCTTACCCTGATTATAAGTCCCTCAATTTTCTCATCACAAATAAGGATTTTATACTCTAAGGGATACATGATAACTTCCTTAATACATCTTCATAGCTGACAGTCTCTACATTAGGCTAAAGATCTTTCAGCTGACTAATATCCAGTTAGAAAAATCCTATCTTCTGCTTCTGTTTATCTTTCAATTTCGAGACTAAGAGATAACTGATTGGTTCTATTATACACATAAATGTCTTGTTCTTTCTTTCAATCTTACATTTATGCAAGGAAGCCAGCCCCATAAAGTAAAATTTCATGTGCCAATGATGTGGTATGTAGAGGAAATTCCATCACTCTAGGAAATGTAACAGAACACCTAGATTTATGTCCCTAGTCTGTCCCTTTGTTTGTGTGACTGTGACCTGTTTCCTGTGTTCTCTTCTGTAAAACAGAGATAATGTCCATTCGATCTAACTCAAATGGAATCATGTTTGTGAAAGTATTCTATAAATTATAAGGCACTGCACAAACACAGAGGACTGTTAACAATCCTAATCTAGACCTTAAAAAGAAATGACCACACAGAACCACAGGGTATGAAATGACTTCTTTCTCCACTGTGAAGGATAAGATGGAGTGGAACAAATATGTGGAATTTAATTCTAGGCTATGTTCAAGGCTGTTGTGTGGAATATATGCCACGAGCTCTCTTTCTCTCTTTTAGGCTTTACGACGCCTGCTATTTCCTTTGTAATGTTCCATAGCATCTAACAGAAATGTTCCAACTCGAAAGATGCTCTGTAAATGCAGCTAGTCTAGCAAATCCATACTTATGTCAGAATGTTTTCTCTCCTCCCTGGCTATCCAGAGAGGTGCTAATTTGGGACACAGGTTCCGGATGCAAAGGGGGCTTTTTGGAGGCTATTTCCCCCAACCTGAAGGCCTGGCCAATGATGAATGATGGACCGTGTAAGTTCTGTGAGCCAGACACTCAGAATATGCTGGAAAAACCTTGGGAAAACGGCGGGCAGAAGACCAGACATTTGGAGAAAAGCCGAAGAGCCTGAGAAGAATCCAGGTTTTGGTAAAAGCTGAGCTGCAGGTATAAGAGGGACTGTAAACGGAGGGCTAGCTATGGGCGGCAGAACCTAGGGAAGAGTCTGGCCCAAGGGGCTGGTAAACCAAGCCCTACTGCTTGGAAGGAGGAGCGATGAGCAGAAGAGTGGGCCAAATTAGGGCAGTGGGCACAGAATGGAAAGCCCTCAAAAAATGGAAAGCCACAAAAATATCTTCGACTTTGTGAAACCAAATCATTAGAATTGCAAGAGATGTTAAAGGTCAGTTTAAGGCCAGGTGCAGTGGCTCACGCCTATAACCCCAGAGCTTTTGGAGGCTGAACTGAGAGGATCGCTTGAGGCCAGGAGTTTGAGACCAGCCTGGGCAACATAGTAAGACTCTGTCTCTACAAAAACATTTTTTTTTTAATTGGCTGGGTGTGGGGGAGCATGCCTGTAGTCCTAGCTACTTGAGAGGCTGAGGCAGGAGGACTGTTTGAGCCCAGGAGTTCAAGGTTACAGTGGGCTATGATCGTGCCACTGCACTCCAGCCTGGGCGACAGACTGAGACCCTGTCTCTGGGGAAAAAAAAAAATCAGTTTAAAACACCCTTTTCTGCCAGGCACAGTGGCTCATCCCGGCACTCTGGGAGGCTGAGGTATGAGGATCCCTTGAGTCCAGGAGCTGGAGAACAACCTGGGCAACATAGACCCTTTTCTCTACAAAAAATTACAAAAAAATTAGCCAGGCATAGTGGTGCATGCCTGCTGTCCCAGCTACTTAGGAGGCTGAGGTGGGAGGGATGGCTAGAGCCTGAGCACTCGAGGCTGCAGTGAGCCATCATCACACCACTGCACTTAACCTGGGTGATAGAATGAGATCCTGTCTCAAAAATAAATAAATAGGCCAGGCGCGGTGGCTCACGCCTGTAATCCCAGCACTTTGGGAGACCGAGGCGGGCGGATCACAAGGTCAGGAGATCGAGACCATCCTGGCTAACATGGTGAAACCCCGTCTCTACTAAAAATACAAAAAATTACCCGGGC
>NW_012101254.1:4544356-4551608 GCF_000951045.1 Mandrillus leucophaeus
CCTGGGTGACAGAGTGAGACTCTGTCTCAAAAAAAATAAAAATAATAAAAATAAATAAATAAATAAACACCCTTTTCATTTATAGTCATGTAAACAGGCTTGAAGTGATGAAATAGCCTGACTACACTGTGTGGCAAATTAACAAAGAAACCCGTCAGAGGAGAATCCAGGAGTGCTAAGCCTCAATCTAGGTTTCCGTTCTCACTAAATCAAGATTCTTCCCTACAGAAGAGCCCTAACCCTGCTACAAATTTAATGCAATTCACAAAATTTTGGTGAACCGATTTCGCATCAGGGAGACCGGCCCGTAGTTGGACTGAAGAAGTCCTGGTGCCTTCAGAATGGGTAGAAGTGGTCGAGGAGGCAGGCTGGGTAGAATCTGCTCTGGCAGGCCTGTAACTGATGACACCTGGTCCTAACAACTAGAGGATAAAGAAATGGAATTTGGGTGGCGCAAAACAAAAGTCATCTCTCTTAGACTGCCCCTTGTTAGAGAAGGAGGCTCCTTTCTTGACAATTCCCCTCTGCAAGTCCCTCTGTAGACAGACATCCTCCAGAAAAGCTGTTCCAGAACAACCTTCTTACAAGGCCTTTTGGTCGTCTGTTAAATTACAACAGGTTGCAGGCTCAAAAACAAGTGCCCACAGTGAAGTGGAGGCAGGTATAAAAATAAACTGAAGGCTTGCTTTAAAGCCGTTTAGGAGTGAATAGAATTTACAAATACAGAAACACATGGGAAGATGTTTGTGTCAAATTCCCACACCAACAGCTTTCCTTTAGTGGAAGTTCTTGGTAGCTGAGTGGGTGCAAGTGTGGGGAAAGGAGGAGGAAGAAATTAGAGGGGGTTAATGTGGTGTCTTGGTGTTTCATTCTGTTTCAATTCAGAGAGAGAGAGTTGTTACAGCTCTAAAAAGAGTTACATTAAGATGGCCACTATGTAAAAATGTCTGGGGATATGGGCTTGAATGTAATATGCAAAAATTGCTGGGCTTGGTGGTGTGCACTCCAGAGGCTGAGGCAGGAAGATAACTTGAGCCCAGGAGTTCAAGGTCAGCCTGGGTAACATAGTGTGACACCATCTCAAAAACAAAAAACAAAGTAATATGCAAAAATAAAAATAACTGTATTGGGGAGGTAAGATTATGGATTTCCTCCCAACCCCTTAATACTGTTCAACTAACAGTATTTTCTTTTTTGTAGAGATGAGGTCTCACTATGTTGCCCAGGCTGCTGTCGAATTCCTGGGCTCAAGTGATCCTCCTGTCTCAGCCTCCCAAAGTGTTGGGATTACAGGCGTGAGCCATCTCATGTAGCCACTATTTTAAAATAAATTGTTTTCAAATTTTGCTTCCTGGCTCTCTAGTTAACTCGGTCTTATAAAATCGCAATTCCCAAAAACTCTTGTTTGCTGTCCATCATGGCAGTTTTTAGGACAATAAAACACGGGACACCATCTAAATGTTTTAGAGGACAGATTAAGTAGACTGTGGTCCAGACATAACAATGAAAACTACACAGCTATTTAAAAAGGAAGACATAAATCTGAATGGTGGATACGGACAATCACCCACAGCGAGCAAGTGAACAAAGGCAGGTGGGGGGCGATGGGTCTCACCTGAGAACATATACACATGCAAACATGTGCCGATTTGTGGAAATTTTCTGGAAGTATTCCCAAGAAAGTTGGTAATAGTTGCTTCTATCTGGTGAAGACAGTTGAGGGTCTGAGGTGAATAGATTTGCTTTTCATGATATGAACCCCTATACTGCTTGAAAACAGTATGTTTACATGTTACAAATTCTAAATGATATACTGGTATCGCTTTGATAACCGTTAACTTTCTAGGCAACACTCTAAGGGTATTCTTCCTAAGTGGTTTGAAGATAGAGGAAAAGTCCTATTCTTTCCAAAAGTCCTATTCTTGCCCCATACTTAGAAAACAGACAATCTGATTATGCCTACAGTTGTCAAAATGTGGAGGCAATGTGTGAAAAAACTAAATCTGCTCATCTTTCCGAGGGAGATCTACTGAGATATATTGAGATATACAGACTTGAGTGCAGCTGAAGAACTGGGTCAGCCTCCCACCAGGCCCTCCCAAATAAGCAGCAAGGGATGAGCTCTTCACTCTTCCTCCTTGGAGGGGCCAGGGCTGCTCTGCACCTCAAACGACACACATCACTCCAGACCCACAGGGCCACCCCAAAGCCCTGGGTATCACGTTATCTCCAAATATTCTGTACAGGGCTTGCCCCAAGCCATCCCAAGGTCTCTCTGAACCCAGATCAGTATTCCAGAGCTTTCTGGAACTGAAACAGTGTGCTTGGGTAGAAAGGGTTGACTTAAACAAGCATGCCACTTGAACACATTCTAGCCTCCATGTATGGGGACTGTTCCTGGGCCCCTCTGCCAGACGACAGAGGCACCCAGGAATGCTCTTGGACATTCTGACTACTTTTCTATAGGACACGTCACCTTAACTTTCAAAACTTCTCTTTGTTTTCACACATTTCAAGTTCCAGTGAGAGGATGTTTCACTGTAAGTTCATGAGAAAGGATGGCAAAATCTTTCTGCCATTTCCTCTTAGGCATCTCAGCCTGAAGGATGTTCAGAGTTCCTCAGACCAAGGAAACACCAAGATGGTGGGCAAAGCATTGCCTCTCATGCAGGACTTCATGCCCAGGATGAGGAGGCATAGCATTTGGTCTGGGTCCCCCGAGACGGAAAATCTACTGCCTCTGAGATACTCTGGAGCTGAATAATGGCAGGTTTGGACACATAAAAGAATAGGAGAGGGAATGGGCCTCAATGGGAAGATGGCAGGAGAGACCACAGAGTGCTGGTCTTCAGTGAAGATGACACACAGCAGACATACAAGGGGCGGGTCACAGGGTACATTGTGGGATGGCGGGACCTAGCCAGCCCATTCCTTTCCCAAACAAGCTGCCCCGAGGAACTTAAGAGGGAAGTATTTTCTTGGTTAGGTTAAAAATCCCTTGTGTTTAACACATTTCCTCATCATTTCTGACACTGAAGAATACTTGTTTGGGATGTTCCATGTCACTGACACACATACTAAGCCAGCTCTGGTCTATTCAGGGTTTGTTTTTGTTTTTGTGTTTTTGAGACAGAGTCTTGCTCTGTCACCCAGGTCAGAGTACAGTGGCATGATCTCGACTCATGGCAACCTCCGCCTCCTGGGTTCAAGTGATTCTCCTGCCTCAGCCTCCTGAGGAGCTGGGACTACAGGCACCTGCCACCACGCCTAGCTAATTTTTGTATTTTTGGTAGAGATGGGGTTTCACCATATTGGCCAGGCCGGTCTCGAACTCCTGACCTCGTGATCCGCCGGCCTCGCCTCCCAAAGTGCTGGGATTACAGGCGTGAGCCACCGCGCCTGGCCACATTCAGGGCTTTTGCTTAATCGGCAAGGCTGCGTGTGTGTGTGTGTGTGTGTGTGTGTGTGTGTGCCTTTGCCCCTCACTCTCCCTGATCTCTGTTCCATTTCATAGCCTACTAGAACCTCCCCGGTAGCACAGGAAAAGAAAAAAAAAGCCCACTTATAATCCATTCTGGTATATGCAGCTTTTATTTCTAAACCAGTGGCTAAAATGGTATCTGTGAATTTGATTAGCTATGCTTGGCTCCATGACCACAAATAAACCAAAACTGGCTAGACTTCTAAAAGTAAATTTCTTTGCCTTCTCTCTGCTTGTCAAGTGACCTCAATAGCTTTGAACCAGTAGGCCTCTTTACTCAACAATCTGGAGGTAACAGGTATGAACTCAAGTTGGGGAGAGTTCCCAGTCTCCTGCCCACTGCGTCTAACTCTGTCCCCCACAACGGATGCCCTGAACTTTCCTTAAACACGAATCGTTTTACTGCCATTATGGAGCTTTCTCACAGGGTTGGGTTTTTTCTGTTTGTTTTTTAATGTTTCATTATCTCATTAATCTTTTCTCCGTATTTTCCGCAATGCTCTCAAAGTGTGAAACTCTAAACTGGAATGCAGAGTCTGGCACAGGCTCTTAAAAGGCCGGTGTAGGATCCCCTCCCTCCCAGTTTCCACAGGGTCTCCTTTCCTCAGCAGATCCCAGCACTCCAGCTGCCGTCTATGGACAGGCTGTACCTGCCAGCCTGCAGGGCAGCTGCTGACTCATGCTTGCTCTGGGATTTGCTTGGACCCCAGCCCTTCTGCTCTCCAGCCACAACAGCCACCACCCACCTCAGAGAGCACTCTATCCATCACTTTCTGGGGTCTTAGCTCTGACCTGATCAGTCCCCCACAGGTCTGCATTGCTTTACCTGGCCCTGCCCCATCCCTGGCGCCCACCTGGAAGACGTCGTTGGCACACTTGCGGCACAGGTTGTGTTGGCAGGGCAGGATCACCACTGGTTTGGAGAACATCTCCAGGCAGATGGGGCAGATGAGCTGCTTCTCCAGGTTGTCCATGCTGTGTGCATCCCCTAGCAGCGGCTTGAAACCCACGGTGAAGTTCATCCCCTCGGTGGTTGTGCCTACCCTGGCTTGGGTCCTGCTCCTGGCCTTCACTCACTGTCTGTAGACCCTTCCTCACTCAGACGGCCTGTGGATTCCCTTCTGTGGCTCACTCTTGAAATAGCTCTGCTATCTCTCCTGTCCCTTTAACAACTTGTCTCGTCCCAGATAGCAGTCTTCAGACACTTCTCTGTCTCTACTTTCTGTTCTGCACCCTCGGCAGGCTCACGTAGTTTTAGCTATCCCTCTCTCTCTGTAAAGTCCTCCTTTTGTTTCCCAAATGACTCTCTCTTGTTCACTCTGTGGGTAGCACTGTTTGTCCCTTACTCCCCAGAGAGGAGATTAATTTTACTGTGGGGGTGGGGAGACAAGGGGCATCTGCATGACATTCCAATTCCCAATTTAGCTCATGTAAGGCGAGCCACAGCTGTCACGGAGTGAGTGACCCTGACTCACTCAGGAATGGGTGACTCCCCTGAGCAAGGGCAGGGGCAAGCACCACTGCTTACGGTGAAAGGTGGGTCAGCAAAGGTGCTGCCCTCTCACTCTGAAGGCTCCTCTGAGCCCAGGACCCCTGCTCTGGCTTGGGCCCTTCTTCCAGGACAGTGACACAGAATCTAAATCTGCCTGTGTGAGAGGCACCCATACATAGCTCAGGGTGGGAGGAAAGATCTTGCCAGACTTAGAGTCAGTAGCAGTTGCCTCCTCCACAGGCTCAGCCAGTGACCCTGGTCCTCCTCCTCAAGACTGTGTGATTCAGAACAGCAGCTCCAGAGACTCCATCAAGCCTCTTGTCCAATACCTCTGGCTCATTTTTGTTCTTGCCTGCTTTTTCTTATGTCACCCTAGGAAATGAAGCTCAAGAGGCTAGAAATGAGTATTGTGCCAAGGCCTGGACCTACCTATGAGCATGCGCCCAAGGAAATGTGGGATTCTGGTTTGTGAACACATCCCTGGAGCCACTCCAAGGACTTCAAATCTGTTAGGGAATTGGGAGAAGGTGAGCTGGGCAGAAAGGACATGAATGCCAGGGACCTATTTTGGGCACCCAGGGAATCAACCTCCAGGGAAATTTTAGAGCACTGACAAAGTCATAATCATAAGGCTCCAGGAAGCCTCTGCCCCAGCTCCACAGTTGTCCAGGACTCCTCCTCTCCAAGCCAGGCTCGCCCCAGTTGTGAGCACTGGTCTTCTTTTTCTCCTACAGGTCTTTTTCTCCACTTGATATTAGCCAAAAAGCCAAGAAGCAATTTCTTTAGGCCTTTTTCCTCCACCCCAGACACAATTTGTCTTTTCTGGGTCCAAAATATGCCTTGGGATTGGACAAAAGCTCTTTTATTTACCGCCATTCTTTAGCCCTTCTCCCAGTCCAGGAAGAGAAGTCTGAGGAGTTAGTAGGTAGTGACCCTGAGTGGGTAGGAAATACACGGTGTGAGGAGGATACGAAACAGCAGCACAAAGAGGCAAGAGTGGGAAGAGAGTCCAGAAAGTGCAATCTTCTCCGGATCACATATTTCATGCCCCTATTTTTGATAATAAATTATATGTCAATTGGCCTGCATAAGATGTGAAAAGGATGGAGGCAAGCTGGCACTGATGTCTGAACTTCAGTTAACCCACAGGACCAAGGCTAATGCATGCTGTTCTGGTAGCTGATGTCCAAGGAGAATCTAAAGATGGAATGACTACCCCTAAGCCTCAAATGCACTCGCAGTTTTCCTGAGTTGACTCATAGTGGCATGGAATGAGGCTGGCAATGCCAACGGCCGTGGGCACCAGAAGGTGAGACCAGCTCCATAAAGGCGTTATTGGCTTAGGAATGAGGCTGATGCTAGGGGTTCTTGGTACACGGAGTTGCAACAAGGGAGAGTTAACTGGTGCCGCGGCTCCAGGGACAGGATCCGCCCTGCTCAGTTATCAGGCTCTTGGTGGTGATATTACAAGGGGCTCACGGACCCTACCAGCTGGCACTGGTTCCAATAACAAGGCAGGCACAGGAAAAAGTCTCTTCAGGAAAAATCTGCCACCACTGCCTGAGACCTCATAAGGGAAGGCATGGGAGGGCAGCTTTCTGATGGAGTAAAATTGGGACTGCAACTAAAAAGGAAGAGTAGCTGGGCAAAATCTATACACAGTTGTGGTGCCAAGGGCAGAGGTGATGTCCTTACTGGGACCAACGTCATCAATGCTTCTGAAGAGATTCTTGAGATTCTTAAAAGAAGAGGGGTCAAATCAGGGTCAATGTCAGGACAGGGCTACGTGCTCCTCTCTTCAATGTGTCCAGGGGACTGGGCAGCAGAAGGCACTCTCACTGGGTCAGCACCTAGTGGCGGAAGAAGGTGGCCCTTTATTAATCAGAAGGAATAACTACCTAGAACTTAAAGCAAATCCCCACATGTAAGGATATAAACACATAGTCCATACTGTAAAGATGTAAACTTTCTGCTAATGACTCATCTGAAGTTAGCTTACATGCTTTTCTTATCTGATAACTATTGCTGCCTTTCGGTTTACATACGTCATCCTTCTTTATCTCTTAAAAATCATCTTCGCGGCCGGGCGCGGTGGCTCAACCCTGTAATCCCAGCACTTTGGGAGGCCGAGACGGGCGGATCACAAGGTCAGGAGATCGAGACCATCCTGGCTAACATGGTGTAACCCCGTCTCTATTAAGAAATACAAAAAACTAGCCGGGCGAGGTGGCGGGCGCCTGTAGTCCCAGCTACTCGGGAGGCTGAGGCCGGAGAATGGC
>NW_012101254.1:4551692-4552230 GCF_000951045.1 Mandrillus leucophaeus
AAAAAAAAAAAAAAAAAAAAAAAAAAAATCATCTTCGCTATTTTCCTCTCTTCTAAAATCACCTTTGGCTCCTATGATGGAATTATATATATGTTTACATATATAAACGTTTAGTAACTTTTTGTGGTGTACTGATGAGAAAACCATTACCTTGCAGTTACTCGTTAGCATCACCAGGTGGCACTGGTGTGAAGTTCAATCCACTTGTAAAAATTTATTTGGGGTGGGAATGATCTCAGACTTTTCTTTTTTCTTTTCTTCCTCTTCCTCTTCCCCTCCTCCTCCTCCTCTTCTTGTTCTTCTTCCTTCTCCCTATCTCCTTCCCCTCCCCTCCCCTTTCCTTCTTCTTCTTCTTTTTTTTTTTTTTTTTCTGATACAGGGTGGCACTCTGTCACCCAGGCTGGAGTACAGTGGCATGATCACAGCTCACTGTAACCTCAACCTCAACCTCCCGGACTCAAGTGATCCTCCCACCTCAGCCTCCCCAGTAGCTGAGACTACAGGTGTGCACCACCATGCCCGGCTGACTTTTTTTTTT
>NW_012101254.1:4555280-4559349 GCF_000951045.1 Mandrillus leucophaeus
CTTGTCTCTACTAAAAATACAAAAATTAGCCAGGCGTGGTGGTGCACGCCTGTAGTCCCAGCTTCTCAGAAGGCTCAACAGTCTCTGTCTCTGCTTTGGGACAGGGTGAGAATTTCTCTCAAAAAAAAAAAAAAAAAAGAAGAAGAAGAGTCAGATAGCAAAACAGATACAGAAAGAAAAAGGCTTTAAGGGGGAAATTCCAAGGATCAGTAAAGGACTGAGGTCTGAACCTGTAGGATTTTTTGACGTCTTCAGGTGAGGCACCCTTCTTAAGCTCCAGCACTGCATAGAGGCTCGTCCCACTTTTGGACAGCCGGTGGGCTGCTTCGTTCATGGTAGACATGATCTGAGCCAGAGGAGAAGCCGCATCTGTGAGAACTTCTACAAGTAAGGGCCCGGAGAAGTGCACTTCCAGTAACAGGAAACTCACTACCTTCAGGGATTAGGCAGGTAAATGATGACAGAAGGACAAGGATAAGATAACAGTGAGTGGGATCTGTGGCTAGCAGGAGAATTCAGGTGATCAGAAACATTCAGATTTTAAGGAGGAAACATCTTCTCCTCACATTTCCCAGCGTCCTCCAGCTACACAGACCTCCAGACATCCCACATCCTAAGGTGCTGTAAGCTAGGAGAGGTCTAAACCAGGAAAAGAGCCTGATTTTGTCTAGCGCTTCTACTACCTGGAGTAAACACCTCTGGGTCTGTCCAAGCTCACTGCCGGGTTTGAAGGACCAGGGCGGCCCCAGCCTGAACAGATTGGATCAGGAATCAGAAAGATCCACAACTTCTTTTTTTTTTTGACAGAGTTTTTTGCTCTTGTCGCCCAGGCTGGAGTGTAATGGCGTGATCTGGGCTCACTGCAACCTCTGCCTCCTGGATTCAAGCGATTCTCCTGCCTCAGCCTCCCGAGTAGCTGGGCTTACAGGCATCCGCCACCACGCCCGGCTAATTTTCTGTATTTTTAGTAGAGTCAGAGTTTCACCATGTTGGTCAGGCTGTTCTTGAACTCCTGACCTCAGGTGATCCACCCACCTCAGCCTCCCAAAGTGCTGAGATTACAGGCGTGAGCCACCGAGCCTGTCTGATCCACAACTATTAAGAGAAAAACACTTCAGACCAAACTGTGTGCGGCCTAACAGAAGTCAAGTGTCCAAGAGCCTGGCGGGGGCGGGGAGTGCTTGCAGCTAGGCCCGGACTTGCTTCTTCCCTTCAGTCTCCTGCTCTCAAACCACCCCACTTCTGTCCCTCAGAGGTGAGGCACTGGGGAGAGGAGGAGGAGGACTCAGGGGCTCGAGAAGGAAGAGAAAAGGCGTTGCTGTGGGAAAGACCTGGCAAGGAAGAGGCAGCAGAACCCCAGAGCGCAGGGTAGAGGCCTGCGGCCCAGGAGAACCAAGCAAGTCAAGGAGCTCAAAGGGAGAGCTCTGAGTGTGCAGGGCACCTCTGGCCCTGTGCCGACTCCTCACCCGGGTCTGGCCCTTTACCTGGGAGTCGTTCTGTTAAGCCAGGTAGGTGCCCTTCATCCTCTTGGGTGTGAAACTTCACACCGGCCGGGTCCAGTAGCTGACTGCGCTTGCGCGCAGCGCCGACGCTGCGGGTCAGGGCAGGTCGTTTTTTGGCGCCCCCGGAAGCACTGGGTGGGGAGGCCACACTGGCCCTGGGACTTATTTCGCGCGCAGGGAAGCGAGAGGGCTCAGCAGCCTGCGGCCCAGGGCAGCGGAGGAGCGTTGCTGCCAGGCTTTGGGGCAGGGATTCCCGCCGAGCCCCTCTTCTCCAGCAGGAGGGCACCACCCATCTTGATGGCCCAACTCACTCCAGGAAACACAATGGGTTTGCTGACCGTGGCGGATGAGAGGTATGGCTGCTGCATGCCCTTCTCAAGAGGTGTGTTACTTTCCCAGTTGTCCTCAGGACTTAGGGCTCTCCGCTCGGTCCCTCCTTCCCTTCCACCTGGAAACACCTCCACAACCTGTAAGACCCAACTCATATGCCCCTGTTCCTGATACTCCATCCTTCACTCTCCCAGTTGTTCCCACTTAGTTTGTCAAAGCATTTCTTCTAGTATATTGTAATGATGAGTTTGCACATCTCATTAAAACGATGTCTTGAGCCTTTTCCAAAAGTCACTACTGTGCTTCAAAAACTTAAGTTAAATATGATGCCATTATGAGCATGTCCCATAATGTAACCCAACTTGGGTGTTTCAATTATTTCTATTTGATAGTGTAATAACCTTATGAGGAAAATTCAACAGAAATCCTTGAACAAATCTCTATTTTTTTCCTAAGGATACATTCTTGGAAGTGGAATTATTGGATCGAAATGATTTTTTTTTTTCTTTTTTACGCTGTTGATCTCTATTGCTAAATTTCTTCCGGAAAGGTAGCAGAAGGAGGATTTGTATGCCCACCTGCAGGTGTGGGAGCATGCCTCTACCTGGCCTCCCTTCCCATGAGTTTCTACAGGAGGTAATGTTTGCATCACTTATAATTTACTACTTTGTAGTGCTGGGTTTCTTTACAATAGCACTGAATGGCTCCTGTAACATGTAGTAGAAAACGCTTTATTAGTTGGAAAATGCTTATCTGTTAACCCTTTTGTAGCTTTTTATCACTCTTCCTTTTATTACAGTTATTTGTGCACATTTCCCTCCCCTTATAGGTTTTTTTTTTTTTTGAGCTGGAGTCTCACTCTGTCACCCAGGCTGGAGTGCAGTGGTGCAATGTCAGCTCACTGGAACCTCTGCCTTCCAGATTCAAGTGAGCCTCCTGCTTCAGCCTTCCAAGTAGCTGGGATTACAGGCGTGCGCCACCATGCCTGGCTAATTTTTTTGTATTTTTAGTAGAGACGGGGTTTCATCATGTTGGCCAGGCTGGTTTCGAACTCCTGACCTCAGCGATCTTCCCGCCTTGGCCTCCCAAAGTGCTGGGATTATAGGCGTAAGCCATTGCGCCGGCCCCCTTGAAGGTTTTAAGTAGTAAATCAGTATTCCATCTCAAGAACCATCTAAGCAAATGAACTAAGGAGTCCATCTGCAGCAGACATGATGACTGCTGAATTAATGAATTTATTTCTGTAGGCCTGTGATCAGTGCTGGGAGAGGGGATGAAGACCTTTGCATCACCCACCCAGTCCATAGAGGTTACTCACCTAAAAAGAAGCTGAAGCTGATAATTTTTTTGGTGGTTTGTCTCATGCCAAATTTCTTTAACCCCCCAGCTTTCATGACTATCATGGGAGGACAGAACTAGCAGAACAAACCAGCGCATTTCTTCCCCAGCACTGGGTAGAGAGAGCAGAAGGCATTAGGGGTACACTTGTAACGAATTCCTTGCCTCAGTCTGTAAGACCCAGCATGGTCCTGCCTCTGCCTCTCCAATCTTTTCTGGAACCACTGTCCTGCTTGCTCTGGGCTCTGCTCCACCACTTTCCTCTTTCCTGTTAGTTATTTGAAAACATTGTGTTTCCTCCCATTTCAAGAGCCTTTGACCATGTTGTTCCCTCTGCTTGGAGGGCTTAACCTCTCATCCTTCAGGGATCTCAGCTTCAGGCCTCCTCAGGAAGGCCTTCTAAACTGGGTTCTACTCCTCTCTCCTTACCACCTCTATATATATATGTATAATTTTATTTTTTTTTTTGAGACCGGATCTTAGTCTGGAGTGCAGTGACACAATCACAGCTCAGCAGCCTCAACTTCCTGGGCTCAAGCCATCTTCCTACCTCAGCCTCCCAAGTAGCTGGGACTAAAGGCATGCACTCCCATGTCCAGCTAATTTTCATATTTTTGGTAGAGGCAGGGTTTCATAATGTTGCCCAGGCTGGTCTTGAACTCCTGAGCTCAAGTGATCTGCCTGCCTTATTGCAGGGATTACAGGCATAAGCCGCCATGCCCAGCTGGTGAACATATATTTATTTGCATATTGATTTAAAAGCTGCTGTTAGCCAGGCACAGAGGTGGGTCACAAGGTCAGGAGTTCGACACCAGCCTGGCCAACATGGTGAAACCCCGTCTCTACTAAAAATACAAAAATTAGCTGGGTGTGGTGGTGCGTGCCTGTAATCCCAGCTA
>NW_012101254.1:4560154-4562435 GCF_000951045.1 Mandrillus leucophaeus
CTGGGACTACAGGCAGGTGCCACCATGCCCAGCTAATTTTTGTATTTTTAGTAGAGACAGGGTTTTTCCATGTTGACCAGGCTGGTCTCAAACTCCTGACCTCAGGTAATCCGCCTCGCCCTCCCAAAGTGCTGGGATTACAGGCATGAGCCAACACACCTGACCCCAATCATTTCTTTCATTCCCAATCCAGGCATTTCTTACCTCACAGCCCCTGCTTACAGTTCTCACCTGACCTTGGAGGCTGACTCTGGACGTTCTGCTGATATTTTCTCCCACTATCCTGCTCAGGTGGTGGTTTAAGTGTTCCGCAGCAAAAACAGCAGCAACAACAGAAACAGCAACAAGTGAGCAGTGTACACAGGATGACAAGTGTCTAAAAGGTAGGCGAGAATGGCCTCAGTCCAGCAGTTTTCTATATGACTGCTCAAGCTTCCCTCCCTCAATCCTCCTGGCACCCAGAAAAAGAGACAACAGAAGCATTTGTCATAAGGAGAGGAAGGTCACCCTTCTTTCCTTATTCTTAAGGGACCTAGAGAATTGTGTACCTTGAACCAACAACTATTCAGAATAAAATAGTATCTGACGCCTTCTTCACCAAAGTGATCATACAGATATATTCCCAATGAGCCATGCTGGTCGTAAATTTTCCGCTTCTTAGGGTCGCTCAGTATGGCATGAGCTGCGTTGATCTCTTTGAATATTTCTGCTGCTTGAGTATTCCCTGGATTCTTGTCGGGATGATACTGCAAGGCCAGTTTCCTACCCAGGCGATACCCAAAAGGAGGGTGGGGAAGCAATGGGGAATGGCTGGGGAAGAAGGCTTAGGATGAATGACAGGGATTAGTCTCTAGAGAGTGCAGAAGGAATGCATGAGATGTGGTACAAGGATGGAGGCAAGCATCCAAGGTTTAAACTCCTTCCCATATTATAATGAAGAGGGTGATGGCCCCATTTGGCCCCAAAGTGAGGGCTTGTTGGAACTTAAAAATGGGTCATAGGGCCAGGCGCATTGGCTCACACCTGTAATCCCAGCGCTTTGGGAGGCTGAGGTGAGTGGATCATGAGGACAGGAGTTTGAGACCAGCCTGGCCAACATGGTGAAACCCTGTCTCTACCAAAAATACAAAAAATTAGCTAGGCGTGGTGGCAGGCACCTGTAATCCCAGTTACTCGGGAGGTTGAGGCAGGAGAATCACTTGAACCAGGAAGGCGGAGGTTGCAGTGAGCCAAGACTGCACCACTGCACTACAGCTTGGGCAACAGAGCGAGACTCTGTCTCCAAACAAACAAACAAACAAAGGGTCGTAGGCCGGGCACAGTGGTTCACGCCTGTAATCCCAGCACTTTGGGAGGCCGAGGCGGGTAGATCACCTGAGGTCAGGAGTTTGAGAACAGCCTGGCCAACATGGCAAAACCTTGTCTCTACTAAAAATACAAAAATTAGCCAGGCGTGGTGGTGCACGCCTGTAGTCCCAGCTTCTCAGAAGGCTCAACAGTCTCTGTCTCTGCTTTGGGACAGGGTGAGAATTTCTCTCAAAAAAAAAAAAAAAAAAGAAGAAGAAGAGTCAGATAGCAAAACAGATACAGAAAGAAAAAGGCTTTAAGGGGGAAATTCCAAGGATCAGTAAAGGACTGAGGTCTGAACCTGTAGGATTTTTTGACGTCTTCAGGTGAGGCACCCTTCTTAAGCTCCAGCACTGCATAGAGGCTCGTCCCACTTTTGGACAGCCGGTGGGCTGCTTCGTTCATGGTAGACATGATCTGAGCCAGAGGAGAAGCCGCATCTGTGAGAACTTCTACAAGTAAGGGCCCGGAGAAGTGCACTTCCAGTAACAGGAAACTCACTACCTTCAGGGATTAGGCAGGTAAATGATGACAGAAGGACAAGGATAAGATAACAGTGAGTGGGATCTGTGGCTAGCAGGAGAATTCAGGTGATCAGAAACATTCAGATTTTAAGGAGGAAACATCTTCTCCTCACATTTCCCAGCGTCCTCCAGCTACACAGACCTCCAGACATCCCACATCCTAAGGTGCTGTAAGCTAGGAGAGGTCTAAACCAGGAAAAGAGCCTGATTTTGTCTAGCGCTTCTACTACCTGGAGTAAACACCTCTGGGTCTGTCCAAGCTCACTGCCGGGTTTGAAGGACCAGGGCGGCCCCAGCCTGAACAGATTGGATCAGGAATCAGAAAGATCCACAACTTCTTTTTTTTTTTGACAGAGTTTTTTGCTCTTGTCGCCCAGGCTGGAGTGTAATGGCGTGATCTGGGCTCACTG
>NW_012101254.1:4566050-4568914 GCF_000951045.1 Mandrillus leucophaeus
CTAAAAATACAAAAATTAGCTGGGTGTGGTGGTGCGTGCCTGTAATCCCAGCTACTCAGGAGGCTGAGGCAGGAGAATCACTTGAACCTGGGAGGTGGAGGTTGCAGTGAGCCAAGATCATGCCATTACACTCCAGCCTGGGCAATAGAGTGAGACTGTCTCAAAAAAAAAAAAAGCTGCCTTCCCCAGGTGACAGCTCCACGAGGGCAGGGACCTTGTATCCCCAGCACCTAGAGCCATGCCTGGCTCACGTAAGTGAATGAATGATTTGTTGAATGAGCTATAGCTGAGGGCACTCTGCTGATCCAATGTAACCTGGAGGTTGGGCTCAGAATTCCCTGGGACAGAAGCACTTAGCTAGGGAATTGGACAAGACTACAGGGCCCATCTTCCCTCATGTGGTCCTGGACAAGAAGAAACCATGATACAGAAAGAAGGCAAGAGGGGAGATAATAACGTGATTCTGAACTCCCTGTTTCTTATTTGTCTTAGTATTCCCTCCAGTTCCTAACACACTTCTTGTGTTCAATAAATGTTGGTTGGTTGAATGAACAGGCAAAAGTGAGTGAGGCTTTTCTAAGATGCTCTTACCTAATTATCTCCTTGGATCCTCATAACAACCCGAGAGGAGATCGCATCCCTGCCTCATAGAGGTGAGCCCTGAGAAAGAAGGCAAATTCGGTTCTGAGAAGAGTTAGTAAACACCTTTCGCATCTTGCCAGAGGCTACAGAATGTTTTCACTTCTTATCATGGCCCTCTGACATTCTAACTAATCACAGTTCATAGCTCTTGAAATAGCCATTATCTGTAAGTCTTGTGAGGCTCTGCTCTGAATAGAATGTCACTTCAGCCAGGAAACTGCAGAGATGGGAGTAGCGTGGCCCAGTCGGCCTGGCCTTCTTTGGCCAGTGGCTCTCCTCTTTGCCTTTACCTAGAAACCAGAACCTCTTTGACTGAGTGTTCTATGCCTGGGGTCTCTTCTCACACCCGGCTCAGTCCTAGGAAGAACACACAAGCCAGGGTCAGAAGCCCTAGATCTTAGCTCTGGCTCTGGCCCTCACAGGCTGTGTGATCTTAGACAAATCATTTCATCTCTGTGTCTATTTTTCTGCTTCTATAAAAACCTGTGCCATTTCACAGGGTTGATGTCAAGACTTAATTGGATTTGGTTTTTAAAAGAATGAAAATAAAAAACCAAAAATAACTGCCAAAGAATGATTACAGACTAAAACCATTTCTTGGATCATTTGCCCTCCCATCATACCTTGAGTCAGTGATTGTTTCGCTTACTACCACCCAGAGCCATTTGGTCTCTCATGGAGAAAACCAAGAAGCATCCCTTGTTTACCCACAAACAACTAAAGTTTTAGTCATATAGCTGGAATACACACACATAAAGACAGCAGACATTGGCATATTTATACCCAAAATACCACGCTCTGGAACATATGCAGTGGGAGAGAGAGAGATCATAATTTGTCACATTCAACTACCAGGTTCGCAAATTATACAGTTTTTGAGCTGGAGGGGACCTCAGAGATTTAACTTGAGTCCAACACCTTCAATTTATAATTGAAGAAAGTGCAGCCCAGATAGACGGATTGACCTGCGTAAGGTTATCCAGTGAGATCTGACCTGAGTTTTCTGACTCCAAGTTCAGAATCTACACGGTGACTGTTCCTTCCTACTTTAAAATCCAAGTCTATAGACAGACCACAGCTGTGGGGGACATTCACATCCTCTCATGGGTGATGTCAGGTAATGTTCCTCTTTCCCCTCCCCCAGCAGAAGGCATGTATACTACATGTGACCAAAACCACCACCACCCGCCCAATCGTGTTTGCCTCTGCTTCCCAGGCCAAACACCTCAGGATGGGAGGTGGAAGGCTTTCAGGTAGAAAGGAGACTGCTTCATGTCCCTGTCCTCTCTGACCTGCAACCCCAAACTCTGCAGACCCAACACTAGGCTAACAGCACCTGTCTCACCTGTAAACTGGAGATAATAGTGTCTGTCTCTTTGGGTTGTTATGAGGATTAAATGTGAATAAAGCACAAGGCACATGCGTTATTATTATGACTATTATTATTATACTAGCTATTTCTATCCTATCTCCTGATTTTATAAGGTTGCATTTCATTTTGTCTCTGGCAAGAGAGGAAAAATCAGGGTCCCTCCCCTCCCCTAAGATTTGCAAATTGTTATTTGTGTCTTTCCATCCTTCTTCTGAGCCTCTTAGAACCCCATTTTCTTGTTCTCCTACCCAGTGCCACCTTGTTGCCCTCTGGCTATCCAAAACACTGCTCCCAGTCCTCCCAAGCAGCCAGAACTCCAAAATTACCAGTCTCATTTCCTCTGTTTCAATACTTCTAATAAAATCTACTGCTTTCATAGAATGATCTCATCCCTCAGGGTAGATAGAAAGCAATCTTATTACAACACTGTAATTTAGATGATAGTGAAAAGACAGTTAATACCTCACCGTCTTAATTGTCATTAATGCAAAAGGAATAACAGATAGAATTTCAGGCACAATGATTAAATGGAGTGAAAAACATCAGGTTATGTTTTGGGAAGAGACTTTGGACCTTAAATCACTTCTTTCTGTTTAACCCACCATGGGTGTAGACTGACTCTCTAAAGAAGAGAGGAGCACAAGCAGAAGCTTAAGGACCAAACTGCAGAGAAAATCCACAGTCAGAATTAGCCAGGCATGGTGGTACGCACCTGTAATCCCAGTTACTCAGGAGGCTGAGCAGGAGAACCACTTGAACCAGGGAAACTGAGGTTGCAGTGAGCCGAGATTGTGCCACTGCACTCCAGCCTGGGCGACAGAGCGAGACTCCGTCTCAAAAAAAAAAAAAA
>NW_012101254.1:4568964-4575206 GCF_000951045.1 Mandrillus leucophaeus
AATTAAAAAAAGAAAAAGAAAAACCGCACTCTAAAATCTGAATTCATCATTTTCCCTCTGGACTGTTTTTTGTTTGTTTGTTTGTTTCTCCATTTCTGTTAATGTTACGACTATTTGTAAGACTGGAGACTCATTCTTTTCCCCAAATTTAGGTTAAAAAAGCTTGATTTTTTTTTTTTTTCAAAATCTCTGTTTCATTTGTCTCTTCTCAGCTCCCACAGCCTTGATGCACCCCAGTTAAAGGATTTCCATATCACACTGGCTGGTGTCCTAGCCTCCTAACTTTTCTCCCCATTGCTGGCTTCATCCTGGATACTGCTCCCAGATCACTGTTCTCTTGCTTTGTCGCCCAGGCTGGAGTGCAGTGGTGTGATCTGGGCTCACTGCAAGCTTCGCCTCCTGGGTTCACGCCATTCTCCTGCCTCAGCCTCCCGAGTAGCTGGGTCTACAGGTGCCCGCCACCTCGCCCGGCTAGTTTTTTGTATTCTTTTTAGTAGAGACGGGGTTTCACTGTGTTAGCCAGGATGGTCTCGATCTCCTGACCTCGTGATCCACCTGTCTTGGCCTCCCAAAGTGCTGGGATTACAGGCTTGAGCCGCCGTGCTCGGCCTAGGATCACTGTTCTTAAAGCATGCTTCCATCTTACTACTTTGCTCACAGCATCACACAAGATGCAAAACCACTTTTGAAATCTGGCAGTGAACTCTGACCTTATGCCAATTTACCCCTTCAAACTCATTGTCTACTGTTGTCCTAAAGTGAACCTTTCACAGCAATCAAATGGGTCTCCTCACTAAATATTTCTGTTTTTCTTCACCTCTGTACCATTGCTCTCACACCATTTCTCCCCATAAACTATTCTTTTCCTTAATCAATTCACTTACTCAACAAATATCAACCAAGCACGGATATATGCCTAGTACCTTGGATACAACAATAAGTGGTCAAACTCTTTTTCTTCCCTCATAGATTAGAGCCTAATATGGGAGACAGAGTTCATTAAGACCTTCAACAAATATTTACTGGGTGCTATTATGTACCAGACCCTGTTCTGGGGATACAGCAGCATGCAAAACAGACAGAATTTCTGCCATCATGGGGCTTACATTCTGGCGAGAGGGGCAGACAATGAACAAAATGAGTTCTATCCTGGCTAATACGGTGAAACCCCGTCTCTACTAAAAAATACAAAAAAACTAGCCGGGCGAGGTGGCGGGCGCCTGTAATCCCAGCTACTCGGGAGGCTGAGGCAGGAGAATGGTGTAAACCCGGGAGGCGGAGCTTGCAGTGAGCTGAGATCCGGCCACTGCACTCCAGCCTGGGTGACAGAGCGAGACTCCGTCTCAAAAAAAAAAAAAAAAACCAAAATGAGTAAAATATGCAGTGTGTTAGATGGTAATGATGGCTATGGAGAAAAATAAAGCAAGGAATAGAAATAGAATGTTGGGGGAGAGGTTTCAGTGTTGTTGTTGTTGTTGTTGTTTTTCGAGATGGAGTCTTGTTCTGTTGCCCAGGCTGGAGTGCAGTGGCAAGATCTCGGCTCACTGCAACCTCCGTCTCCCAGGTTTGAGTGATTCTCCTGCCTCAGCCTCTAGAGTAGCTGGGATTACAGGCACGTGTCACCACGCCCGGCTTATTTTTGTATTTTTAGTACAGACGGGGTTTCCCCATATTGGCCGGGCTAGTCTCAAACTCCTGACCTCAGGTGATCCACCCACCTCGGCCTCCCAAAGTGCTGGGATTACAGGTGTGAGCCACTGCATCCAGCGAGGTTGCAGTTTTTAAAAGAACAAAAAGAGAGGGCCTGGCCAGATCATATCTGAGTCAAGACCTGAAGCATGTGAGGAGGTAGGTCATGAGTACATCTGGCAGAGTACGTTACAGCTGGTGAGATAAGCAAATGTGAAGGCCCTGGGATGGGAGCATACCTGGTGTGTTGTAGGACTCACAAGAAGGCCAGGATGGCTGGGGAGTGAGGTGGGAGAAGTGTGAAATGAGATCATTGGAGCTAAATTCTGTAGGACCCCTTACAGGCCATTAGAAGGACTCTGGCTGGTACTCTGAGTATGATGGCGAGTGACAAATCTGACCTATGTTTACCTAGCTGCTTGGTTGAGAACAGACTAGAGGGCAGTAAGGATGGAAACGTGGAGACCATGGAGGAGGCTACTGCAGTATCAAGAAGACAGATGATGGTGGTTTGGAAAAGGCGGGATCAGGATTTGCTGACAGCTTAGATGTAGAGTGAAAATAGAGTCGTCGAGGATGACCCTAGGATGTCTGGCCTGAGCAGATGGGAGGATGGAGTTACCATATTCTGACATGGGAAGACTGCAGAAACAGAAGGTTCAGGATGAGGTGACAATCAGGGGCTCACTTTTGGACTTATGGAGCTTGATAGGCCTGCCTACCAGACAAGAAGGAAGAGATGTCAAGCTGACATGTGGATATATGAGTTTGGAGTCCAACTGAGAGATCTGACAGTCACCACCGAACAGATGCCATTTATTATTTATTTACGAGATGGAGTTTCACTCTGTCATCCAGGCTGTAGTGCGGCGGCACGATCTCATCTCACTGCAACCTCCGCCTCCCGGATTCAAGTGATTCTTCTGCCTCAGCCTCCCAAGTAGCTGGGACTATAGTTGCATGCCACCACACCCAGCTAATTTTTGTATTTTTTAGTAGAGATGGGGTCAGGATAGTCTCGAACTCCTGACCTCAAGTGATCTGCCTGCCTCAGCCTCCCAAAATGCTGGAATTACAGGTGTGAGCCACCACGCCAGGCTATTTTTAATCATTTTTAATAGAAAAATTCAAACCCATACAAAAATAGAGAGAATGATACAGTGACTCTCTATGTACCCAACATCTAGCTTCAACAATCATTACTTTCTGCTGTTATTGGATAGTATTTAAAGACCGGAAACTGGATGATAGCTCCATGGGAGTGAATGTGGAAGGAAGACAAGACAGTGACCAAGGCCTAGTCTAATTCAGCAAGAAAATATTGAGAAGGTGGGGAGGAACCAGCAAAGGGGACTGAAAATAAACAGCCAGTGAAGTAGGAGGAAAACCAGATTATGGTAGCCTGGAAACCAAATGATGAAACAAATAATTCCCAGGTAACAATTTACTTACAGTATGATCAATGCTGAAAGAAAAAAATAGTGTGTTGACGCGGCACAGTGGCTCACACCTGTAGTACCAGCACTTTGGGAGGCTGAGGCAGGAGGATCACTTGAGTCCAGGAGGTCGAGGCTGTGGTGCGCCTTGTTTGTACCACTGCACTCCAGCCTGAGCAACAGAGTGAGACCCTGTTTCCAAAAAGAAAAAAAAAAAAAAAAAAAAAGACAGAAAAAGTGTTGTGTGATGAGAGTGTATGACATGAGAATTAACCTAGTGTGGGGGCCAGGGAAGGCCTCCCCGAGGCAGTGACATTTAAGCTACCGCCCTCCCTCATTCTCCCTGTGACCAGCTAAAATCCTCCCTCCTCCATCCTGCTTCCACTCAGCTAGCTCCTCCTTTCTGGGATGGCTTAATTGAGGACTGTGTGCCAGCCATGAGTGGGGTTTTGGAACACAGATGAGAAAGACACAATTCTTGCCTTCAGGGAGCTTGCCCTGTAGCAGGCAGACAGACAAGCAAAGGACTTCATCACCATGAGGTGAGTGCTGGGATCAGATAAGCACAGTGTGAGCCTTGAGAGAAGCAGGGAGGGACACATACCCTGTCTGGGAAAAGAAAGTCAGGAAAGGCTTCCTGGAGGTGACATATGAGTGGAGAATGGAGTAGAAGTTGGACCTCCAGTTGCCTCCTCTGTCCATGCTCTTCAGCTTGGCTTGGACTTGTCAGGTGTTCACTCTTGTCCACATGCTTACATTTTAAATTTTGCCTGAAATCTCTAGCCCAGCTTAAAGCCTGACCTCAGTGCAGAGAATCGCACTTGAGGCCTGGCATTCGCGAGGGCCCTTTGCAAAGATTTTCACAGGGCCATTTGATAGCTCTTTGAGGAACAGGTGCAAGCACCCTGTTTCGCTGCCAAGCTTTCCTTACATAAATTTTCAAGTGAAGGTTGGTATTCCCACCGCCGGCGCCCTCGGCTTCTGGAGGCGGCACGTTTGGCTACGCGCTGCGAGGCGCCCCTGCCTTCCCCGCCTGCTGGCTCCCAGCGGGGGCGGGCAGGGCACGTGAGGGCGTCTGCGCCCCCTCCCGGCACTCGAGGCTGCTGGCCGCGCCGGCTGCCCGGGAAGGGAAATCCCGGAGGAAGCCATTGTTGTTATGTCCCCTGTTGTCGTCATCGGCTGAGCCGTGCCAAGAATCCCGTTCCCCGCATGGGGCCCCGCAGTTTCTCCCCATTCTCGAGCTCACCCGCCCAGGTCTCTACGGGCCAGGCTACCGCATCCGAGCCGCGGAGTGCGCGGTGGCCCCTGCGCATCCCAGCTCCAGGGTTCTCAGAATTGGGGAGAGCCCTAGGATGGGTGCGGCGCTTAGAAAACCGACGGCGCCGGGCCCGACGTACCCAGAGCCCTGGCATAGCTAGGCAGGGACTTGGGTTCCACCTTGACTCTGATAAGTAGCCCGACAAGGTGACCTTGTCCGGTGGTTTCCCCCTCTGGCCACCTCAATTTGCCTCCCTGTGACCCGAGGAGAAACAGAGGTCCCTCAAGTTCCGCGCCTTAAGGGGAGGTTGGAGGGAGAAAGACCCCCTCTCTCCCTTGCCCTCTCACCCAGCGTGGGCTTTGGACCGGGGAGGCCGGGGGCGGGTGCCGAGGAAAGGCTGGCGCAGCCGGGGGCGGGGATGGCGCGGAGGGCGCGCGCAGCCCCTGTGGCTCTCCCGTGCGGCTCCGCAGCCGCCGCACAGGACAGTCCCTTCGCACGCGCCGCCCGCACACCTTGGCACGAGCCAAGCCACACTCTCCCCCGCCGGAACAGCCAGCCCGCCGCCCAGCTTGCCTAATCCGTTTAAGCCTCACCTCCTCCGCGAAGCTCTCCCGGGTTAACCCCCTCACTTCCAACCACTGTATCTGGCACGTGCTCCCGTTTTTTTGTTTTGTTTTGTTTTGTTTTTTGAAAGTGCACTCGCAGTCTCGTTGGAATAACACTGTCGAGGGTAGGTGTCTGTCCCCAGAAGCCTAAGTTCAGGACGCCCAGTGTGTTCTGAAGGATGCGGCTGATGAGTTTCTTGCCTGGGCTTACTAACCATTCCCACCCTCCACGCTTCCCCATCCCTGCTCGCTCTCTCCCCTCCTCCTACGGACCCTCCTCTTCACAGACTGTCATAGCTTCCAGTGCACAATCCTCTTCCCACCCCCTCCCATTCTACAGTGGCGGCAGGTGCGAGGGGAGAGAACATTGAGCATTTGAAGCTTCGACTTGAGGCTCGGCCACCGACTTTGCTGTAAGTCGCTCCCGCCCCTGGGTTTTAGTTTCCCCCAAATGAGGCAGAATGCGGTAATGTCCGGAAGGGCGCTGCAGGTGTGGAGGATGGGAATCACTGGCTGACACGCTGCCCCTCAGCCCCCTCTCCATAAACAGTGGCCGTGACACCAAAAAGGCGGCTCGACTCCACTGGCCGCCCCCGCCGGTAAGAGGACTGTGCGCGCTCTCCAGTTGCCAGTGCGGCATCCAGAGCCCGGGAGGGAAAGAGGTTGGGGGTCCAGGCTGGGCCCTTTATTCACAGCCTTCGTGACCTTGGACTCTTCTTCCTCTGGGTCTCAGTTTACTCAGTTGAAAAGCAGGGATAACAATGGGTTGAAGGAGAGCAGGAAGCTTGCCACCCAATGTTTCTGTATAAAAATAAATGATCATTCGCGGTACAGTGATTGGCAGCAGATTTGGCTAGTGAATTCCGACCCCAGATTCTCCGTAGAGGGGTTTCTGGAGTCCCTGGAATCTCCGTGTGTCACCGCTCATCTCACGTTCTTTCTGGTTCTCTGGAGATAGGTAATGGGTCCGCCCCTGTTTCTGCCTCCGCTTGGTGGGCGACACCCCCCGTGCAGGCATGCACAGAGTGATGGTCGTTGGGCGAAGGTTGGTCGTGAGGTCCCTGGGCTTGAGGAGCGAGGCTTGGAACCGGTGGGCGGGACTTTGTGCAGAGGAGGGGCTAGCTCGCCTGGGGGACGGGGCTGCGGAGATGAGGAGTTCTCCAGAACTCGGGTGGCGGGGCGCTCCCGCCGCCTTCACCGGGCTCTGGCGCGGGGAAATGGGGCTTTGGCAGTGGGGCGGGGCTTAAGGGTGGG
>NW_012101254.1:4576291-4588339 GCF_000951045.1 Mandrillus leucophaeus
TCCGCCTGCCCCTCTGAGCGGCCGCCGGGCCTTCCTGCTCACCCCCGCGGGCCATCTTGTCGGTCGGCTGACCGTCCGTTTGTCTCGGGAATTTGGCAGGGTCTCTGGCTTTTTCTCTACCCCATCTCTCTCAATCTTTCTGCTTCTCTCCTAGTCCCTCTCCCTTTGTCTCTGACGTGGTGCTTCTGTGTGCTTCTCGTTCTTTCCTTGGGTGGGGGCCTTCAAGCCGGGTTGGGGGCGGGGGCGAGCAGAAGGGAGCTGGACCCCTTCCTGCAGGGGCCTGCAGAGACGCGGTGAGGGCTCTGCTGTAGGCCTGGCATCTCTTCAGGTGTCCTTTTGACTTTGGTTCAGCCCCTGCTACGTCACCCCTCTTCCCCACTCAATATGGGTTGTTTGTTGGGGGTTTCGGAGGGCCAGGGAGAGGAAACAGCCTTTCCTCATCTCTAAACAGCATGTAGCCACCCCACATGCACACACCCCCACACACCAACAGCCAGGCTTCCTTAGTGCCCAATTTATGCAGAACAAAAGGGAGCTGCCTGTTGATGGGTGGCCACCTTGATGACTGGCTGTGCTGTGCTTTACAAGGCCAGGGAATGAATGTTGCCCACTGCCCCCAAAGCCACCCAGCCTCTGCTCTTCAGACTCGCATCTCCAGCTCCAGTCCATCTTCACTCTCATATGGCCATTAGTCACCCAATCCTGCAGCATTTTCTAAAAGGCGTTTCCTAACCTACCTGACCCTCCAGGGAAGCTCTGGCCTGGTCTATTCTAGACTCCTCCATCTCCTCTCCTCTCTTCTCTTCCTCCCATTAACAAGGTCATCTCAGTGCTTAGGACATATTTGTTCAAGCAGTCAGTGTATCTTCCTCTATATTCCTTTGAGCTCATCACTTTCCTCCTCAGCCCTCCCCTGACACTTCACACTTAGACTCCATGCCACAAACCTTGTCTTTGTCATTCTACATGTCTGGAATACCCTTCTCCACCTAGGTCTCATCTCCTTAAACATGCCTTTCTCTGTGAAGTTCTCGGAGTCCCCTGTGAGGGGGTGCTGCCTTCCCTGCACCCCAAACTGCTTTGTTTGTAACCCTCCTAACATCAGCCTGTCCTTGTGTAGTAAGCCATTTGTTACAATCTGTCTCTTCCACCAGACCAGGCTTCATTATGTGTGCTCTGCCTGGTGCACCTCATTGAACGAACGAGGAATGGTTTCACAGCCTCCTTCACTACCCCATCTCCTCTGGAAACACACCCAGAATCATACACGCCCAGATTCTAAGTCTTGGATGGGGCTTTGGAAATTCAAGAAATTAATCTACCAGTATTTCAGTTTTCTGTACAAGCACCAAATGTTCCCCCCCTACCTCCCTCAAAACTCAGTTCACCCACTTGGCAGAATTGTCTTCAGCCAGAAGGCCCCAGACATCCCGCCCCACTTTGCTGCTATGATCACGTTTCTATCTGGAGTCCTCGTTTTTACTCATGGGTATTCTTGTCACACCTCCATGAGTATTTCTAGTACTGTATTTTCTATTTAGGTCCTGAATTCTGTGGAAGATTCTGTCCTTGCTGGGTTCAGGTTGGGTAGTGGCAAGGGTGAGAATTGAACCAGAATGGACTTAGCACTCAGCCTGAGCTCACTCAGCCTCTGGCAGCCCTAGGTGAGGTCCCAAGCCCCATTCATTTGTCAAGGGAGGCTTATGGTACCATGCAGTTAAGGTAGGCGCTGCTGGGTGCTTATAGTCAGACTGAAGTCCAATTAACATGCTGCTCTCACTGCCATCCTCAGCCATAGCAGACTGCACCCCTTCTTCCCTGTGACAACCCCAGCTCTGGAATCTAGCCATCAGTTCTCTGTGCCAGGAATCAGACTTTTTGGCCCCAATGTCCCGCTCGTCTCTTTTTTTTTCTCCCCCCCCCCCCCGATCCGCCCATCTCGGCCTCCCAAAGTGCTGGGATTACAGGCTTGAGCCAGGGCACCTGGCTGTCCCCGCTGGTCTCTTAAAGGGCCACACTTCAGCTGCACGTCTAGAGAGGGTGGGGGCAGGATCCGGGAGTGGAGGCTCTGGGAGGTGGGCCTGGAAAGGAGGCACACAAAGGCCAGGAACACATGGTGAGTCCCATTCTATACTTCATTCCACCTTCCCTTCATACTGCCTTGGTGTGCGTGGCATAGCATTCACCTGCCTTTATCAAAATCCTTTCCATTCTTCAAGGCCCTTCTCATGTTACCTCTTTCATCTGTTTCCCTGATTTCCTCATTATAATTAGTCTGGCCCTCCATCCTTAGAACCCTGATAGCACTCTAACCACCCTAATGACAGTGGCCACCTTCGCTCTATATCATTGTGTAGGTACATACTTGCCCTGTTCACCAAAAGCTCTCAGAGATCAGCAGGAATCCTGCTCATTTTGGGGTGCCTAGCATAAGAAATTGATTTGGTTGGAGTCTAGTCTCAGCTCTAGCAACTAGCTGGGTTGGCCTCCATGTGTCCCCCAACTCTGTGAGCCTCATGCTTCTTATTTAATAAAATGTAGGCCGGGCACGGTGGCTCAAGCCTGTAATCCCAGCACTTTGGGAGGCCGAGACGGGCGGATCACGAGGTCAGGAGATTGAGACCATCCTGGCTAACCTGGTGAAACCCCGTCTCTACTAAAAAATACAAAAAAACTAGCCAGGCGAGGTGGCGGGCGCCTGTAGTCCCAGCTACTCGGGAGGCTGAGGCAGGAGAATGGCGTAAACCCGGGAGGCGGAGTTTGCAGTGAGCTGAGATCCGGCCACTGCACTCCAGCCTGGGCGGCAGAGCGAGACTCCGTCTCAATAAAAATAAATAAATAAATAAATAAATAAATAAATAAAAATAAATAAAATGTTAGACTAGAGCCGGGTGCGGTGGCTCACGCCCATAATCCCAGAAACTCAGTAAACTGAGGTGGGAGGATCACTTGAGGCCAGGAGCTCAAGTGTGTGGTGAGTTCTGATCACACCACTGTACTCCAGCCTGGGCAACAGAGCAAGACCCCATCTCTCTCTCTCTCTTTTTTTTTTTTTTTTGAGACAGAGTCTCACTCTGTCACCAGACTGGAATGCAGTGATGCGATCTCGGCTCACCGCAACCTCCAACTCCCAGGTTCAAGCGATTCTCCTGCCTCAGCCTCCCGAGTAGCTGGGATTACAGGCATGCGCCACCACACCCAGCTAATTTTTGTATTTTTAGTAGAGGTGGTGTTTCACCATGTTGGCCAGGATGGTCTCAATCTCCTGACCTCGTGATCTGCCTGCCTTGGCCTCCCAAAGTGCTGGGATTACAGGTGTGAGCCACCACTCCTGGCCAACCCCATCTCTTAAAAAAGTTAGACTAGACCATCTGTAAGGTGCTTTCCAGCTGTGAAATTCTGTGACTCTGTGTATGGAAGGAAAAGGGAGGCTGGGGTCTGACCTGTTCATTTAGCCCCCATCTCTCATGTGGCCCTCTGCTGACACAGCTCCCAGATACGACCAGGCCTGGGGAAGGAGCGAGAGATGGTCTGATGAGGCCAGCATGGGGGACTGAGGACGTGGAGTGAGCAGGCCAGCCTGTGGGCCAGGCCCAGGTTGAACCATGTCGCTTGCCTCAGTCTCTTCACAGAGCCATCAGAGACCCTTCCTGAGGAGTCCAAATCTGTGGAGATGCCCTTCCACCACTGCCACAGGGACCCCCTGCCGCCGCCGGGTCTCACCCCGGAGAGGCTGCATGCACGGAAGCAGCTGTATGCTGCCTGTGCCGTGTGCTTTGTCTTCATGGCTGGGGAGGTGGTCGGTAAGTTGGGGAGCAGCCCTTCAACCCCATCCTCCCAACACCTGCGCAAGCCACTCCACCCAGAGTCCCAGGGATGTTCCTGGGTGCAGATGCAGAGATGGGGATGGCTGGGATAGGGGAGCTGGGTGCCCGGGACTCAGGAAGTGGGAGAGGTGAGGGACAGAGCACCAAAGGGAATTCCAGTCGAGGTCTGGGGCCAGTGGGTCAGGGCTGGCTTCTTTTAAAAACCTTATTTTCTTGTTATTAAAATAAAATATATCATTGTAGAAAAAGTTAGAAAATACAGATGAATGAAAAGAAGACCATAACAGTAGTTAATTATACCTGTAGTCCCATCACCTGAGAAAACCCCAATTCACATTTTTGGTGTATATCCCCCAATTTATTTTCCATGCCTATACACACTACATGATATTTTCTAAATGGAAGCAGACTCCATCATTTCACCCTGGCAGGCGGGTATCTGGCACACAGCCTGGCCATCATGACCGACGCAGCCCACTTGCTGGCGGATGTGGGCAGCATGATGGGCAGCCTCTTCTCCCTCTGGCTCTCTACCCGTCCAGCCACCCGCACCATGACCTTTGGCTGGCACCGTTCAGGTAAGGCCCTTGCATGGCCCAATGACTCTCCAGTCTTGCCAGAGGGCACCTCTCAGGGTCCCAAGCAGGTCTCTGACAGCTTGTCTCCCCCCTACCCTGCAGAGACTCTGGGGGCTTTGGCCTCTGTGGTCTCCCTCTGGATGGTCACTGGCATCCTCCTGTACCTGGCCTTCGTCCGCCTGCTGCACAGCGACTACCACATCGAGGGGGGTGCCATGCTGCTGACCGCCAGCATCGCAGTCTGTGCCAACCTGTTGTACGTCCCAGTATGGAGCAGGCACCTTGTGGGGCCCAGGGCGAGGGGTCTTCCTCCAGGATGGGAGAGCTAGCTTTCTCTTCCCCACCAGACACACAGACATGCGCACACAGCTTTCCATGGGCTGCCCTGGGTGTGCCTGAGAAGGGTCTGGGATAGAGACCTAAAATTCAGTCAGCAGATCTCTGTTAAGGGCCTGCCATGGGCCAGCCACTCTGATGAGGGCTTTCATCAACATGATTGCATTTGAACCTCATGGCCACCCCATGAGGTAGGTAGTATTACCCCTAGTTTACCATTAATGCAGTCAGTCCTGACAGGTAACTTGCCCCAGTCATGTATCTATTTAGGTAACAGAGCCAGCATCCGAATCCACGTGTGTGGCACCAAATCTGGTATTCTTTCCGCCAGGCTGCATTGTTTGTCTCTCTTGCAAAATGCTGTTTTCTTCCAGGGGCTGGGAAAGGGCTCCTGGGGAGGTGAGAGAATGGGGCGTGGAGATGGGGGCATAGGAGGCCAGGAGCAGGCCCCTGGGCTGAGCTGCTTTGCTTCCCCCTCAGAATGGCCTTTGTGCTGCACCAGGCTGGGCCCCCCCACAGCCACGGGTCTAGGGGAGCAGAGTATGCACCGCTGGAGGAGGGGCCTGAAGAGCCCCTGCCCCTGGGGAACACCAGCGTCCGGGCAGCATTTGTGCACGTGTTGGGGGACCTCCTGCAGAGCTTTGGGGTACTGGCTGCCTCCATCCTCATCTACTTCAAGGTACCATTGTTGGAGACCTGCCCCAGCCTTCCTCCCCACAACTCCACATCCCAGCCCCCTCCTTCCCAGATCCCAAAGCTTTCTTCCCCTCCCTCCAGCTCCTCCCTCCCACCTCCCAGGACTCTCCCAGACATGAGTCATGTTCCCTGTCCCCTCTGCAGGGTTTTGAGGGGCCTCTCAGGTCCTGTTTGTTCAAGACACCCCTAGATCTTCCTCTGGAAGCTCGCTGGTTGTTGGGCTTAGGGGTCTCTTTCTCTGCAGCCTCAGTACAAGGCAGCCGACCCCATCAGCACCTTCCTCTTCTCCATCTGTGCCCTTGGATCCACGGCTCCCACCCTCCGAGATGTTCTTCGAATCCTCATGGAAGGTGAGTCGGGCACCACTGCTCCCCACCCCTGCGGCTGTCTCTGACTTTACTCTCGCACTGGGCCACCACTTTTTGCTTTGAAGAGAGTACGGGAAGAAGGCTTGGCTCATGGGGTCTGCTGCTGGAACAAGGATTTGGGCATAGGGTGAATTGTAGGGGTAAAAGGAGAGTGGATACAGGATAGGGGAGGTGGAGTCCCGTGGTGGGGGTGCTGCTTCTGGGCAGGAGTGGCCCTGGCAGTAAGGCATGACTGGTGCTGGTTGCAGGTACCCCCCGCAATGTGGGGTTCGAACCTGTGCGGGATACGCTGTTGTCAGTGCCAGGAGTCCGGGCTACCCATGAGCTGCACCTGTGGGCCCTTACGCTCACTTACCACGTTGCCTCTGCACACCTGGCCATCGGTGAGTCTCACTGGCCCCAGCTAGTCACTACCTAGAACATACCCCACTCCAAACATGGGACAATAGCTTGAGTTACTAGGATTGTTTCAGTCTTTCTCGATCTGTCTCTGTTTGTCTGTGTCTCTCTCTCACATACACACACACACACGCACACGCGCTCGTGCATGTTGGACACAAGGAGTCTCCATCCACTGGATGCAGTGTTCTGGGGGAGGTTTCGCCCTCTTTGAAGTAGCACAGGGAACCAACAACCCTTTAAAAGATCATTAGTGGCCAGGTGCGGTGGCTCATGCCTGTAATCCCAGCACTTTGGGAGGCCAAGGCAGGTGGATCACAAGGTCAGGAGATCGAGACCATCTGGGTTTTAGAGTGAAACCCCGTCTCTACTGAAAAATACAAAAAATTAGCCCAGCGTGGTGGCGGATGCGTGTAGTCCCAGCTACTCGGGAGGCTGAGGCAGGAGAATCGCTTGAACCTAGGAGGCAGAGCTTGCAGTGAGCCGAGATGGTGCCACTGCACTCCAGCCTGGGTGACAGAGCAAGACTCTGTCTCAAAAAAAAAAAAAAGAGAGTCCTGATGCTCTTTATTAAAAAAATAAAAATAAAAAAAAAGATCATTAGTACCTACAGGTCTAGTGATGGGGCACAGTTAGGTAAATTACGGCACCTCCACCCTGAGGTATCATGTAACTGTTAAAAATGATGCATATGAAGACTGTACAGCAACTAGGAAAAATGTTTATGGTATAACGCTGAGAAAAAAAGCTGAATATAAAATTGCATCTACATTATGATTCAACTATTAAAAATATATATGGTGAGTCATGAGCTGACAAAGGATTTTTGAGTTTCTTCCAGATGCAAGAAGCAATCAGAGTCATGCAATTTGGATGCCAAAAATATTATAATTTGTAGGATATTTGATGGAAACTCTAGAGGGACAATGAGACAGATATTTAACATCTGGATTGTCCTGGGAAATCGGGTGATATGGCTGTTGAAACGTTGAGCTGTTTGTTGACACTCAGTGACAGGAGAGAATAGGAGACTGGGAAGAGTTTAGTGTGTTAGCACGGTTGATTGGGGTGAGTCTCTCCAACATTTGGTTTGACACTTTTATGCTGTTCATACAACACAGAAAGAAAAGCAGGCTCCCATTCACGCCTGGCTTTAATGCTGTGCAGCCCCTTTCCCTGTCCTTATCTCAGTCCCTGCCTGTTCCTGACTCCCCTGGGATTGATGCCGCCTCTTATCACTCTCCCACAGACTCCACTGCTGACCCTGAAGCTGTCCTGGCTGAAGCCTCATCCCGGCTCTACTCCCGGTTTGGATTCTCCAGCTGCACCCTGCAGGTCGAGCAGTACCAGCCGGAGATGGCCCAGTGCCTGCGCTGCCAGGAGCCCCCACAAGCCTGAGCCATGGCCCTGCCCTCACCCCACTGCCAGGCCGAGGCTCAGCCCCGGACTCTCAGCATCTGCTGCCCTGATCACAGAGACGGGACCGAGCCAAGTCCATACCCCTTCCTCTCTCCCTCCTTCCACCTGCCAGTTTCCCCAGCCTCAGCCCCAGCCCCAGCCCCAGTGGGCAAGACCAAAGTGTGGCGGAGAGTGGGTTGGGAGTCAGGGGAATAGATGTGACTAGTTCAGGGGCAGGGACTCCCGGGCCTCAGTGTGGCAGGGTGTGTCGAAGGCCTGTGGTGCCCTCTCCACATGGTCTGGAGAGCCACGAACATCCTTTCCCTGCCGTCCATTTGTCTGTGTGGCAGGCCGGCTGGTTGGCTGGGGGCATCTGCCTGTCTATGTGCTGTTCGTGTGCCTATGCCTGGGGGAGGTCAGTAGGGGCCCCCTCCCCACATGGCCCTCGCTCTGTCTATGCAGGGGCCCCAAGCCCGCACTTTGTCCGTGTGTCTTAGCCCTGTGGTTTTGTCTGTGTGTGTGTGTGTGTGTGTGTGTGTGTGTGTGTCTGTTCTTGGTGCTGTGGCCTGTGTGTCTCTGTGCCTATGTGGCTGTGCTATGGTCTCTGTGAGTCTGCTCCATCCATGTGTCTGTTTGGGGGTCTGTCTCTCCATCCCTCTGTTGGTGCTGTGCCCTTGGCTATCCCTGAAATAGGGAGGACTCCGCTGCAGCTCCACCAATAAACTCGTGTCTCACTGCATCTTTCAGCCTGTGTGCTGACTCCTCAGGAGGGGGAAATCAAATAGGTCACTTGAGAACAACCAAATCCCTCCTGTCCCTTCCCAGCCTCTGGAGTGACCTCCCACAGACCTCCTGTACTTTCCTAGCCCCTCCACCCTCAGATGTAAGGTAAAAGCCACCAGCCTCTTTACTCCCCTTCCCCTGGCTCACAGCATGCCTGGGTCCTTGGCTCAGGGAGAATCCCATGTGTCCTAGGCTTGGTTGCAGGAGAAGGCTGGAAGGTAAGGAGCCAAGGAATCCCTGGGAGTCAGTCGTTCTCAGAGGTTCCTGCGTGCCAGTGGGCCTCAGGCTGGCTGGAGGGAGGCTGGGTCCCTTTGAGGGAGAATAGCATTGATGTGGGCTTGATTCTCAGGCCGTCTAAGGAGTCCAGCAGTAGGGACCCCTCAACCCTGATAGCAGCCAACCCTGAGTCCAGGTTTAGGCTGTGAACACCAAGGACCTCTTTTACACCTATTCTCCCTTTGTCTTAAGAACTGCATATTTTGACACATTAAGTCTTAAAATCAGGCTCATTAAGGGATTATTGATTTTCTCTTTTAAAAAAAGCAAACTCAAGCTGGACATAGTGGCCTATGCCTGTAATCCCAGCCCTTTGGAGGCTGAGGTGGGAGGATTGTTTGAGCCCAGGAGTTCAAGACTGGGCAACCTAGGGAAACCCCTGTCTCTACAGATAATTTTAAAATTAGCTGGGTGTGGTGGTGCATACCTGTAGTCCCAGCTATTCAGGAGGCTGAGGCAGGAGGATTGCCTGAGCCCAGGAGGTCAAGGCGGCAGTCAGCCATGATCATGCCACTGCACTTCAACCTGGGCAACAGAGCAAGACCTTGTTTCAAAAAAAATCAAACTCATTGGGTTCAGTGGCTCTCGTCTGTCATGCCAGCACTTTGAGAGGCTGAGGCAGGAGGATCACTTGAGGCCAGGAGTTCAAGACCAGCCTGGTCAACATAGTGAGACCCTGTCTCTACAAAAAAATTAAAAATATAAATAAATTAGCTATGTGTGGTGGTGCATGTATGTGGTCCCAGCTACTCAGGAGGCTGAGGTGGGAGGATCACTTGAGCCCAAGAGGTTGAGGCTGCAATGAACTATGATCATGCCACTGCACTCTAGCCTGAGCAACAGAGTGAGAATCTAAAAAAAAAAAAAATCAGCTAGGCAAGATGGCTCACGCCTGTAATCCCAGCACTTTGGGAGGCTGAGGCAGGCAGATCACTTGACCCCAGGAGTTCAAGATCAGCCTGGGCAACATGGTGAAACTCTGTCTGTACAAGAAATACAAAAATTAGCTGTGCATGGTAGTGTGTACCTGTAGTCCCAGTTACTTGGGAGGCTAACTGGGGAGAATCACTTGAGCTCAGGTCATTGAGGCTGCAGTGAGCCACGATTGTGCCACTGCACTCCAGTCTGGGCAACAGAGTGAGACTGTGTCTCAAACATGATGAAACCCTATCTCTACTAAAAAATACAAAAATTTGGCTGGGTGCAGTGGCTCAGTGCTGTAATCCCAGCACTTTGGGAGGCCGAGGTGGGTGGATCACCTGAGGTCAGGAGTTCAAGACCAGCATGACCGATATGGAGAAACCCTGTCTCTACTAAAAATACAAAATTAGCCAGGCGTGGTGGCGCATGCCTATAATCCCAGCTACTCAGGAGGCTGAGGCAGGAGGATTGCTTGAACCCGGGGGAGGCAGAGGTTGCGGTGAGCTAAGATCATGTCATTGTAGTCCAGTTTGGGCAACAAGACTGAAATTCTGTCTCAAAAAAAAAAAAAAAAAAAGCTGGGTGTGGTGGCGTGCGCCAGTAAACCCAGCTACTCAGGAGGTTGAGGCAGGAAGAATCACTTGAACCCGGGAGGCAGAGGTTGCAGTGAGCTGAGATCGCGCCACTGCACTCCAGCCTGGGCAACAGAGGGAGACTCTGTCTCAAAAAAAAAAAGACTCTGTGCTTTGATTTTAGATCTGGTGCTTTAGGCCTTCCCACCATGTTGATAAAATCCCAGTCCAAAGCAAGGACATTGAGCATTTTCAATAGCCCATGCATATTTCTGTGAGCCTTCCTCATAATGGAAATACATGTATTATCAGATTATTTTTATTATAAAAGCAATATATACTTGTTTTAAGGGTACAACAAAGGAAAAGTATATAAAGTAGAAAGTGAATGTTTCTCCTGTAATCTTACTTCCTGAAAAAACTGCTAATCCCAGTATGGGGTCAGTATTTCTACATAATAACAAAAAATGGCGTCATCTTATAGGTGAGATCATATAACCTGTGTTTATGACAACCATGCAGCCTGGACTCGTCTTTCCATGTCAAGACCATAGATTTCATTCCTTTTTAAAGGTGAGGCTTTTGGACTCATCAGAGCTAGCCCCCTGCCTGATGTCCAGCTAGGGGCCTTAGCCCAGGCTGGGTGAGATGCCACTGCCCACGTCAGGGCGTGGGAGGCTGGCGAGGCAAAAGGCTGGCAGTCCATCACACCCGGCGGCAAGGCCGCCCCAGCTGCTCGCCATGCTTTGCTGGTTCCTGATACTTTCTCATTTTACGTCTCATTGATTATAGGCCCCAAGTGACAGGATGGGGGTGGGGAAGAGTGAGGAAATCGAGGAGAGGGAAGGAGGGTGGGGAAGAGGAGGACTCGATTTTCACCCTATGAAATGCTTTAAGCCACAGCCTGTCCTATCTGTGCCATGCCGGGTCCCTTTGCAGGGGAGGGAGCAGAATGCTCAGGGCAAGTGAATGCCTTCACCAGGCATCCAGTCCATCTTCTCTCCATAGAAGGAGGAGACTCAGGGAGGGAAAAATACTTCCCCTGGGTCAGCCAGCACACGCCCAAGCTCTCACTCCCACTCTAGGCCCCTCTGAAGCTCTTGCCTAGTTGAGTTTCTCAGCAAACCTTTCCCCAGCTCCTCCAGCAGCCTGCTGCCACTGGCACTCCTGTCCTGGGGCTCTGGGGTCAGGCCGTCTGGTTCTGTTCTGCCTTCTACTATGATTCTAGTCACAGTTCACTTCTCTGCATCTCAGCTTTCTCAATTATAAAATAGGGATTACATGATATCATGGGTGTGAACATGCCTGGTATATAGAAGGTGTGTACAAGAGTTAGCTTTTGGGTTGAACCCAGGATGTAGGGGAGAGATTTCAGGGTAACAGAGTGGCCCAGCACCCTAACAGCAGGGAAAGGAAGCAGCAGTCATTGAGCTTACTTTGTACAAGGCCCTGTGGCGCGAACAGTATCCTGTGCACCTGACAGATGGAGAAGCAGGCTCACCTGCCCTTGGTCGTGCAGCTGGTGACCGTCAGGGCTGAGATTCCCACGGTTCTGGGTTCTGGCCCCTGGAAGTCCCCAGCCCTTTCTCCATGCCACCCTGCCTTTCAACCCACCTTCAGGCATTGGGAGGATGAGGAGACAGGTCTCTGGAGCATTCTCCCACCTTCACACTGGGCCGCCATCCCTGGGAGCCCAGGAAATCCTTATCTACAGAGCTGCCTGCACTCCCCCATTATCCTCCAATCCCCCTCCTCCTCCACTTGCTTATCCAGAAGTCCCTTTCCCCTGGGTGCCCTTCCTTGATGATAGATGGAGGAGGGAACGTCGAGGGGAAGGGACTGGGCCTGGGAGGGGTGAGGGGAAGGCAGGGGAGAGCAACGCAGGTGGGGGAGG
>NW_012101254.1:4588526-4594935 GCF_000951045.1 Mandrillus leucophaeus
GGGGGGAGGGGGGAGGGCCCGTCCCTCAGCCAGCCCCAGCTCTTTACATGGCTGATTAACTCGGGGAGGGGAGGGCTTTCAGGTCAGAGAGGAAGGAACCAGAGAAGAGGGACAGCTAGGGAAGGGGTGAAATGGAGAGCGGAGGGAAAGAGGCAGGCTGGATTTCTCTGCTGCGAGCTGCAGGGCTGTTCAAAGGAGAGACTGGAGACCAAGGGGCCAGAATGCAGGTTGCGAACCTTAGAAGCCTCGTGCTGCAGTGACTGGGTGGGGTAGCATGGGCACATGGGCAGGTCCCGCCCTTCTCCCCAGGCTGCCCACCTGGAGTGGCCCAGGGTGAGTCCTGCACCACGTCTGAGAGGTGAAGGCCAAGGTCCAGGACCCAGGGGGCAGGGTCAAGAGGAAGCCCGGGTGATAAGCACCACCCTCTATCGGCCCTCCCGCCCGGTCAGGGCCCCAGTGCAGCCAGCTTGAAGGAGGCATTTGGCCCTCCCGCTGCCTAGAACCCCGCTGGCTGGGGAGCAGCGCCCCCCACAGGGGCCTGCACCACGGTAGCGGCAGAGGCAGCCGGAAGTCTCTGCAGTGAGTCTCAGGACTGGGGTCAGGATGGGAAGACCCTTTTCCCCTCCGCCAGGCAGAGCCCCTCACTGTGGAGAACTGTATTCAGGGTGTTCCTTTTACAGTTGGAGTACTCTTCTCTCTCAACTCTCCAACCTCCCTTCCCCCAACTCTGGCAGTTCCCAGGGCCACCTCGTCAGTACCTGGTAAGTACCTTCCAAGGGGTGCGTGGAGGGGCAGTTCCCAGGCCCCAACAGGGCAAAGCCTGAGGCCCCAGATGCAGCTGTGTGTGGGCTTTTTCTTTTTTCTTTTTTGAGATGGGGTCTTGCTATGCTGCTCAGGCTAGCCTCAAACTCCTGGGTTCAAACAATCCTCCTGCCTCAGCTTCCTAAGCAGCTGGGACTCCACGTGTACACCACCACACCCCCAGATGCAGCTGTGATCACCAGCAACCCCATACACAAAGCAGGCCCTGTTTCCTTAACTGGCAAGAGAAAGAACGTGGGGAGGGTGGGTAGGCAGGAAGGCCCAGGTTGCCAGAGCCGGTGCCTCCCTCCTTCAGCCCTGGCCCTAGCCTCTCTCTGCTCTTGCCATTCCCCATGCAGTACCCCAGACACCCTCATCTGCTCTCTGGCTACAGCATCCTGGGGACAGGAAGAAGTCTGGGCCTGGTGAAGCTCACTCAGAGGACATGACCCAAACAACCTTAACCTCCAATTCCATTCTCTTGTTTGCTTTGGCTCAACAATGATGGCTATAAATTTAATTTAAAGGACTGTAGCCAAAAACCTGGGGAGAAATAGAAGGGAACTGAACCCAGAATATTAAAAAGATAAGAAAGCTTACCAAAATAAGCAGGGTTCAGACCCTAAAACAACAGACTTGCTTTTTCCTGACCATGGAGTCTGCCCAAGCATGGCCTCCCTGCTTCCCTCCATCCTGCTGGACCAGGACGTGGTCACACAGGACTGCTGGGAGGCACAGTAACACGGGGAGTGGCTACTGACTGCACACTCCTTAAAGGAAGGCATGCTCCCCCAGCATCTAACTCACAGCCAGACACCAAGTACATGCTCAGTGTGACTGCTGGTGATGGAAGGAATGGGTGGAAGGATGGTGAACAGATAAACATCAGGCCAATGCAAAGTCCATAACATACCCTCTAATCCCCAGCTCCTACCAATGGGCCAACAAGCAGGTTTCATACATGCTGATTCCCGAGGTATAAATCTGTGTCTGATGGGAGCATGTGATGGTAGCAATCCAGGTGCTCTCAAGCAGGCAGTCATTTCTATTTCTTGGGTTCTCCAGGGAGTACAAGCCCTTCCACACCCCTGCCCTGGACATGGCTTCCCCCAGCCCCACCACAAATTCAGTGTTTAGCTTTCCCTCAAGTCTTGCTTGTGACTCTATTAATCTCCTGCAGATTCATCACAGCTTCCCCGACCTTCTCTAGAGCCTTTGAGCGCCCAATCTCAATACCCATTTTTTTCCTTGCCACTTGGTAAATGACCTCAGCTTCTAAACCAGTCCCTCAGTAACCTCGTGAAACCTGCTTACCACCACAGAGCATCAGCCTAACAACTATTGTGACAACGTCCTTGCCTCAAATTTCCTTCTCTTTGGCCTGCTACAGGATTTGAACCTGCCAATACGTCTCCTGTCCCTCACACACTTGGAATTCTGGGCCTCTTGAGGGCTTTCCTCTGAGTTCTCTTGCTGCCCTTGCTGAAATTGAGGCTTGCCCCCATTCTACAAATATGCATATTTTAAAAGCTTCAATTACCTTTATGTTGATGCTTCAGTCAACACGTTTATTGAGCACCTACTATGTGCTCAACCTTGTTCTGGGTGTTTGGGATACATCAGTGAATAAAGTCCCTGCTCTCATGGTACTTGTGTTATCACATATAAATGCCACCTGTCTCTGTTGTGCTTGCTGCAACTCCCCAGCTCCATTACCTCCATAACATCTCCATATAGATGGCCCATGGCAGCTAGGTATCACACCCAAAGGGAATCAACCCTCCCCTCCCCCAAACTGGCTATCTGGTCTACCTTCATCAGTCTTCATTCTTCCAGTCTTGAGGTCCCACACTGTGCGGTCATTCTTCACTCTCCTCTCTCCTCAGTCGTATAACATCTATTCCTGTCTCTGAATCCAGACCCTTGTCACCCATGCTATGTTTACTGCAACAACTTCCTAATTGGCTTCCAGATGGTGGAATGGCTCCTTTCCCTCTTCTAGGCACTGCTGCCAGATGAGTCTTCCGTAAGCACTCATCCCATCCTGACCCTCATTCTCTGCTCCTCACCTCCACCGGTCAATGCCCCCTTATTGTCTCTGGGGATATTATTGCAGAACTACAGACACTTTGCAGTTTTACACTGGGAATTGCCAACTACCCTTTTAAAGCCTATAGGTGGGCTGGGCATGGTGGCTCATGGCTGTAATCCCAGCACTTTAGGAGGCTGATGCGGGAGGATCACTTGAGCCCAGGAATAGACCAGCCTGGGCAACATGGCGAATCCCCATCTCTACAAAACAAAACAAAGAACAAAAATTAGCCAGGCATGGTGGCATGTGCCTGTAGTCCCAGCTTTTCTGGAGGCTGAGTGGGGAGGATCGCTTGAGTCCAGGAGTTTGAGACCAGCCTGGGCGACATGGCAAAACCCCATCCCTACAAAAAAAACCACAAAAAATTAGCCGGGCATGGTGGTATGGCCATTGTGGTCCCAGCTACTTGGGAGGCTTAAGTGGGAGGATCACTTGAGCCCACGAGGTCAAGGCTGCAGTGAGCTGAGATCGCGCCACTGCACTCCAGCCTAGGTGACAGAATGAGACCCTATCTCAAAAAAATTTTTTTAATATAAAAACTAAAAGCCTACAGGCATACTGACTTGCCCATGGTTTCAGGTAGGTAGTTGTAAGGTGAGGACTAGAGTGCAGCTGACAAAGCTCCAGGTGGACTACCTATGTTGAGGGGGTTGTCTCCTTCACTAGGGTGGACAGTGAAGAGGTGGGAGAAAATGGCTGTAATAGCAACCCAACGTTAGCCAGACTTCTTTCAAGGCGGGGGATAGAGTCAAAGGATTCATGCAAGTGTCAAAGGGATGTATCTGTAAAGCGCTTAGAACAGTGCTTGGCATATAAATGTTTCTTATAAAAGAAATAGATCAAACCTGTTAAGTACCTCAGGAAGGAAAGTAACTTTTTATGCTTTGTGACAATTACATGGCACATATGAAGTTGTTTCTCAGTGAATGTGGAACAGGCTCAGTCAAAGGTATTGTATTAAAGGGCTAATTTTGGCTGGGTGCGGTGGCTCACGCCTGTAATCCTAGCACTTTGGAAGACCGAGGCGGGTGGATCACTTGAGGTCAGGAGTTCAACACCAGCCTGGTCAACATGGCAAAACCTCTACTAAAAATATAAAAAGTTAGCTGGGCGTGGTAGCACGTGCCTGTAGTCCCACTTACTTGGGAAGCTGAGGCAGGAGAATCACTTGAACCTGGGAGGCGGAGGTTTTAGTGAGCCAAGATCGCACCACTGCACTCCAGCCTGGGCGACAAAGCGAGATGCCATCTCAAAAAGATAAAAATTTTTTTAAAAGGCACTAATTTTGGTTTTTGCTGGTTAAGTTTTTTCATTTTATTTCCCAATATAATAAGATCTACTTTCTGGTCATTTGGGAAAAAAGTTTATTCAACTCAGAGCTATGTTATGATTCGGAGAGCCAAAGAAAGGCTCAGGACAGGAACACCTCCCACCACTTAGCAACTGAGTAAAATGCGTTCGCTACTTGGCAGCAAACACCGCTTCTACTTGAGGGTGAGGCTATCCAAGTTCTGTGGGAATCTGTGTGTGAGTCCCAAGTACCCACGAGTACAATTGGGAAACTAATCTTTGACTTGTTCTAAGAGTTTAAGCAAGGAAGTGGAGTCTCTAGAAAGAAGAGGAAGGGTTCTGGAAATGACACTATTTTCCAACCAACAAAGTCCTCCAGGTACCTGAGGGAGACCTCGTCAGGCAGGAATCTGGGTTTGCAAAGACTGGAAAGGGTTAACATTAGCAGGCCCGGAGGCCTCCACACTCTAGGACTTGGCATTATACTTGGTATCCTCCTTCAAATAGTACCTATGGTTGTAAATTAACATTTCTATTGGAATGGACATCCAAACCCCCTGGTCTGGTCCGTCAGACTCTCAACCCTCACAATACTGAGTAGGAATCTTCTGCTGCGTTCAGTGTCTCCTCACTGTACCACAGACAATTTCCATTCCTCTCGAACTGTACTGTAAAGGAGATTCTTCGTCCTTCCTCACGACACAGGTCACACCCCACGGCACAGGCTTTTCCGACTCCATTATCTGTGCTGACCTCTTCTGAAAATTGGTTCCCTCCAGGACACCTTAGGTTTGTTCTCTGGCTGCTTAGATTTGTGGCTTGTCTTTCCCACTGGTTTTTGGACGCCCTTAAAGCCAGAAATGACCTTTCCCTTTTTAACAGAAAGGTAAGTTGTTAAGAAGTCCTTTGTATGTGTCTCAAGGTGAGTGGCCCAGCAAGCTACCACTTTTTTTTTTTGAGATACAGTGTCACTCTTATTGCTCAGGCTGGAGTGTAATGGTACCATCTCGGCTCACTGCAACCTCTACCTCCTGGGTTCAAGCGATTCTCCTGCCTCAGCCTCCCAAGTAGCTGTGATTACAGGCGCACGCCACCAAACACAGCTAATTTTTGTATTTTTAGTAGACAGGGTTTCACCATGTTGGCCAGGCTGGTCTCAAACTCCTGACCTCAGGTGATCCACCTGCCTCAGCCTCCCAAAATGCTGGGATTACAGGCGTGAGCCACTGTGCCTGGCCCGCACTTCTCTGAGCCAGCGTCCACAGCTGTGAAATGGGTGGAAGGCTGGTGTGAGAAGTGAGAATACGCATCAAGTTCCTCTTCACACTAAGTTCTCATAAAACGAGGTCCTTCTCCTTTTCTCATCTCTAGAATACGCTGATACTCTCTGGATGAAGTAGGTGCTTCCTGAATGGTGTCAGAGCGGTTTGCATTATCATGTGCCAGTGTGCAGCAGTTTAATCTGTAGAAGCCACTGGAAGCCTCATGACCTGAGGCTGAAAACTGAGGGTTAGAATTGCCTTGTTCGTCTTCATACTCCCACTGCACATGGTGCTTTGTACCCACAGCGTGCTAAGTTTTGTTGGAACAAGGAACGAGATTTCTCCAATGCTGCTCAAGTTCACTGGATGGCACAGCCGCTCCTCAGAAGCCCTCAACCACAGACACATAAGCTACTCCCCTTAGGCCCCTGCCCTGGGGTCTCCAAGCCAAACTGCTCCTCAGCCCTCCATGGCATCTGCCCCCTGTCCAATGTCAGGCAGAGGCTCCCAGGGTTGGGAAGTAGGAGGGGCTCCTAATAGTGACAGTGGCTGGGGAACTCTAGGGTGGTTTTGAGAATGCAATGGCAGCCTTAGCCACTAGAGGAGGACTAACCACTAAGAATGGGGAAGAGTCAAGGCCCGGCTTCAGACAGGCCGCAGTGCTCAGCCTTCCTTTCACCCTGATGAGTGTTCTCCCAGTGTCAGAAAGAGGGCAGAACTCTGTCAAGTCTTTGAGTCAACAGAATTGAGGAAGAAGGACTGGGACACCAGCCAGAGCCTCCAGGTAAGCTCTGGCATTAGCACGACACAGGACTCAGCAGAGTAACATGCTCCCGCTGAGTCCCAAAGAGCCACGAGTGTGAAAATGGCGAGTGTGGGCACACAGCCTTAGCCAGAGCCCTGCCTGGTGAGGCTGCTCTTATCATTTGGGAATCTGCTCAATTTTTCTTTTTTTTTTTTTTTT
>NW_012101254.1:4595160-4610644 GCF_000951045.1 Mandrillus leucophaeus
TTTCACTGTGTTAGCCAGGATGCTCTCCATCTCCTGACCTCGTGATCCGCCCATCTCGGCCTCCCAAAGTGCTGGGATTACAGGCTTGAGCCACTGCGCCCGGCTAATTTTTCTAAAAGAAAGCTCCGTTCTACTACACTCAGCATCAAGGGGCAGCTCAGCTGTTTATTAAGTCAGTAGAAAAATGACTGTACAGGTTTAAGGTGCAGGAATGAAGATAGGGCAGACTGGGCCCCAGCATCTGAGGCCCCACCCCCATGCCAGAGAGCTCCAATCCAGAGCCTGAAGTGTGGTCAGCACATGTGAGCTATCTGGATGTCCAAGAATATCTAAGTGTGCTGCCCCCGTAGGGGGCACTGGAATTCCTTGCCCAGCAGCTGGGCCTAAAGAGAAGAGGCTGAGGAAGCCAGGCCCTAGAAACGGCCCAGCACGGTGGCTAACAGAGCCATGCGGATGTACATGCCATTCTCAGCCTGGCGGAAGTAGGCTGCACGGGGGTCCGAGTCCACTTCCACGCTGCAAAAAAAAAAAAAAAGGAAGTTATCGTGCAGGCCATGGATGGCTTGTCCAGGACTAAGTCTCCTCCCCTCCACCAGACCCGAGGCAGTCTCCAACTCTGATGCTGCACCACCTTATCTCGTTGACACGGGGCATCGGGTGCATCACCACCATCTTCTTCTTGGCCCGGGTCATGATGTGGGGAGTGAGGATGAACTGGCCAAAGCACTGCAAGGCAGATGGGGTCCCCGTTAGTGCCTTGGGGTAGGAGTGGCTACAGAGGACACAAGTCTGGACTCCACTGTGGCCCCCTCCACACCCACATGCAGCTATGGCAACTAACGGACATGAGGTTTAATAGCTCTGACCCAGCCCTCAGCCCAGCCTTTCTGTCCTCATATCTGATGCCCTATGGCAGCAGCCCTGGCTTCTTCCTCAAGCCCAGCACTCACAGCTTCATACTCCTGGGTAGAGCCAAATCGTTCCTTCTGGATTCGAGTCATGTAAAGCACATCAGTGTCAGGCAGTGCCTCCTCAATGCTCTCGAATTCCTCCTGGAGGGTGAGGAGAGCCATGGTGGATGCAGCACTGGGCTCTGACTGTCCAACCCACGTCTCCATGGCCTCCAGGCTGGGCTGTGAGGGTCTCACCTGCTTGGTGCCGCGGGAGGCCACAAAGGCCCGCACAGTGGGTGGCATGCGCAGGCTGGGAGGTGCCACGTAGCGCAGGCTGACACGATACTGGGTGAGCAGGCAGGCCAGGGAATGTACTGTGCGTCCGTGCTTCAGGTCACCCACCATTGTGATCTAGGGGAGGAACCCAGTCACCACAGGGATCCCAGACTGGGTTCCCCCCCGGCCCCCGCTACATCATTTCCAAGCTTTTAAAAGTCCCTGGAGCAGAATGAAGGTCTCCTTGATGCAGCTGTCCTGGACCAGGGTAACCACTTCCTGCCTCCCTCTCTAGATCGTCCCCTGGCAGGGCCCCAACCCCTGCCACCACCCTCACCGTCATGCCATTGACAGTTCCCAGCTCCTCACGGATGGTGAAGATGTCCAGCAGGGCCTGGGTGGGGTGCTCTCCGACCCCATCCCCAGCATTGATCACTGGCCTCCGGCAGTGCTTGGCGGCCAGCTGGAAAAAAGGGGAAAATCCTGTCTTTCGCAGCTCAGAGGCCCCCCAACTGTCAGTCCCACTCTTCCGGGGTCCCCTCACTCATCTGGCCCAACCTGAGACTTGCAGTCACAGAAAATGTGGGTAGAAGGGTTCTCAAGTCCCTGGGTCCAGCCTTCTTAACCCCATCTCAGTACCCAGGCTGGCCTCACCTCCACTGCTCCAGGCTGGGGGTGCCGGAGCACGACGACATCAGCATAGCAGCTCATGGTCTGCACGGAGTCAGCCAGGGATTCGCCCTTCTGGACAGACGATGTGGCTTCCGAGAAGCTGAGCACAGCACCTCCCAGCCGGGCCATGGCTGCTGCAAAGGAGCTGCTGGTCCGTGTGCTCACTTCATAGAACATGGAGGCCATGACCTTCCCCTGGGGAGAGAGCAAGGTGGAAGGTGTACGTATGTGTGTCCACCCTGGGGGAACCACAGGTGGGCACCACCACCCCAAGTGATATTTGAGGGACGCTGTGAGGACCCTTCTGCACCTAAACCTTCCCTGTGACCTGTCAGAGCCTTGACGTTTCCAACACTGGTGTCACTCTGAGCTAAAGGCTCTGCCTCCAGAAAACCACATCATTAAGTGTTTGAATGAGCCGGGGAAGGAGGACATACCCTAGCTCTCTCCTGTGATTGCAGCAGCCCAGACCAGAAGACCCCACTAGTGGGGTGATGGTCTCATGCTCAGGGCCTCCCAAGCCAGCTAAATCCTGCTTTGGGGAGGGAAAACGTGGGGGGAAGATCTACAGCAGCAGAGGGATGGACTAACATAAGGAAACAGGATGACAGGGGTAAGACCCACTCTGACCACTGTGTAGCCCTGCCCTGATGCTGCCCAAGGGCAGGCAATGGCTTGGACCCTACCCCCAGCCCTGATCCTGACCTTCAGGATGTCGAGGCTCCGCTCCTTCTGCACCATCATACGCAGTGTGTGTGCCACATTGAACAGGTGAGACATCTAAGAAAGAGCCCAAGTTAGCTAGAAAGGTCCTAGCCCCAGTTTTCCAAATCCTCAAAGCTCTGGGTGGTCCCATCCTCCCTGCCCCAGGCACCTGATCCTTGGTGAACTGCTGGACGGACAGGATATGTTGGCCCACTAATGAGTGCAGCAGGGGTGAGGTCTGGGGGTGCAGCAGGCCAGGGGTCCCCAGGTTCTGGGGAGATGCCTGTCTAGGTACTGGTGGTGGAGGGTAGCAGGTGCCATCAGGGGTTCCCATCAGCTCTGCAGTGAGGGATGGGGCAGAAGAGGCTGGTCAGAGGGTTCCTCCTACCAAGGCCAGATCAGAGGTCCCCGAGGTGAGTGTGTGTCAGGGTGGAGTCTCACCTGGCTCAGCCACCTTCCGAGAGGACTTCTCCTTCGGGTCCTCAGCTGCAAACAGGACAAGAGGACAGATATATATTTATATATATTTATGGCTGAGGTTTGGAAAGAAATCCCATATTCCCAGGAACTCTGAATCACAGTGTATGTGTTAAACCAATTCACAACACAGTAATATAGCAGGTTAGGGGAGGGCAGGGGACTGCAGCAGCTCTGGGGACAGACAGGTGGCTTCCATGGGGCTGTGTTGTATGGGAGCAGTGGTGCCCTCCCGGGGCTCTCCCAGTTGGCAAAGGCATCCTAGGCAAGAGGAACGGCCAGACTCACACCAACCAACAACCTGGATTTACCCCATGCTCTGCTGCCCCGTGGGATCCCAGCTCCTGGGCGGAGGAACACAGCTGCCCACAACAAAAAAGGGCATGTGAGAAGTTGTGAGATGCCTACTCACACTGGGAGACTTGTTTAGGCAAAGGATGGCACAGCAGATCAGACAAGGATAAAGGGATGGAGAGGAGGACGTGTAAGTAGAGAAAGGTGAGGCACTGGGAAGAAGTGGATCCTGTCCCTACACAGCCTCTGAGTCATAGGAAGCCCACTCTTACCTGGCAAACCTGGGTCGGAGGCTCGATGGATTCGGGGCGGCAGATGGAAGCGGCCATCAGGAAGCCCTGGGATGCCACGGCGGGGCCTTTCAGGTGTCTGGAGGGATAACAATGGCCCAGAGTTTTTTTTTCCTTTTTCTTTTGAGATGGAGTCTCGCTCTGTCGCTCAGGCTGGAGTGCAGTGGCGTGACCTTCTGGGTTCAAACAATTCTCCTACTTCCGACTCCCAAGTAGCTGGGATTACAGACGTGCACCACCACGCCTGGCTAAATTTTGTATTTTTAGTAGAGATGGGATTTCACCATGTTGGCTAGGCTGGTCTTAAACTCCTGACCTCAGGTGATCCGCTGCCTTGGCCTCCCAAAGTGCTGGGATTACAGGCATGAGCCACTGCATCTGGCCAGGCCCAGCGTTTTTAAAAAGTAATTGGCCCAGCCGGGTTAAGAGATCGGACCATCCTGGCTAAAACGGTGAAACCCCATCTCTACTAAAAATACAAAAAATTAGCCGGGTGTGGTGGCACACACCTATAGTCCCAGCTACTCAGGAGGCTGAGGCAGGAGAATCACCTGAACCCAAGAGGTGGAGGTTGCAGCAAGCTGAGATCGTGCCACTGCACTCCAGCCTGGGAGACAGAGCAAGACTCTGTCTCAAAAAGAAAAAAAAAAAAAGTAATTGACCCAACCCCACTTCAAATTCAGTCCCTCAAGAAAACCCCAACTGTTCCTGAACCACCAACAAAAATGTTCAAGTTGTTTATCCTGCCCTGGGACTAACACCTCCCAGCCCCCTAGCCCAGAAGTGTGGATACCGTGGTCATCTCACTGGTGGTAGGGGCTGAGGGTGGGAGCTGAGGAACAGCCCCCTGTGGCCACTTCCGTACATCCTGTCCATAGCCCGGGGGCACCAGAACCTGCAGGCAGAAGGCAGGGCACTCAGGAGGGAGCAGAGAGAACTCGGGTCCTAAAGGGGTAGATGTCAGCAAGGACAAAAAGCGCCTTGAGGGAGCTGTGCCCCCAACCCCTGGTCCAGGGCAGTGGTGCACATAGTGGGACAGTGTAGATGTGCTGGGTAGGGAAGAGATGAATGTGCTGTGGAAGAGGGCACTACTGAGATCAGGCAGGGGCTACTTGCGTACCTGCCCGTCGATATAGGCAACCTCCCCTCGTAGGACCACACGGCGGATGGTGCCCTTCACCTTCTGCCCTTCGAAAGGTGTCCAGTGGGCCTTGGAGAAGGGCATGTGGCTGGGGATTGTCCACTCATGCTCCAGATCCACCTGCCCAGAGGACATGGGTTATGCTAGGGAAAGGCTCCCCAGAGAACAGATCCTAGGGCTGGAGAGCTCCCCTCCTGCTCTGGGCCTCATCCCCACACCTCCACATAGGTGTCCTCCTGTGGCGGCAGGTGAAAGATGCGCCGAGGATTGTGGTGCAATCGCTGCAGTAGGTCGTCCAGGCTGAGCCGGCCCTCGCTTACAGCTGTCAGCAGTAGTGGCAGCATGGTCTCTAACCCTGGGAACCCAGGTGGGGGCCTGGACCCACACTTCTCCTCCAAGGTATGGGGAGCTGGGAGAAAGAAAGCCATTACCCTCAGGACCAATCACCTCCACGTCTGGGAAGTCACCCACACCCCAGGACCGCACTTCAACAACCTCCTTACGCTCACTACCACTCCCGATGCTCATTTTTTCTGGGAACTGGAAATGAGGGCAACAGGACTGCTGCCATCTTCTGGAACCCCCACTTTTACCCATGTATTCTTTCATTTGCAGTTTTACTCACTGGCTCATTGATTATTTCAACAAGTATTTATCAGGCACCTATCACAGACCAGGCACCCTAGAGGCTAGGGTCTCATACAGATCAAGACCCTGTCCTTGTAGAGTCCTGAGGCCTGGCCTGGTTCCCATTTTCTTGCTAGGGCTGTTCCACAAGCCCCACTGGGCAGAAGAGGTACATGCTGGATTCTCTCACCATGGTCTGAGGCAAAGCAGTCAATGACAGCCATGTTCTCCCACAGGGCTTCCACATCCTGGCGGGAGCCAAGCTCAGGCCGGACCTCCCCCTTCCCAGGCCCCAGGCGCTCCAGGTCATCATGGCTTAGGAACAGGTGGTGGGGAGCCACCTCGCAGGTCACCGGCAAGCCCCGTGCCTTTGCAGCTTTAATTAGCAGGATCTGAGGAACAATGGGAAGATTCAGAAGAGGCACCATCCATATGCCCTGCCCTACACAAAGTCCCATTGGCCAACATCCCTGCTTAAAAAATGATGATGTAGACCTGCAAGGGCGCTGGCTCGAGACCCTCCTCCCACTGGCTCGAGACTCTCCTCCAGCTGTCTCCTGCCCCCAAGGACTACCCTGACCTTTGGTGTTACTAGGAAAGCAACAGAGACAGCAGGAACTCTGGTATACTCTTACCTCCTCCTTCCGTGCCACGTGACATATGTGCACTGAGCGCTGAGTGAGCTGAGCCACCATGAGGACAGCAGCCAGAGTTTGCTGCTCTGCGTGAGCCACAATGGGGAGGTGAGAGGGCCATGTCTCGAAATGCTGGGAGCAGAAAGAACTGATGAGGAAGTGTGCAGAACTTTTTACTGTGCTCATCAGAGCCCAGAACCCCCAGGAGATACCCTGAATCCTCACTGCTAGGAGCCCACAAGCCAGGAGACACTGGGTGGTGGCCTCCTGCCACATGCACACTCCCTACCTCCATCCACTGGACCACGCTGTCCAGCCGCAGCTCAGAGAAGGTCTCATTGAGGTAAAGCTTCAGCCCAGCTGCAGACCCGGCCACGGTGCCCAACATTCCTGCATTTTCAGACGAGGCCCCAAGGAATAAGGCAAAGTCGCAGCGGGCGCTAGCCTCTGCCAGCTGGAGAGGATACACAGAGGTAAGGCTCACTGGCACCCATGCCCACACAGGCTAGTCTGGCACCAGTGGCCTGGACCCATGGGGAGGGGCAGAAGGAAAAGGGCTCAGGGAAGCAAGGGTGGCTGGTGGGGGCATGTGGGTCTCCAATACCAGGAAGAGAGGTGCACTGGCTCACCTTCTGGGCCAGGGCCAGAGCAGGGGCGTCAATGATGGGGGGCCGGGTATTAGGCATGGCACACACCATGGTGATACCCCCAGCCAGGGCAGCAGCTGTGCCTGAGGCAAAGTCCTCCTTATGTGTCCCACCTGGTTCCCGCAGGTGCACATGGACATCAATCAATCCTAGGATAAAATGGAAGCAGCAAGATTACAGGAAGATTCAGAAATAGGAAGGATAAGCTGGATGCGGTGGCTCACGCCTATAATCCTAGCACTTTGGGAAGCCGCGGCAGGTGGATCACCTGAGGTCAGGAGTTCGAGACCAACCTGACCAACATGGTGAAACCCCGTCTCTACCAAAAATACAAAAATTAGCCTGGCATGGTAGCACGCGCCTGTAATCTACTTGGGAGGCTGAGGCAGGAGAATCGCTTGAACCTGGGGGGCAGAAGTTGCAGTGAGCTGATATCGCACACCACTCCCTCTCAAACAAACAAACAAACAAACAAACAAAAAAAAAGGATCCTCAGACAGGCCACTGTGGATCAAGGAATGAAAGACTGAGAAAGATTCTGGGGTCTTCACAGTCTGTGCAGTCCAGGACAGAGTGTGGACCCCCTAGCCATCCTTCACCACACTGAGGGCCTCTATGCCAGTGGCTGCCAGTGTCCAAAAGCCAAGTTCTCCCCAAAGACTTACCCGGCAGTCGCACAAGCTTTTGGGAGGTCATACAGTCAACGTGCACCTTCAAAGGAGGGGCTGGCCCAATCTGGCCTAGGGCCTGCAAGTGGAAAGCAGTCAGCTTTGATTTAAGGGAAGGGTGATTCTGGGAGTTGTAGGGAGAGATGTGGGTTTTCCCATAAACTAGGCTCTGTACTCTCTATACCCACCGTCTCTCCCTCTGTAGCCACGAAGCTTTATTACTAGCATGACTGTTCCATACTCACTCCTCCATCAACACCGGCAGTCTGTCCCTCCCAGCACGTGGGTCTCAGTTACCTCCACGAAGAGTTTGGTGCACTTGATATCGATGATTAGGGGCACAGAGAAGTCAGCGGCCAAGCGCCGGGTGCGGTAGCCCTTGGTGACAAAGGAAGACAGACGCCGGCCCCCAGCTCCACGCATGGACAGGTTAATCACCAGCTCAAAGTTTTTCTCAGCTAGCTGCTCCAGGATGCTCCGCTGTGGTGGGCACTCACCATCCACGGCCTCCTCAAAGTGCCAGTCCACAGCTGTTACCTGCCAACCAGGAGTCAAGGTCAAGGCCAAGCTGAGCCTGGCAGGGGTCAGGAAAGCTAACCTTAAGGGAGAGGAGCTGGCCGAGGAGCCCATGATGAGGAGACTGAGGACCCATAGGGTGGGGACCGAGGGCTGCCACTATTTGATATTGGCAAAGTATATTTCTTAACAGGAAAGATATCTACACTAAGTAAATAGGTTACCAAGGACTAGGTGCAATATGAGCTCACACATATGTACACAGAAAATTCTGGAAGGAAAAATATCAGAATAGTGGTAGAGAGACTATAAGAGACTTTTCTCTTTGCTTCCTGTGTATTCTGCTTTCTACACGGAATATAGCTTATTAGTATAATGGTAATAATACAAGCAGGGGAATAGGAGATAATCCTTTTTTTTTTTTTTTTTTTTTTGAGACAGCATCTCACTGTTTCCCAGGCTGGAGTGCAATGGTGCATTCACTGCACACTCACAGCTCACTGCAGCCTCTACCTCCTGGGCTCAAGAAAGTCTCCTGCCTTAACCTCCTGAGTATCTGGGACTACAGGCATATGCCACCATGCTCAGCCCAGATAATTCTTTGGTGCAGTATTTTCACCCCCTTGGGGAAGGGCAACAGTGGGGTAGGTTGCCAGAGTTCCTGTACCTTGACTCCATGCTCAGTGTAGAAGTCAGCTGTGCCGAGACTGGCATAGAGGCTGTAGCCCAGGCTCTCCAGTAGTCGCACAGTTGGGAGTAGCTCACTTTTGTTCTGAAACCAAACAGAAGGATGAAATTGTTTTCTTCCTGTCTTCCATTTCAAGGTCAGCCCTGGCTCGGGGAGCCACGGCCCTCGGGAAGTCCACATGGATTCTGGTACCTTATAGCTGCCAATGGTCAGCAGGATATTCTTCTTGGGGATCTTAAAGCCAGTGCTTAGCATGGCCTTGAGGTATGCCTCGCAGCGGCTCTCCCCAAAGCCGGCTACCTCGCCAGTACTGGTCATTTCCACACCCAACACCACGTCAGCACCCGCCAAGCGGGAGAAGGAGAACTGAGGCACCTAAAGGAGCAGGAGGGAAGAGAGAGGGCCAAGGTGTGAGGGGACCTCCTCCCTCACCAGCAGAGACGGACACGGTCCCCTGTTCTTGAGCTCATCTGAATGGCAGGGTCAGCTTGCCCTCTCTGTGTGCCCTACTGCTTTACAAACATACTTGGGGTTGTCCCTCAGGTTCTGCTTAGGATGTGCCCTTGCAAATAAAAAACCTTACAAGCTCTGCAAATAAAAAACCTTAACCATCCTTCAAAACTCAATTCAAATAGCACCCCTTCTCTCACGTCTTCCCAGATCACCCGTTTTGGAAGCAGCACCTCCTGTCTCTGAACTCCTGCAGCATTCTGTTTATAGGTCGAATATGTAGTTTTATCACAGCCTGTTCTATACCAAAGTTTTTTTGGGGATGCAACTTCTCTTCCCTCCTATTACCATAAAGTAAGCTCCTAAGGGACAATGACCACCTCATTACCCCCATGATCCGGCAACGCCTTGCAGTCGGTGCCTGGTTTACATGCTGATTGACAGCTCTGTGTGGTGAGTGACCTCTCTCCCGCTATTCTTCTGCTAACCCCAAGGGTTTCAATATTCCTTACCTTTACTCCCACGACTCCAGAACCAGTCATTAGCCCCACAGGTTCCACTTCTTCCCCCATGATGACCCGCGTGGCCAACGCTACTAGGTCCACGCCCAGTGTCTTGGAAACGAAGGGGAATGAGCGAGAGACCCGTACGTTGCATTCAATAACTTTCAGCTGGTCATCCTGGGGCAGAGAAGACTGGTCAGGCCTTCTGCAGGATGGCCTTGCTGACACTATCTATAGGCCTAGACTCTTCCTCTCAGTCACCAGTCTCTGGGGGAATCAGACTGAGCAGGGTTCAGGGTGACTAACTGTCATAAGCCCCAACACCATTAGCTCCAGCTAAAGCCCCTTCCCTCAAGCTTCCCTGCCTACTTAGATGAAGGTAGGAGACAGTACAGGGTTTCATGGCACTGTGGCCCTTTAATTCTTTCCTTTAGCCTTATTACCTTGGCAATGAGCTGCAGATTGAAGGGTCCTGTGACCTGTAGCTCCTGGCCCACAGCATGCACAATGGCTTTGATCCGCTCCAGGGTTTTGGCAGTGATATCTTGTGGGGGGGTCACCAGCGTGGCATCACCTGAATGCACACCTGCATTCTCCACATGCTCAGAGATGGCGATGGCTGCCACCACACCATCAGAGGCCACAGCATCCACGTCAATCTCCTAGTGGGGGGACACAGACAGTGTGATGTACGGCCACTTTCTTCTCCCACTTACTCTAGGATTGTCTCTTCCTTTACCGAGCCCCACAGAGCCCACTGTTCCCAGCCCTGGTGCCTATGATTCTGCTGGACCAGAGAAGGAAGTCTCCTCCAGGGCTGGCAGCATGCCCTCAGAGACTTCGCTGTCTGCAGCCTCCCACCTTAGCCTCCTGGATGAACTTGGAGATGACCACGGGATGCTCTTTGGAGACGGCTGCTGCGCTGCTCAGAAAGCGCTCCAGGTCCCCATCCGTGTAGGCCACATTCATAGCAGCACCACTCAGCACATAGGAGGGGCGCACCACACAGGGGTACCCCACGGTCTGGCAGAACTGGCGAGCAGACTACAGGAGGCAGGGAGCTTAGCTGGGTTGTTCACACTCACCCCCAAGAATCATCCAGCCTCCAGGTATCCCACCAGGTCCCAGCCCACCTCGAGGTCACTGAGCTCCCTCCACTGAGGCTGGCTGATACCAATGGTGTCAAGGAGCCGGGAAAACTTGAAACGGTTCTCAGCCGAGTCGATGGCTTCAGGGGAGGTGCCCAGCACCCGGCACTGCTGCCGATGCAACGCCATGGCCATGTTGTTGGGCAGCTGTCCACCCATGGATAGGATCACACCTTCAGGGTTCTCGAGCTCATAGATGTCCATCACCACCTACAGTGCAGGGGAAGAAACAAGCGGTGGCAGCAAAAGAGGGCAGGAATCTGAGCCTTCCTGCTCACTGCTTCCCTCAGCCCCCACCAAGTTTAAAAGAATCTTAGGTCAGCCAGCTGTTCGACTCGACCCTGGCCACCCAAGCTACCAGGAAGCCCCCATTCCCCCTCACCTCAAAAGAGATCTCATCAAAATAGAGTCGATCACACATGTCATAGTCGGTGCTGACTGTCTCTGGGTTATAGTTCACCATGATGGTCTTATACCCCATCTGCAAGAGGGAGGGGAAGGGTACTTAGCAGTCAGGAAAATCATGGAGAAACTAAGCCAAAGCCCCTACTTCAGAGAGTGCCAGCACAGCTTCCTCTGAAAGATCTGTACAGGACCCCTGCCTTGGGAGGGAAGGAGGTACAAAGTGTTGGGGAAGAGATTCATGTACCATGTGGGGCATGAGAGATGGCCTAAAAGGACCCCCGCCCCAAAGCTCTATGACCAAAGTAAGTGATGGCAATTAATAGGAAATGCCAGGATCAGTGCCAAGCAATTGCTAGAGATAAACAAAACAGCAAAGAAACTGGAATGAAAATGAACTCTCTGACCTTTCGGAGCTGCTGGATGCAGCCTACAGCACACCAGTCAAATTCAACACTGGAGCCAATACGGTAGACGCCAGAGCCAAGGACTAAGACATGAGGTGTTCGAAAGGTGAGGTCGTGGGTGGTGCCCCAGTATGTTAGGTACAGGTAATTTGTCTGGGCTGGCCATTCAGCTGCAACTGTGTCAATCTGTTTCACTGCCGGACAGATCCCCAGTTCCTGACGCAGCTTGCGAACAGCCAGCTCTGTGCTAAAATAGAAGAAGGGTCTGAAACACAGGCCCAGGGAGTAGGGTACAGACTGATAGACGGTTGAGACCCCAGGGCAGGGATGAGAGAAAATGTCCTTGGAACCAAGGTCAGAAGCCTCTAAAGCTCCCCACACTCTCCTTCCTCCTTCCCAAGGGTCCCTCACTGATACAAAGGTTCTGCCCCACATTTCTCAGCCGGAAGCTCTCATTGCCACCTCTGACCTCAGAACTGCAAGGGCAATCTGCTTGTCTGAGAAGCCAAGACACTTGGCCTGTTGCAGCAGGTCTGGGGGCAAAGGCTGTCCACGGTGTTGTTCTAGCAGCTGGGCATGTGTGATGATACGCTTCATTCGGTGCAGGAACCAGCGGTCGATGCGTGTGAGCTCATACAGGCGGTCCACCGAATAACCAGACCACAGAGCAGCTGCCACCACAAAAATCCGCTTATCTGTTGGAGTCTCCAACTCCTGATAGAAAGGGGGTAGACAGAGGGAAGCTACCGCCAGCCCATCTAAAAGCCTGAGCATGCGTAGCTGCCATTGTCTCAGGGGAAACTGTACACCAGAGCATAGGCTGTATAATTGCAAAAACCTGGATACCAATCCTGGGTCTACCTCTCACTGGCTATGTGTTTGAGTAATTTCTAGAACCTAAGTCTCAGTTTCCTCATCTGTAAAAACAAATCTAGTAATACATCCTTGCGTGATAATGAGACATCTCAAAATTCTCAGCAAAGTGAAAACAAAGCAAATGTCCAATGATAACTGCTGCTAGTGTTACTGGTAACAAGCTCATGGTCTGGGGGCAATGAGAAGCAGGGTCTATTTTAGGGGTGTTACCAGGGGAGGGGAGCAACTTACCACATCGCTGACTGGTTTCACTGTGTGATCAAAGCCCACACAGTTCTCATCCACCATGCGCAGGGCCTTCTGGAAGGCCTCCTCAAATGAACGCCCAATGCCCATGACTTCACCTGGAAGAACAGAATGGAAGGACTGAAGGTGTGGAGGTGGAAGGGGTGGAAGGAGGGCACTGCCCATAATGCCTATGGTTTATAGTCAAGACTCTGGGAGATTCCCAAGGCAAATCACATGATGGTGGGATTCATGGTGTTTCACGATTAAGAAATCTTAATGGCCGGGCGCGGTGGCTCCCGCCTGTAATCCCAGCACTTTGGGAGGCCAAGGCAGGCGGATCACAAGGTCAGGAGGTTGAGACCATCCTGGCTAACATGGTGAAACCCCATATCTACTAAAAACACAAAGAAATTAGCCGGGCATGGTGGCGGGCACCTGTAGTCCCAGCTACTCGGGAGGCTGCGGCAAGAGAATGGTGTGAACCTAGGAGGCAGAGTTTGCAGTGAACAGAGATCGCACCACTGCACTCCAGCCTGGGGAACAAAGTGAGACTCCCTCTCAAACAAAACAAAACAAAATAAAACAAACAAAAAAAGAAATCTTAACTTATAGCTCTTTTCCCTGCCATTTTCATGGATAAGCTCAGGTTTTATGCTTATTAATGAATATAGAATCAATATGCCTAAAACGGGCATGGGGATACTGGAATATACCCCATATACTGGATACTGGAAGTTTATCACAGTGGCCCAAACCACTGATGGCTGTCCAGTTATTGGGCTTGATTTATTCACATAATGATAACACCATCTGGAATTCTTTAAAACTTTTTTAAAAAGTGTAGATAATAGGAAGATGAGTCCTACTACTCATCCACGCAAAGTAAATCACATTTACAACCATCATTTTAGAGTTTCTCTTTCTGGACTTTTCTTCGTAGGGTTTTTTTTTTGTAAGATGGAGTTTCACTCTTGTTGCACAGGCTGGAATGCAATGGCGCAGTCTCAACTCACTGCAACCTCTGCCTCCCGGGTTCAAGCGATTCTCCTGCCTCAGCCTCCTGAGTAGCTGGGATTACAGGTGCATGTCACCACGCCCGGCTAATTTTTGTATTTTTAGTAGAGACGGGATTTCACCATGTTGGACAAACTGGTCTCGAACTCCTGACCTCGTGACCCACCCGCTTCGGCCTCCCAAAATGCTGGGATTATAGGCGTGAGCCACCGTGCCGGGCCCTTCATAGGTATGTTTTACATATGATCACAGCATACATATAATTTCCATCCTGTGTTTTTTCATCATACATTTTCCCACATTGCCACGTGGCCTCATAAACACCAACTTAATTATTTTATGAGATGGAGTTTCACTCTTGTCACCCAGGCTGGAGTGCAATGGTGATCTCAGCTCAGTGTAACGCCTCCTGGGTTCAAGTGATTCTCCTGCCTCAACCTCCCAAATAACTGGGATTACAGGCATCCACCACCATGCCCGGCTAATTTTTGTATTTTTAGTACAGACAGGGTTTCACCATGTTGGCCAGGCTGGTCTTGAACTCCCAACCTCAGGTGATCCACCCATCTCGGCCTCCCAAAGTGCTGGGATTATAGGCGTGCACCACTGTGCCCGGCCAACACCAACTTAATTCTTATATGATTTGCCATAATTTAACTGCTAACTGAAGGACATTTAGCATTTTTTTTTTTTCCTGAGACGTAGTCTCACTGTGTCACCCAGGCTGGAGTCTGTGGTGCAATCTCAGCTCACTGCAACCTCTGCCTCCCAGGTTCAAGCGATTCTCCTGCCTCAGCCTCCTGAGTAGCTGGGACTACAGGTGCGTGCCACCATGCCTGGCTAAGTTTTGTATATTTTTTAGAGATGGGGTTTCACCATATTGGCCAGGCTGGTCTCAAACTCCTGACCTCAGGATATGCCCACCTCAGCCTCCCAAAGTGCTGGGATTACAGGCGTGAGGCACTGCACTTGGCCCATTTAGCTTTTAAGTGTTTACAATTAGGCAGTCCTGGTGGCTCACACCTGTAATCCAACACTTTGGGAGGCTGAGGCAGAAGGATCACTTGAGGCAGATTGAGACCAGCTTGCACAACATAGTGAGACTTCCCTCTCTACAAAAAATAATTAAAAAAAAAAAAAAAAATTAGCAGGGTGTGGTGGTATACACCTGTAGTCTCACTCCTCATGAGGATGGGGTGGGAGATTACTTAAGCCTAGGAGATGCAAGCAGCAGTGAGCTACAATCACACCAGTGCACTCTACCCTGACAGAATAAAACTCTGTATTTAAAAAAAAAGTTTTCATAATTATAAGTTAGGCTGTGATGTATTCTTTATTTTTTAAACAGACAGGGTTGGCTGGGCATGGTGGCACATGCCTGTAATCCCAGCACTTTGAGAGGCCAAGGCAGGCGTATCACGAGATCAAGAGATCAAAACCATCAATGTGGTGAAACCCCATCTCTACTAAAAATACAAAAATTAGCTGGGCATGGCGGTGCGTTCCTGTAGTCCTAGCTACTCAGGAGGCTGAGGCAGGAGAATCATTTTAACCCAGGAGGCGGAGGTTGCAGTGAGCCGAGATCGCGCCATTGCACTCCTGCCTGGTGAGAGAGGAAGACTCCGTCTAATAAAAGGAAAAAAAAAAAAAGCCAGGCACAGTGGCTCACGCCTGTAATTCCAGCACTTTGGGAGGCCGAGGCGGGCGGATTATGAGGTCAGGAAATCAAGACCATCCTGGCTAACATGGTGAAATCCTGTCTCTACTAAAAATACAAAAAATTAGCCAGGCATGGTGATGGACACCTGTAGTCCCAGCTACTCAGGACGCTGAGGCAGGAGAATGGCGTGAACCCAGGAGGCGGAGCTTGCAGTGAGCTGAGATCGTGCCACTGCACTCCAGCCTGGGTGACAGAGCAAGATTTCGT
>NW_012101254.1:4610814-4618972 GCF_000951045.1 Mandrillus leucophaeus
GGGCATTCAAGACCAGCCTGACCAACAGGCAGAAACCCTGTCTCTATTAAAAATACAAAATTAGCCATGCATAGTGGCACATGCTTGTAATCCCAGTGACTCGGGAGGCTGAGACAGGAGAATCGCTTGAACCCGGGAGGCGGAGGTTGTGGTGAGCTGAGATCACACCATTGCACTCCAGCCTGGGCAACAAGAGCGAAACTCCGTTTCAAACAAAAACAAAAACAAACAAAAAAGACCCTGTCGCCCAGGCTGGAGTGCAGTGGTACAGTTACGGCTCACTGCAACCTTGAACTTGTGGGCTCAAGCGATCCTCCCACCTGAGCTTTCCAAAGTGCTGGGATTAATTATAGCCACCATGCCTGGACTGGGTATGATGTTTTCTGTTTTGGATAATCTCCTTAGGATACATTTCTAGAAATGTAGAGGCAATAGGTAACACAAATTTTACAGCCTTTGATAAGTACAAATAATTTTACAGAAGTCTGTGCTTTATCATACAAAGTTTAATCAACCTTCTAAGAAGTGGGCATAAACAGTATCTCATTTAACTAGATTTCTTTTTACTAATGACAGGAACCGTCTTTTCTCCAGGTTTGCTTATTGATTTCTTCTTCTGTAAAGTTTTGTTCATCTCCTCTGACCATTTACTCTAGGGGCTTAAGTATTTCTTACCAACTGTATTTTTCTATTTACAATTCTAACATTTATGTTTCTTTAAAAAAGTTTTAAGAACACTACGATGCTAACAGCAGTGTTAAGAAAGCAGATTGTGACTTATTTTGTTCGATTTCTTTGTAACTGTGGTTATAAGACCTTTTATTTTGAGATTTGTTAAAAAAGAGAAACCTAACACATGCATACACATATGCCTAGAAATGTATGCAGTCATAGACACGTGGCCGAATTAATCAATCTCTGTAAGGCAAGATTACAGGTGACTATTGTTCTTTGGTTAAACTATCTTTTCTTGTTTTCCATGATTCATGTTTCTTACTTACTTGTATAATAAAAGTTACAAAAAGTTATCAAAGACCACATTCCAAGAATACTTGAATAGATACAAAACAATTAAATGTCTCATCTAGGAACCAATCTTTCATTGGCCTATTTTCAATCCACTTCTTTTTGCCACAATTTAATAATGGCTTCATTCCCATGTTTATTCTAATTTTCATATAACAGAGATTCATCTCCAGAAGGAACAAATTGGCAGTCTTGCAGAATTTCTAAAAATTCTGAAATAATATCTGAGCTTAGACTTGTTTAAAGGCCACTACTGCTCTAAATGGAAAGCTGGAGCACCACAAAATGCTCTTATCTATCAGGCTGGTGGCACTCTGTCTGGTACATGTATATTTTTGTTTTGGTTGAAATGTGTTAGAGTATGGTCTTAGGCAACTAAAGGGATACCACAAAGAAACATACTAAATCAATTCCAACATGCTCTGCCACTGCTGGGTACTGTTACAGCTATTCATCATTCACTAATAAATTTCCTTGTTACCAAAAAGGTCTATGATGCCCTGCTCTAATGTAAACATCATAATAAAAAAAATGTCATTTAGTGGCCAAAGCAGAAAGTGCCAGAGGAGGAGATACCGTAAAAATGAGATGAGGTAGTCTGGTGGCTTGCACCTATCCCGGAGATTCTGTATTCCAACACAGATTTCCAGATGCCTCCCCAACTCCTGACGAGGACTATAATCTTAGTTTGAAATGTCTCAAGCACCTGCTCCTATAGGGGCTAAAAGACCACGCCAGGGAACTCGGACATTTGAGATTACTGGTCATGGGGGGCCCCATGGCGGTGCCCGGGGAATGAGTCTCACCAACGCTCTTCATGCAGCTCCCGATCTTTGTGCTGACTCGCAGGAACTTGCTAAGGTCCCATCGAGGAATCTTCACCACACAATAATCCAAGCTGGGTTCAAAGGCTGCTGTGCCCCCTGTCACAGAGTTCCTGGGGTCCAGCAGGTGGGATGCCAGAAGGACAGTGAAGGAAGTGTAAAGGGTGAGCTTCCAGATAGCTCTCTCCATTCCCACAAATATAGGCCAATGTCCTTTTCATCTTTCCTGTGCCATCAATATTTTCTTCAGCCCCCGACCCACTTCCCCACTGTGATTTCTCCCTCATCCTCGTACCTGAGCTCAGGCAAAGGGATGCCCAATGCTAGTTTGGCTGCCACATAAGCCAGTGGATAACCTGTGGCCTTACTGGCCAGGGCAGAACTGCGAGAGAGCCTGGCATTCACTTCAATGATGTAATACTGCAAAGAAGGAGAATAAAGAAAAAAAGTCACCGGCCTAGAAGCCCCTGTCTAGCAGAGGTCTCAGAAAGGAGAGAAAATAAGCCCTCTCCAGAGGGATGGCTAGCAAAAGCACCCTCCCTAAGGCCCAACCCCAGTAAAGGAGATTCCAGCTTCTACTCCAGGGACTGTAAGGCCAAAAGACCTCAACTTCAAGTGCCAAAAATTATGCAAGCAGAGGGGGTAACAACCACACTATCAGCTCCAGAGCCTAAAGCTTACCTGCTCAGACTCAGGGTTCAAGGCATACTGCACATTGCACTCCCCAACAATTCCCAGGTGCTGGGTCACCTTGATAGCCGTCTGCCTCAGGAGCTGGTACTCCCTGTCATTCAGTGTCTGGCTAGGGGCCACCACTATGGACTCACCAGTGTGGATGCCCAATGGGTCCAAGTTCTCCATGTTACACACCTGTGAAGGAGGGTGCCATGGAGGTCACTGCCAAGCAGAGTCAGGAGAGGCAGAAAGCTGCACTCCAGGGTCCTGTTACCTCTGGGGCTGCACCTAACCTGGGTCTGAGGGACATAGAAGTCTCAAAGACCTTAGCCCAGGCCTCTGCTCTTCCAAAAGCTCATCCTGCCTGACATGACTCCCACCCTTCCCCCATTTACTCACCGTGACACAGTTTCCATAGGCATCTCTCACCACCTCGTACTCAATCTCCTTCCATCCCTTCAGAGACTTGTCTACTAGCACTTGGCTGGTATGGGCAAAAGCTGAGGCCACGAGACCAGAGAGCTCCTCCCTGTTAGAGGCAAAGCCAGAGCCCAGGCCACCCAGGGCAAAGGCTGAACGCACCAGCACAGGGTACCCCAGCCGTTCAGCAGCTGCCTGGGCCTGCAAGGAGTGGAAGAGATGAACAAACAGGTTATTCCCCGCTGCCCAAGGTGTGCCTGACCCACAGAAAAAACGATATGAAGAAAATAACACAGCCAGGCACAGTGGCTCACGCCTATAATCCCAGCACTTTGGGAGGCCGAGGGGGGTGGATCACCTGAGGTCAGGAGTTCGAGACCAGCCTGACCAACATGGAGAAACCCCATCTCTACTAAAAATACAAAATTAGCCAGGCACAGTGGCGCATGCCTGTAATCCCAGCTACTCAGGAGGCTGAAGCAGAAGAGTCGCTTGAATCTGGGAGGCAGAGTTGCAGTGAGCCGAGATCGCACCACTGTACTCCAGCCTGGGCAACAAGAGTGAAACTCTGTCTCAAAAAAAAAGTAAATAACACTACCAAAGAAAACACCACCATTCTTCCTTTACCCAAACACCCCTCCAACCTGTTCAAGAGAATTTGCTGCCTCGCTGGGGGCCACATGCTCTCCGATCTCTGCCATTCTGGCAGCAAAGGCCCGTCGATCCTCAGTCAGCTCAATGGTCTCTACTGGTGTGCCCAGGACCCGGACCCCATACCGAGCCAGCACCCCGGCCTTGGTCAGCTCTACACCACAGTTCAGAGCAGTCTGGCCCCCAAAAGTCAGTAACACACCATCAGGGCGTTCATTACGTATCACCTGAGGACAGAGAGGGGAGTTACAGGCATCAGAACCTTGTGGGTAGAGAGGCAATCAAAGAAGTTTAATAATGCAGCGTGACCACTGGGCCCCCTGCCCAGTCCTCTTTTCATTCCAGCCTTGCCCCAGTCATACCTGGGTTACATAGTGAGGTGTTATAGGAAGAAAATAGACCTTGTCGGCCAGCCCCTGGGAGGTCTGCACTGTGGCAATATTGGGGTTGATCAGCAATGTCTGGATGTTTTCCTCCTTCAGGGCCTTAATTGCCTAAAAGGACAAGAATGGCATCTCAGCCTCTGCTGAAGAAGCAAGAATGCAAACAGCCTTAGGGCAGCATTCTCCTCTTCTTTCCCTCCCTGTACTCTTGGCCCCTAATAATTGACTTCTATTTCTTACCACATCTCTCTGTACATTCCCCAAATCTGACTCATTTCCTCCCTACAACCTCAGCCCTTCTCCTTAAGACTGTTTCCATTCTTGAGGGTCACACACCCAGAAGGGTGGGGAGGGGGATGCCTCACCTGAGAGCCCGAGTAGTCAAACTCTCCAGCTTGGCCAATGGAGAGGCCCCCTGAGCCCAGGATGAGAACCTTTCGTGGTGGTGGAAGCCCAGAGCTGGGAGTGGGAATCCCAGGGGGACAGAGGCGCTCAGTCAGCCGCTCTCTAACTGTGGAAGCAAAGAAGGTCATAGAGCTGAGCTGGACCCAAGCGGTCAACTGGATTAGCTCCCTCACTTTCAGAAGAGTCCAGAGCAAATTACGCATCTAATGAGTAGCAGAGGGAGGACCAGAATCCAGGACCCTGGAGTTCCTTTCAACAGAAGCTTAAACGGTATCTTGGGTTGGCTGCCACCCACCCCCAATCCCCTTAACCTCCCAGACATCTAGGAGTTGCCCAGGGTATGTCCACCTTATGCCCATCCTGGAGCCAACCCTGTTCTTAGGTCCACAACCCAGTTCTACTCAGGATCTTACCTGTCTGGCCCCCAGGATTCCCAGCTGTGGCCTCTTTCACAGTTTCCAGAAAGATATCGAAAAGCAGTTCCATATCTGAAGGGCCAGCTTGGTGCTCTGGGTGAAACTGGACACTGTTAAAGAGATTGCATCATGAAAGCCATCATGGTCCCTGGCATGACACTGGCAACCTCGGAGGTGGGTAGTGGGAAAGAGGACTGCCGTGCTTTACTTTTCCATCATCAAGCACCACAGGGCTTCAAAGTTGCAAAGAACTAGTCAACTAGGCTCACCTGAAGAAGGGCAAGCTGTTGTGTACAATGCCTTCATTGGAACCATCATTGGCGTTGGTGAAGAGAGGAGCCCAGTCTGCTGGCAGTGAGTCTGTCTCCACAGCAAACCCATGGTTCTGGGATGTCAGAAAGCAGCGCCCAGAACCCACCAACAAGCAGGGCTGGTTATGGCCTCGGTTCCCATATCTGGAGGTAGAAGCATGCTGAGTCACAGGCCTCACTCACCCTCTCTTCACTACTGAACCTATCCCAGCTCTCACTGATCTCCTGTTCTCAGTAGCCCCGCTCCTGTTTCTGTTTTTTTTTTTTTTTTTTTTTTTGAGACGGAGTCTCCCTCTGTTGCCCAGGCCGGAGGGCAATGGCACAATCTCGGCTCACTGCAACCTCCACCTCCCAGGTTCAAGCGATTCTCCTGCCTCAGCCTCCAGAGTAGCTGGAATTACAGGTGCATGCCACCATGCCCGGCCAATTTTTGTATTTTCAGTAGAGACAGGGTTTCACCATGTTGGCTAGGCTGGTCTTGAACTCCTGACCTCAGGTGATCCGCCCACCTTGGCCTCCCAAAGTGCTGGGATTACAGGCATGAGCCACCTCACCTGCAACCTCCCGCTCCTATTTCAACAAGAATAAACGCCAACTCTCTTCTCATTCCTGAGACACCCCACCCCTCATGCCACAAGTATGGGCCCCTTCTGCTCCCCACAAGTCCCACCTCATCTTGTAAGTCTTGGCCCCAATGGCTAAGGCCAATAGTTGGTGTCCCAGGCAGATCCCAAAGACAGGTCGAGGATTAGGCTCAGATAAAACACGGCTCAGCGTGGATACGACACTGGGATAGGAGGCAGGGTCACCAGGCCCATTACTTAAGAAGAGACCCTCATACTCTGGAGTGGGCAGAAAAGATGACATCAAAATCAGTATTTCAGTTACAGGAGGCACACCTGTGGCCCCTCAACCCATGAGAGTGTAAGTCCCAATGTCTACCTTCTTCACTGCAACTCATACTCATTGGACCAAGGGATAGATCTTCCACCCAAGCTGTTTGTCTGAGGCCCTGAACAGGCCCCAGCTACTCACCTTGGCTGTCTAGTGCATGGTCCCAGGGTACCACAGTGACCTCAGCCCCACGCCGGCAGAGGCATCGGATCTGATTATACTTGAGGCCACAGTCCAAAGCAAGGATCCGAGGGGCACCCCCTGTATTGAATACCCGTGGAGTCTGAGAAATAAAGGAATAAAGGGCAACAGTTAGCAGCTGTGCTCAGTGGGTGTAAGATATGCCTGCACCAACTCTTACCTTCAAAGCCTCCTTTGATTCTCTCCTGCGTTTACCCCCCAGTTGTGAGCAGAATATAACTACTGTGCTAGAGCTTGCAACACTCTCCCACTCTACCTCTGTACCTTAATGGAGACCTCTGGTACCAGGGGGCGGGCATTGGGGTCCAAGAATGGCAGGGATGAAGGTTCTGTTCCATTCTGGACCAACTTCCCCAGCAGAGACCCTTGTTCCCGCAACTTCTTGGTCAGCTCCCGAGTGTCTACTCCTGTCAAAATAGCACAGTCTTAGGGATCACACTCCCCCAACTCAGTCATCTGTGAGGTCAGACTTCCAGAAGCACTTCCATTCCAGAGCCCTAGTCACACACAGCTGTTCTATGTGCATCAAAATCCTGGGCTATTGTGACAGAAGTATACTACCATGAAGCATTCCTGCCGAAAATATCACATCGGAATTGGACAACTCTAAATATATCCATTTATAGAAAATAAAATCAAGGGAAAAAAAGAATACGCTAAGTAACACTATAGGAATGTAACCAAGTAAGTGCAGACTATGGGATACTAGATACAGGAAAAAGACCTGTTTTCAAATAGCTTACAAGGTCCACAGATTAAGAGACTTATCAACCAAATGCAACGCATGAATCCTGTTTACAGCAAGATTCAAATAAACAGAAAAAAAAAAAAAATTAGCGGAAATTTTAAACATTGTCTGGACACTTGTATTGGGGAATTATTAATTTTTTTAGTGTATGATGTTATTATGGTCATGTTTTTAAAAGATTCCTTTTGCATAGATGTTGAACTATTTGTAGATGAAATGATATGATATCTGAGATTTGCTTCAAAATAATCCAGTGGTGGTGATGAAATAAGATTAGCCCTGACCTGATGATTATGGAAGCTGGGAGTTCCTTTCTGTGTTGGAAATTTTCCTTCTGAGTGACAGTTCAATTCTTTCCCCCAGCCCAACTCCAATCTAAATCTTCCAACTATCACAGTCTTAGTCAGGTCCCAACAGACTACAGAAACTTGATTCTTTCCATCCAGGCATGCTGTGCTCTGTCCAGATATGCCCATGCTTGCCACCATACCTTGCAAACCAGGGATGCCATGCTGCTGCAGCCACTCATGCAGGGTGCAGGTGGCACTCCAGTGGCTGGGAGTAGGACAGCACTCTCCCACCACCAGTCCTGCTACGTGGATGCCCGAGGATTCAAACCACTGTAGATGGAAAGATTGTGAGAAGCCTCAGGCCAAGTTATTTTTTTACAGCATTTTCCCCATTGTGTGGCCACAGACCCTATATTCAGCCACACTGAATGGCCTTCAATATACCAAGCTTTTGGTGCTTTTGCATAGATATTTCCATTTACCAACAATGCCCTCTTCTATATGAAACACAACCCACAGGCCCAGGGTACCCAGTTGGTCACTGAAAATGACACTTTCCTTTCTATTTATTTATTTATTTTTTTTGAGATGGAGTCTCACTTGTCGCCCAGGCTGGAGTGCAGTGGTGAGATCTCAGTTCACTGCAACCTCTGCCGCCCAGATTCAAGCAATTCTCCTGTTTCAGCCTCCCGAGTACGTGGGACTACAGGTGCCCGCCACCATGCCTGGCTAATTTTTTGTATTTTTAATAGAGACGAGGGTTTCACCATGTCAGCCAGGACGGTCTCAGATCTCCTGATCTTGTGATCTGCCCGCCTCCGCCTCCCAAAGTGCTGGGATTACAGGAGTGAGCCACCACACCTAGCCATTCCTTTTTTCCTTTTTGAGACAGGGTCTTGCTGTTACCCAGGCTG
>NW_012101254.1:4619697-4623113 GCF_000951045.1 Mandrillus leucophaeus
TGAGGCAGGAGAATAGCTTGAACCCGGGAGGCGGAGGTTGCAGTGAGCCGAGATTGCGCCATTGCACTCCAATCTGGGCAATAAGAGCAAAACTCTATCTCAAAACAAAATACAAATTTAAAAAATTAAATAGAAAAAGATAATATACCAGCCTGGGCAATGTGACAAAACCCTGTCTCTACAAAAAATACAAAAAAAAGTAGCCAGGCATGGTGCCAGGTGCCTGTAGTCCCAGCTACTTGGGAGGTTGAGGTGGGAGGACTGCTTGAGCTCAGGCGACAGAGGCTGCGGTGAACCATGATTATGCCGCTGCACTCCAGCCTGGGTGACAAAGTGAGACCTTGTCCGCCCCCCCACCCAAAAAAACAAAAACATGTTACTCAATAAACTCAATAGATAAGCGTTTAATCAGAAAGTTTAAGTGGGAGGGATCAGCATATTTAAACTGCATTCAGCTGGGTGATGAAGAGTTTAAGGAACCTGCATTCTGAGACTGTCCAGGGATCTGAAGGATAGTTTGGCAGAACCCTCCCTGGCCAGGTGGAGTAATCCATTTATATGTGTGAGTGGCTCCAAGAGGCCTTTCCCATCCTGGTACTAATAGGGCCTCAATTTTGTAGTTTTATAAACTCAAATTTTGTCAGTGTGCCTAGAGTTGACAAAGGTGATGACTGACATAGGTTAACCAAATTCACAAGACACTGCACTATCAACTAGAATGCAGTGTATTTATAGGTTTGTGATGAACCTATAAATTCCTTTCCAGGAAGAATAATATGTCCTCTATCCGGAGCTCTCTTTCCCCAGTGTCAGGGTGGCTGGGAAGGCAAATTAAGAATTAAAGGCTTAGACACCTGCAACGAGGCCCAACAAATTTTGAGAACTACTACTCTAGGCCAGATTGACTTCCTCTATTACCTTAATTACTATATGTTGGGTTTTTTTAATGCTTGAACTGTCAGAGAGCAACTTAGTTTCCAATTTCAGAGGTGAAGGAATAGGGGAAATCTCAATGTAGGAAGAAACTCAGTTTTCTCACCTAGAGGTAAGAACACAACTGAAAAGCAGAAAATCAGGCAAGGCCATGTCAGTAGGTCTAGAAAATGATAATATCACTGGTTTTGTAGGTAAACTGGCACTTAATGTCACTGCGAAGAATGTGACCCTAATTTCCAGTCTCTTTCCACTGATTTATGTAGTCCTAAAAAGCACTGCTCCCGTCTGACTCTGCTGCTAAAAAAAACCTTCAATGGATCCTTTACCAAATTAAGCTGACTCTGCTTTGGCTTCAAGTCCCTCCATGCCTACTGTATCTAACTTACCTGCAGGCTTTTTTCTCATGACTTCTGCATTCCTAACAAATTGGACAAGGTTGTTTCCCTTACACCTCTTTTACATTCCTTGATCCACGCCTTCACTACATACAGAATGCTTTCAACTATGCCTAGAGCCTTGATGCCCTTAACAAAGACGATAGCTTTTCCCTCTGAGGCCTCCAACACTGTGCCTCCCAAGGTACTTAACAACCCCTGCCTAACTACAATTAGTAGTCGTCTCAGTCCTTGACTTATTACTTCAGTGGGTATGTTTTCTGCACGATGCCCAGCGGGGTGTCAACATCTCCTACTTCAGTAATAGTTAACAATTACTGATTTGAAAGGAATGTAGAGAAAGCACTGGGTGTGGCTACCTTGCAGAGACCGAACTCATCCATTTCATCTGGGGGGATGCCATAGTTGCCGATCAGAGGATACGTGAGCACTAAGATCTGTGCCTTGTAGGAGGGGTCAGTGAGGGCCTCAGGGTAGCCGACCATGCCGGTTTGAAACACTGCAAGAAAGAGGCAGGGCTGGGCTCCGGCAGGGCACCCTTCGGAACACTCCCCGCGCGACGAGCACACCCCAGTGGAGGCTGCCTTGGTCGCGAGGGGTTTATGGCGCTGGGGCCCATGGGCACCGAATCGGGGGAGGGGGTGTGCTGGCGGGAAAATGGCGGGGTCTGGACGGGGAAGGTTGGGAGGAGAGGCGCATCAGAGCGTGGGATAAGGTCTGCAGCCTAACCGGGCTTGCTTACCCACTTCCCCGGCAGTCGACACGGCGGCCCCAAAGGGCTGGCCCCGCAGGACCGACCCGTCTTCCAACACTAGGGCCGCCATGGGAAGGGAGCTCAGAGGCGGGGGCGAGTACGGAGAAGCGGGAAGGACTGCAAACTCCACTGGAACCACGTGAGGACGGCGCGCCGGAGTCGGTCCACGTGGCTAACGGCGCGCGGCGCTGGAGAAAAGCCGGGCGCGGCAGCTCAGGAGCCTCCGGCGCGCTTGGCGGCGGCAGAGACTGCGGCGGCGCCGACACAAGCGGCGTGAGGGGCGGCGCCGGGCACGTAAGGGGCGGGGTCGGCGAAGCCGCCGGGAGTGAGCCCTCGTGGTCTCCGCACTGCAAAACCAGGGGGAACCTGAAAAAACCAGCTGCCCTAAAGCAGTCCCTCCCACCCCAAGCAAGAAACACGTAAAGGCAGGGCGCCTTTCCTTAAAAAGAAAGAGAGAGGGGAAAAAAAGTGTTTATTATAGGCAACAACACAAATGGGAACTGGTATTTGTCTACACCAGGTGAGTGCAATTTTTCCTCTTCCAATGGTGGCCTCAACCTTGAGGTGAATCCACTGGCCAAAGATGCCTTTCTAGGAAGCAGAGCTCCCTGGCTGGGCTAAGATAGATCAGATCCATCTTAGGTCAATGGTAAGACCTATGTGGTTCATGAAGTCTTGGCTTTTCGGCGTTGGGTCCCCCAAAGCAGAATGGAGATGGATAGAGTGGTGGATCCCAGAATCCCAAAGAACATAAGCAGTGAGAACGAGCCCTGTGAACAACAGACCAAAAAACATCCCCATACAACGTTACACGGAGGGCCACATCCTAACACCTAATTCTTTCCTAATACACCTATCACCTCGTCTAGGGCAATTCTATAGTTTTCCCCCTATAGGTAATTTGTATTAGCTCCTGGTCTTGTGGATCTCCTTTCTGAGAAGACTTGCTCTATGCATTCCTTGTATCCCTAGTTAGAAGGCCTAATTCCTCACCTGGCGCATACACTTGTATCCGTGGAAACCATCAGCACAAACACACTGCAAAAGACCTGGACCATCAGGTACACAAGATCCATTCTCAGGACACATTTCTGTGGGCCAGAGAGAAAGAGAGAACATCACTGCATACATCTCATTAGGCATATTTCTCAAATATCTATTTCAACTTAGAGTCTCTCAATCATTGCTAGGATAAAGGAAGAGGAAAGAAGATTACAGATAAAAACAGTAACAGTAATGTCAGGCCTCTGAGCCCAAGCTAAGCCATCATATCCCCTGTGACCTGCACGTAAACATCCAGATGGCCTGAAGCAACTGAAGATCCACAAAAG
>NW_012101254.1:4624623-4626271 GCF_000951045.1 Mandrillus leucophaeus
CATAGATATTTCCATTTACCAACAATGCCCTCTTCTATATGAAACACAACCCACAGGCCCAGGGTACCCAGTTGGTCACTGAAAATGACACTTTCCTTTCTATTTATTTATTTATTTTTTTTGAGATGGAGTCTCACTTGTCGCCCAGGCTGGAGTGCAGTGGTGAGATCTCAGTTCACTGCAACCTCTGCCGCCCAGATTCAAGCAATTCTCCTGTTTCAGCCTCCCGAGTACGTGGGACTACAGGTGCCCGCCACCATGCCTGGCTAATTTTTTGTATTTTTCATAGAGACGAGGGTTTCACCATGTCAGCCAGGACGGTCTCAGATCTCCTGATCTTGTGATCTGCCCGCCTCCGCCTCCCAAAGTGCTGGGATTACAGGAGTGAGCCACCACACCTAGCCATTCCTTTTTTCCTTTTTGAGACAGGGTCTTGCTGTTACCCAGGCTGAAGTGCAGAGTGCAGTGGTGCAAACACACAGTTCACTGCAGCCTCAATCTCCTGGGCTCAAGTGATTCTCCCACCTCAGACTCCCCAGTAGCTGGGAAAACAGGTGTGGATCATCGCACCTGGCTAATTTTTTGAATTTTTTGTAGTGACAGGATCTCACCATGGTGCCAGGTTGCTCTCAAATTCCTGGGCTCAAGTGATCCTCCCACCTCAGCCTCCCAAAGTGCTGGGATTACAAGTCATGAGCTACACGCCCCACCTCTTTCTTCCTTTATCTAAAACTGAAATCACAAATCCCTTCTCTGTGAAGCCCCTCCCACTCACCCAATACAGCTTATGCCTCCATCTTAGAGCTCTCTTAATATTTTATTTCCTCTCTTGCTATTTACATGGTATTATGAATATGTATGTGTCTTTGTCACGAAACAGAACTCAAGAGCAAGGCACATGGTGTCAGTCAGACATTTATTGAGGTGCAGGCATTGCAGAAGATGCTGAGAAAAGAGCAATGAACAAAAAAAGATGAGGTTCCTGTCTTCATGATGTTTATTTCTGATGTAGGGAGCCAGAAAACAAGGTAACACCCATATAAATATTAATTATATAGTGTGATTAAAAACTGAATGAGATAGGGAGGTACAAAATACATTACCAAATGAAAAACAAAGGTTCAGGGCACAATACTAAGCATGCCCCCCAAACTTCATTTGGGATTATTTTTAAAAAAGGCGGGGCATGGTGGCTCACGCCTGTAATCCCAGCCCTTTGGGAGGCCAAGGTGGGCGGATCACCTGAGGTCGGGAGTTCAAGACCAGCCTGATCAACATGGAGAAACACTGTCTCTAATAAAAATACAAAATTAGCTGGGCGTGGTGTCCCACGCCTGTAATCCCAGCTATTCGGGAGGTTGAGGCAGGAGAATAGCTTGAACCCGGGAGGCGGAGGTTGCAGTGAGCCGAGATTGCGCCATTGCACTCCAATCTGGGCAATAAGAGCAAAACTCTATCTCAAAACAAAATACAAATTTAAAAAATTAAATAGAAAAAGATAATATACCAGCCTGGGCAATGTGACAAAACCCTGTCTCTACAAAAAATACAAAAAAAAGTAGCCAGGCATGGTGCCAGGTGCCTGTAGTCCCAGCTACTTGGGAGGTTGAGGTGGGAGGACTGCTTGAGCTCAGGCGACAGAGGCTGC
>NW_012101254.1:4631171-4644604 GCF_000951045.1 Mandrillus leucophaeus
CTTTGTAATCTCCCCGACCCTTAAGAAGGTTCTTTATAATCCTCCCTACCCTGAAGAAGGTTCTTTGTAATCTCCCCGACCCTTAAGAAGCTTCTTTGTAATTCTCCCCACCCTTGAGAATGTACTTTGGGAGATCCACCTCCTGCCTGCAAAACATTGCTCCTAACTCCACCGCCTATCCCAAAACCTGTAAGAACTAATGATAATCCCACCACCCTTTGCTGACTCTCTTTTCAGACTCAGCCCTGTGAGTCTGCGCCCAGGTGAAATAAACCCTTGTTGCTCACACGAGCCTGTTTGGTGGTCTCTTTACACGGACACGCGTGAGACAAATAATATATCTTAAGATATCTTTTCTTTCAAAGGGGTTAGACCCCCAGAACTCTGAATGAAAGGCACTTAAGTAACTTTGTCTTTCTGATCTAAAGTGGAAAACACAAGGGAGAAAAGACAATTTCCAGAAGTTTGGAGGTAAGACAGCATACCTGGGTCCCCAGTGTTATTGCAAAGGTTCTTTTGCCCTTGACAGATTTGGTTGTCTATATAAGAGGTGATAGTATTCCAGGCATTAATTCCTCCAGGACAGTTGACATCTTGTGGCAGTATCCTAAAGAGAAATGTGGTCATAACATGCAAAGTTGCTAAACTCACAGCATCACCCTTCTTTGATTCTCTTCCCCATACCCTTACTCACAGAGTCTGGAGCTGAGTAAAGCCATGGAAAGTGTTGGCCAAGTCACCTTTGAGGGGGTTTGCTTGCAGGTCTCTGCAAAGCACACAATATTAGCACCTTCCCATCAACCTACACTATGTTAGCCTTTTGGGTGGAAGGCACCTAACTACTTACATGATGACAGTGGTATATGCCTGATGAAAGTTTGGACCAGGGTCCTCCAGAGAACAGTTCTGGAGATCCAGCCTGAGGAAATAAAGTAATCAATATAACTGTGTGTTCCTCTTTTTCTTCAACCACAGCACGGTTTGTATTTGACTACACAACCCCCTTTTCAGCTAATAATAATTGAACACAGCTGTGTTCAGAGTCACACACTAGGAGCTGTGGTAGACATTTTAATTCTGCGTTATCCAATAGAATCACCATTTGCTACATGTAACTACTTAAATTTAAGTTAATATACCTTAGGCTGGGTGTAGTGGCTCACTCCTGTAATCCCAGCACTTAGGGAGGCCAAGCGGGGAGGATCACTTGAACCTAGGAATTTGAGACCAGCCTGGGCAATATGAGTGAGACCCTCACTCTATAGAGAAAAATTAATTTAACCAAAAAATTCAGTGTCTCATTTGCACTAGCCATATTTCAAGTGCAAATGGAATAACCACGTTAGTAGCTACTGTACTGGTTAGTACAGATATGGAACATTTTCTTTTTTCTTTCTTCAGACAGAGTCTTGCTCTGTTGCCCAAGCTAGAGTGCAGTGGCATGATCTCGGCTCCCTGCAACCTCTGATTCCCAGTTTCAAGCAATTCTCCTGCCTCGGCCTCCTGAGTAGCTGGGATTACAGGCACGCGCCACCACGCCTGGCTAATTTTTGTATTTTTAGTAGAGACGGGGTTTCACCATGTTGGTCACATTGGTCTCGAACTCCTGACCTCATGATCCGCCTGCCTTGGCTCCCAAAGTGCTGGGATTACAGGCGTGAGCCACCATGCCTGGCCCAGAACATTTTCATAATCACAGAAAGTTCTATTGGCCAGCACTGTTCTAATTGGTTATGCATCTATTGGGAGAAATCTGTGTTTCTTGTCTACATTAGTGAATCTCATATTACAATTTTCAGATCCACAGAGAGCCTTTAAATTAAAAAAAAAAAAATGCAAGTCACATAAATGAAAGTTTTTTCCACATGTATTTTCTACCACAGATTGGTTGTAAACTGCTGGATCATGCCACATTATTTTTTTTCTTCAATATCAACTGCTATCCATTCCTTTATTCTGCAAATATTTACTGAGTCCCTACAAACTGCAAACACTGGGAGAATGTTAAAAAATATAAAACACAGTATCTTAGCCTTTGAGTGGCTTACAATGTAGTTAGAGGAACAAGACCGCTGCCCAAAATAAAAGCACTGTAAACATTACAATATAAAAGAAACCACAGGATAGTGTATAAATATATTTGAGTGGACACTAAAGATTACAGAAAGTTTTTTAAGAAGGTATTACTGAATCGCTTGAACCCAGGAGGCAGAGGGTGCAGCGAGCCAAGATCACGCCATTGCACTCCAGTCTGGGCAACAAAAGCGAAACTCCATCTCAAAAAAATGAATAAATAATAATTAAAAAAAGGTATTACTCTGGAACTTAATAGTAGTAGGAAATAGTCACAAAAGATGTTGGAAATGAAGGATGGATATGTCCTAATTTGGTGGAGGAAGGCAATTTCAGGTATGGAGAGAGGCCTGAACAAAGATGGAATGCCATCGAGGGTAGGCAAATCTGGCTGGTGCAGACCATTATGGAGGTTTCAGTGGACAAGTAATTGGAAATAATGTTGGAAAAGGGGGTTGGGACTAGTGTATGGTAGTTAATGGTTTGAATTTTGTCCTGAGAGCAACAGTTACTAACTGTAGTATTAAAGCAAGAGAGTGATAATGGAAAATGTCGGTTTTCTGAAAGCTTAATATAGAGAGGTATTTAGGTAGATGAAGGAAAGAAGAGAATGGAAGCAAAACAACATTTTGAGTTTGAAGTAAGGGTGCACTCAGTAGGAAATGCTTAATAGGAAGCTACAGGTACTCACATGTACCTGGAGTGTGGAAAGGTAAAAAGACACTAAAGAGATATAGTTTTGGTAGACATCTGCGTGATGGTTACAGCTGAAACCATAATAGGTGGATTCTTAAAATAATATAAGGGTAGAAAAGCAGCCAGGCTAAGGAATGGCCTGTATCCAGTATCTAGGGATGTCTTCCCCTCACCCCAAGATGGTGCCCTTCTGATTCAGGCAGCAACGGGCATGCAGCATTAGTTCTCGTGTCGTTTTACAATAAAGGGCCACTTTTGACAAATTTTGCACACTCCCTGGACATTGAGTGCATATCTGCAGAAGAGAAAGAAACATTAGAACTCCAGAAAGAAAAGCCAAGAAAAGAACAAACGGCCATCAAGAATTAACTGCCAGTACACGTTTCCAGAATTCCTCTAACATGGGGCCGATAAATGGATAAATGGCTCGTGTCCTACCCTTGTAACAGGCTAGGCTAGGAGATGCCATGTCTTCCCCTAGAGTCCGGCGCCGAATCAGCTCTCCAGACACTTTCAGTACCAGACATCAGCCAGGGAAGGTCCTCATCTCTGAAGATCACTATTCAAACATATTTATTATGCTCTCTGCAAAGACTTCTCAAGTCCCAGTTTGGCCTGGTTTAAAAGGACCGGAGGTAGGTAAATAATTCATCAAGCATTACAAAACAAAGTACAGCCCTACCACTGCACGATATATGGTGTTCGGGCGTAGAGAGCTTGCACAAGAGCCAGAGGACCCGTCTGTAGAAATAACTTAAAGTTACTCAAAAATTAAGGGACGAGATCAAGTTTCACAGATCTTTGGAAGTCGGCAGGACTGGGGCGCCGAAAGCCTGCACGACGTGAGCACTCGGGAACAGGACCCGGCTGGGCAAGGTCGGAAAGGGTCAGGGACGAAATCAGAGCCGCAGGCCGGCCGAGGGGAAGGGGGAGTCGCGGGCGAGCGAGACGCACGGCTGGCGAGCGACCCTGCTTCAGCCCGACCTCAAACTTGCTTCTGTACCTCGGGTAGCGCCAGAGCCCTTTCCACGCCCAGAGCGAGGAGCAGGGCGGCAGCCCAGCGCACCAGGGTCGTAAGACTACCCGGGCCGTGAGGCGCCATTTTCCGCTCCCTTACTTCTCCGGTGCTCACGCGACCCGGCCCCGCGGCCCCGCCCCGCAACGCGTCAGGCCCTCTTCCCCGGGCGTGGCCTAAGCGACCCGGTTCATTCGCCCTGGGGCTGGCTGGGGGTTTCTCCTGCTCGCGGAGCTCTGCGCTGGTCTTCATGCGCCCCAGCCCTCTTTCGGGGACACTGGCTGCCCCTTATTCCTTTTCCCCTTTAATGAAGGCGACCCCTGTCGCCCGCGGCTTCCCAGAGCCGACTGCAGGCTCCCTCAGCCGGGTGTTCCCCGCGTCCGGAAGCCAAGGTCGCGCCTTCGAAGAGACTCGGGTTCCTCCATCCGCCCTCAGTAAACATGGCGGCGCAGCGAGCGGGGCGGGCAGGGGGCGGGGCCCCCGCGGGTTCCCGGCCAGGGCGCAGCGGCCGGGCTCTGGCTACCCACGTGTGGAGACCGGGCAGGTGGGCCTGCAGAGCGTGAGACGGTGCAGAGAGGCCCCAGGGAGCGGCGTCTGAGCTGGGGCGGGGGCAAGGGGGCGGGGAGGGGCGGAGCGAGCCGGCCTCCGGCGTGGGACTGAAAAGATACAAAGTGTGCGCGGTAAGGTGGTGGTCTCCGCCGGGTAGAGGGAAGCGGGAAACCAGGAAAGAACGAGGGTGAGGGTGATGGAGGAGGGAAGGGCAAATCGCAGACTCCGGCGGGAGGGCAGGAGCCTGGATCGCCCCGGGCACGTAGTCCCCTTCACCTCAATCCTGATAGCGCGTAGCGTCCCGGAGCCTGGCGAGGAGGTAGGAGCGGGATAGACGCTTCCCTAATTCATTTTCTTTGCCTTCCCAGGAAAAGGGTGCGATGTTGATCTCAGGAAGCACAAAGGGATCTTCCTAGCCCGGACTAAACCACGGAGGTAAGGGAGTGCGTCGCTGCCCCAGGGTGGGCCAGCGCCCTGACTGAAGGACGCCAGGGGATCCCTGCTCCCGGAGTGACAGTGTTGGTTAGGGCCAGCCAAAAAGCTCCTTAATGCGAACCCAAGCGATCATCTCGAGTAGCCGACCCATGCTTCCCTTCCACATTCCCCCCATGGTGTCTGCCTGGAAGTTCCTGAAAGGTTTACGTTTAGCTCACTGGCAAGTTTTCTAAGGTGTTAGTAGCTAGTAGCATTTTGAGGGCCCCTTTCACACCTTGAGGAATTACAAGCTCCAGGACAGATTTTGAGGGAATCTTTTTGGAACAGTTAGTCTTGCAGTGGTCTCATTGCGTTTTGTAGGAGTCAGTATGATCCACTGCAGTGTGTGACCAAAGTGAGTTCAGGTTTTTGTTTTTTTTTTTTTTGGAGAAGGAGTCTCACTCTGTCGCCCAGGCTGGAGTGCAGGGGCACGATCTTGGCTCACTGCAAGCTCCGCGTCCCGGGTTCACGCCATTCTCCTGCCTCAACCTCCCGAGTAGCTGGGATTACAGGTGCCCGCCACCGCGCCCGGCTAAATTGTATTTTTAGTAGAGATGGGGTTTCACCGTGTTAGCCAGGATGGTCTTGATCTCCTGACCTCGTGATCCGCCCGCCTTGCCTCCCAAAGTGCTAGGATTACAAGTGTGAGCCACGGCGCCTGGCCGAGTTCGGGTTTTTAAAAGGGGTCCCACATCACGCGTGTAATCCCAGCACTTTGGGAGGCCGAGGCAGGCGGATCATGAGGTCAGGAGTTTGAGATCAGCCTGGCCAATATGGTGAAGTCCCGTCTCTACTAAAAATACAAAAAAAAAATTAGCTGGGTGCGGTAGCACATGCCTGTAGTCCTAGCTACTCAGGAGACTGAGGCAGAAGAATCACTTGAACTCAGTATGAAGAGTAACATACTGAAGAACTCAGTATGAAGAGTATGCAGTGAGCCGAGATCGTGTCACTGCACTCCAGCCTGGGTGACAGAGTGAGACTCCGTCTCCAAAAAAAAAAGGGGCATTCCCACAATCTGCTGTTTGTGCCTTAGTGTGTTATGGTTGTAGTGAAACAACAGCTAGCTCTTCCTCTTGGCCCCCCTCTTTCTGGAGAAATGTAAGTCCATAGGTTTGGATCAATGTAGAGTTTTTAGAAAACCATAGATCTGTTCTCAGAATCTGGTCTGTTGCTAGGTCAGGTTTTTCCTGTCTTCCCTGGGGCTCTCTCAGGCCATCCATGAGAATTCTCCATACATCATGCAAATAGAATTTTATCAGGAAGTCCCATCAGCAGAGTGTCTTTATTTCTGTACCTCCGTTTCCCACACTGGGACTTTCCTTCCTGTCTCTGGCCACCTACCTATCTATACCACTAACCCTATAGTGTTCTGTGTTCTTTGCACACAGCAGACATGTTTTCTTTCTCTTACTCCCCAGTGGTTCCCATCATCTCTATCATAGCAGCAAAAACTTGCCAAGGACAATGAGAAAACTCAGGGTGTTGCAATGTGCAAAGGCCCAGGGCATGTTTAGGTTAAACCAGAGTTTAAGCCTGTTGGGAATCTTGTAGACATGTGATCCAAGAGTTGCCAGCTCTTATTTTCCCTCTTTATTGGCCCCAAGAGGTTCAGAGTTCAGGTTTAGTCTGCATGAGGCCATATCTTGCCAGCCAGACAGTGTCTGCCCAAGAACACACTGTGGGAGAGCCGAAAGAGAGCCTAATCTTTCTCCTAGTGGGCAAAAGCAGAAGACACACCTCATGTTAGTCTGTCTCTTCATTTGTTGAAATCTAAACTATGTCCTGTGAATGACTGACTACAACACTGTGCTCCTGCCCTGGTTCTGGGAATAGTGAGGACAGGGCTGTTGGTGAACACCTGTCATAGCTGCAGACGGCACTGTTTCTTTCTCTCTTGTTTTGTACCATGCTGCATAACCTTGAGCAAGTTATTTAATCTCTCAGTTTTCTTGTGATAACTGTAGAGTATTCATGTCTTAACCTGAGACATGCTGTTTTGAAAGCGTTAGCTTCATTATGTGTTACTACTAATGTTTATAAAGCACCTCACACACTGCTGGGTTACATAGCAGGTGTTCAACAAATGTTAACTGTTCTCATGTTAGGCTGTCTAACTACATGGCATTCTCTGGTGTTTTTCCCCCATACCAGTAAGTACCCCGGAGGATTGCCTCTGAAGATAATGTGATACACATGGAGAACAGACAGGGTGGATGGTGAATCCCTAGACCTGGGTTCTAATTTACACTCTAACAATAGTAGGCTCTGTGCTTTTGTTTGGAAAGGTCACTTGAACCATCTGAGCCTTAGTGTGTTTATCTGTGAAATGGTCAGTGGTGGGGAGTTGGTTGTAATAGTGGTATCCAAAGATTTAAGATTTTAAATACTATGATCCCTTCCCTCTTTCTCTGAGGATTATGGTGTATTCTTGGAGGATTAACATTTCTTGTGTAGGAGTTAGAAAATCAACTTTCAACTTTCCCATCTTTTCAGTTCCTTCATTCCAACTCCCTTCCGCACAGAGTGCCAAGAGTACTTTAGGCTGAAAGCCTAATCCATCTAGGAATGCTGTTGAATGTGAGCTCCCTCTTCCCTGTTCTGGAGCCTCTAGGGCTGAGTTGGAGTTTGGGGCCATAGGGTGATAGGGCCATTTGGAACATAGCGATTGGTTCCCTGAAGGGGCCAGAACAAATGACTGCTGAGCTTCACCCCACCCCCAGTTCCTGATCTCTCACCTCAGCTACTCATAGAGCCAGATCCTCAGCCTCTGCAGCTCCAGGCAACTCTGCCTCAGAACAGGGATTGCTTCTCCAGGTAGGTGTCTGTCCCCAGCAGGATGCAACCACTCTCTTTGGCTGGTCCCTTTGCCTCTCAGCTCCCTGGCTGGGTTGCTTCTCTCCAAAACGGAGAACCGTAACTCTGAAACCCTGACTCCAGCATGATGCCCTCTCACCTTTCCCGTCTCACTTTTGAATCCAGCCGCTCTTGCTGCATCTGCTGTTGACTGTGGTGTTGCAGGTAGAGGGGCTGAGAGGTGGGTGGCAGCGAGTGCTTATCTCGTGGTGTTGGGGAGAACCTTAAGAAAGGGGTTCGGAGTGGTTGGCCTAGGGATGCCTGAAATGGAGTCTGTGGCTGCCACAGAGGCAGTCTCACTGATGATCAGTTAGAAGGGTGACACTGGGGATCTCAGGAAGCGAGGGCTGAGGCCAGGGTCAGTAGGGGAAGCCCTGCTGCCATTAGTCTCCATGTTGTGTTTCCTGCTGGGCTGTGGCGCCAGGCTGGGCTCTGCTGGCTTAGTGTATTGTAGTGACTGGGTCTGTGCCTTCAAGTGAAGTCAGGAAATTTTGCAAAGAAACTTAGGCTAGAGTTTATTTTTCTTTTGGTACTCGGGTGGAGACCTAAGAAGGTTCTTGAATTTCACAGCTCTGCATACTCAAAGGTCCTGGCCAAGTTATATTGTCTCCTGGCTGTCTCACTCTGATGCTTCTCCCTCACTTCTGTCCCCTACCAAACCCATACCAGGGCCTCCAGACCTTGAAGGGCTACCCCTATGCTGACTGGTCCACTTCTGATGGCATATGATGTACAAGGCCCAAGGGTGAGTGGCTACCAAGGCAAGATAGGCCTCACTAAGAGCTAATTCCTTTGCAGCTCACCCTGGACAGTATCGTTCCGTGGAGGAAGACTGTGAGACTGTGGCTGGGAGCCAGATTGTAGCCACCCATCCGCCCCTGCCCTGCCCCAGAGCCCTGGAGCAGCAGCTGGCTGCAGATCACAGACACAGTGAGGATATGAGTGTAGGGGTGAGCACCTCAGCCCCCGTTTCCCCAACCTCGGGCACAAGCATGAGCATGCCCGCCTTCTCCCTCGTGGACTACGTGGTGTTCGTCCTGCTGCTGGTTCTCTCTCTTGCCATTGGGCTCTACCATGCTTGTCGTGGCTGGGGCCGGCATACTGTTGGTGAGCTGCTGATGGCGAACCGCAAAATGGGCTGCCTTCCGGTGGCACTGTCCCTGCTGGCCACCTTCCAGTCAGCCGTGGCCATCCTGGGTGTGCCGTCAGAGATCTACCGATTTGGGACCCAGTATTGGTTCCTGGGCTGCTGCTACTTTCTGGGGCTGCTCATACCTGCACACATCTTCATCCCCGTTTTCTACCGCCTGCATCTCACCAGTGCCTATGAGGTGAGCAGGGACGGAAGGGAGAAGCACGTGGGACACGGGTTGGAGTGGAGAGGAGGAACAGGGACATAGGAAGGACCTGGGACCCTAGACCTCCTCCACCTAATGAGAGGGACAGAAAACTCAGTTGTGTGTTTGTAATTCTTTCTCAGTGATGTCAGGAGTAGGGGCAGGATTGGAGAGGAGGGTGCTGTGCCGAGTGGGACTCAGAGTGGGTATGGGTTGGATATTCCCTCATGTTCCTGAGCGTCTTGAGGGAAGTTGTGTGTGAGTTGTCGGGGTGAAGTCAGGAGGAAAATCTTTTTTCTGTATACCCAGTACCTGGAGCTTCGATTCAATAAAACTGTTCGAGTGTGTGGAACTGTGACTTTCATCTTTCAGATGGTAAGCAGAATGAGGCTAGAAACCGAGCCTGGGGCATGTTGGGGGACCTGAACCCAAGTGTGCTGCGGGAATTGGAGTCTCCCCTGCTCTCAGACTGGCAGGATTGAAATGCCTGCTAGAGGGTCAGTATCTATGAGGCCCCCAGAGGCATCCTGCTGCCCATGCCTTCTAATTCCAGCACAGATACTATGGTGGCAGCAAGCCAGAATTTGAGAGAAGGAAGAGGGAAGTGAGCCTAGGTGAGGGGAAGCCATGGGCATATTGGCACTGAGGCCCATCTTTCTTCCTCTCTCTTCCCACCCTCCTCCTGCCCCCTCACATTTTTTCCACATGCAACAGGTGATCTACATGGGAGTTGTGCTCTATGCTCCGTCATTGGCTCTCAATGCAGGTGAGGAGTCACAGCGCCCCTGGCTTTCAGCCATGGCAGGCTAGGAAAACACCTTTGGGAGAGGCAGATGGAGGAGCGTGTACGGAAAAGAACCTGACCTTGGATGGGGAATTAATTCACTGCTTGGGCCCTTGGGTGGGTCTCTACCAGGGGAAGGCTTGGTCCACCTCTGTTGAAAGCTAGTAACGTGTTACCATGCCTATCCGAACTGGTTAATCAACACCTTTTGATGGAGCTCTGCAAACAATTTTTTCCATTGTGGTGAATGATTTATTTCATTGTTAATGACCAAATGCTTTATCTCTGTGGCATGACACGATTGCCCTACCAGGGCTTCTCCCCTGGGGAACCCTTTTCCAGGGATAAAAATGTGGCTTCTATGCTTACAGTGACTGGCTTTGATCTGTGGCTGTCCGTGCTGGCCCTAGGCATTGTCTGTACCATCTATACAGCTCTGGTAAGTGCAGTAAGCCCTGGTGAGGGGAGGGGAAGGGATGAAGTAAGGAGGGGAGATGGGAAGAGAAGGAAAAGAAGAGATAAGCTGAGAATATAGGTGAGAATATAGGTGAAATTCTACGGTGGTAAGAAATAGGATTTAGCTGGGCGCGGTGGCTCACGCCTGTAATCCCAGCACTTTGGGAGGCTGAGGCGGGTGGATCACAAGGTCAGGAGATCGAGACCACGGTGAAACCCCATCTCTACTAAAAATACAAAAAATTAGCCGGGCGCGGTGGCGGGCGCCTGTAGTCCCAGCTACTCAGGAGGCTGAGGCAGGAGAATGGCATGAACCCGGGAGGCGGAGCTTGCAGTGAGCCGAGATCGCGCCACTGCACTCCAGCCTGGGCGACAGAGCGAGACTCTGTCTCAAAAAAAAAAAAAAAAAAAAAAAAAAAAGAAATAGGATTTAGCAGTGGGGGTGGTATATGAAGGTAGAGGATGGGATGGGAATGATGTCAACAGGGTCACAGCAATTACGTGCCTAACGGCAGGAGAGTCCCCTCACTGGTAGCATGTCCATAGAGTGGATGGTTTCAGGAGTGTCCAAGGGAGAGAATATAGTCATGGGTTCTTAGTTTCTGTTTCTGGTTGGGTCAGTAAAGCCCCTTCCTCATCTCTCTTTTATACTTAACACCAGAGATAGAAACGAAAAACTGGCTTCCGGCTGCAAAAAGCCTAAAACAAAACAAAATGGAACAACAATAAGGCGGGTTGGACGAGCTGGGTTTAGAAGGCTCTGTGGCAGGTTTGCTGTGCTTTCCTTGCAGGGTGGGCTGAAGGCCGTCATCTGGACAGATGTGTTCCAGACAGTGGTCATGTTCCTTGGGCAGCTGGCAGTTATCACCGTGGGGTCAGCCAAGGTGGGCGGCTTGGGGCGTGTGTGGGCTGTGGCTTCCCAGCACGGCCGCATCTCTGGGTTTGAGTAAGTATACCCCTACTCCTGGCTGGGGTCTGCAGTGCCTGGGCGCTGAGCCCATCCTAGAGGGCTCAGGGCTATAGTAAGCAGAGTGCGAACTGGGAAGCCTAAGGGGTAACGGCAGACAGCGGGAAACTGGTCCTGCAGAGAGGGAGGGTGATTACAGGGGCTCGGCTAGTGTTTATGGAGAGTCAGGACATTACCTGGGATGAGTACCTGGAACGAGGCTGGGGTGGAAGAATGGAGCCTCCCTCTAACTGGCTGTGCTGTCTCTTGAGTGCACCCAGCTTCTTGCCTTCAGTCATCCCCTTGGCCCTAGCAGTGGTGTCTCTCCTCTCCTGTCACTGACTCCTGTTGCCAAGAGGGCAGGAAGGCTATATCTCTGGGGCTTTGCACAATGACTGGGTGGTGTCTGTTACAGGTTGAATCCAGACCCCTTTGTGCGGCACACCTTCTGGACCTTGGCCATCGGGGGTGTCTTCATGATGCTCTCCTTATACGGGGTGAACCAGGCTCAGGTGCAGCGGTACCTCAGTTCCCGCACGGAGAAGGCTGCTATGCTGTGAGTGCAGCGACAGGAAGGGAGCAGAGCAAGGTCTAGGGGAAGGGGTTCCCCAGAGATAATTGGGGTGGGGCAGGATGCCAGAGTATATACATATCCACTGTGTTCAGGATGTGGGTCTCCTTTCTGGAGGTCAGGGGCACATGCCTGAGGGTGTCTGTTAACGCCGGCTCTCCTCCTGGCACCGACATCTTTTGCAGCTCCTGTTACGCAGTGTTCCCCTTCCAGCAGGTGTCCCTCTGCGTGGGCAGCCTCATTGGCCTGGTCATGTTCACGTATTACCAGGAGTATCCCATGAGCATTCAGCAGGCTCAGGCAGCCCCAGACCAGGTGAGAAGGCCCTGTCCTGTTCCCTTGAGGGCAGGCCTGGCCCCACAACGGGAGTGTCTAGGTAGGAAAGGACTGACTATAGAAAGGACTCCCACCCTGGGTGGGAAATGATTGTAAAATCCTTTCCCACTCTAAGATGCTAGGAATCTAGCATGTGAGGATCCTGGTCCCTAGCATCTAACCACAGTGCTCATCCTACTGGGGTGAGGACCTACCCTTACTGACTCCCCACTGGGCTCCATGTGCTCTGCTGGGAGCTGTCACATACCTGGTCTCACCTAACCTCTAACAGCCTCATTTCACAGAGGAGAAAACGGACTCAATGAGGTAGTCAGTAAGCAGAAGTTACACTGGTAGCCAGAAACAGAGCTGCGGGCGAATCGTATCATTCCCTCTGCAGAGCCCATTTTCTCTCCACTTAATGTGTAGACACTTGGGTCAGCAGAGATGCCCCAGACCCTGGCTTCCCTTCTAACGCACCCAGTCTCAATAGACTCGCTGGGGCACATGCAAAGGGAGCTTCTCTGCAGAGCCGGCCCTGGGAAGGCCCCTCTCTGAGGACTGCTCTGCACCTCCGCTCTGCTTGCAGTTTGTCCTGTACTTTGTGATGGATATCCTGAAAGGCCTGCCGGGCCTGCCAGGGCTCTTCATTGCCTGCCTCTTCAGCGGCTCCCTCAGGTACCCCCTTTGACCATTTCCCTCAGACCTGGTGCACCTGACCCCTGTTGGGTACAAGGTGATGGGTGGAGCGGGGTGGTGGCAGGCGGGGAGTCCCAGTCACAGTGAGTCTCACTGTGTCTGTCCCATCTGTGTGGATGACAAGGGATAGCTCATCTTTGTAGGCCAGAGCACATTTTCTCTCAAGAGATACCCCTGTTTTGGTTAAGAGTTCTTTTATGGTACCAGAAATTGATCTGCTCAAATGAAACCCATATCCACATTCAAAAAAGGACTGTGTCCTTGCCTTCCAGGCCCGCTCTGAGGTGGTGTCAAGTCCAACTATGAGGAGGTTTCTTGGTGGTACCTGTCATCTCCCCTTTAGGATACCATTTCCTCCACAGAGTCCCACAGAGCTGACAATTTTGCCTCGCTCAACTTCTCATCCTCTTCTTTTTCAGCACTATATCCTCTGCTTTTAATTCATTGGCAACTGTTACGATGGAAGACCTGATTCGACCTTGGTTCCCTGAGTTCTCTGAAGCCCGGGCCATCATGCTTTCCAGAGGCCTCGGTGGGGTTATGCTTCCTCATCTCTTCAGTCTGGGTCTTTCTTTTTTTTTTTTTTTTTGAGACGGAGTCTCGCTCTGTCGCCCAGGCTGGAGTGCAGTGGCCGGATCTCAGCTCACTGCAAGCTCCGCCTC
>NW_012101254.1:4644729-4650323 GCF_000951045.1 Mandrillus leucophaeus
TGGTCTCGATCTCCTGACCTCATGATCCGCCCGTCTCGGCCTCCCAAAGTGCTGGAATTACAGGCTTGAGCCACCGCGCCCGGCCCAGTCTGGGTCTTTCTAAGCTACACCCTGACCACTGTCATCAGTCTGCTGTAAAACACCCACTTTATTCGGGGCTCAGCACTTGCCTAACGAGGCACACAACCTTCCCTGCATGCATGGTTGTTTACATCTCAGGGCATGTCCTAGGGAGGTCTCTGAGTCACATAGGAGTGAGGACTTGGTGGGAGGAAGCTGCAGCATGATGTAATATGCCTTTTGTGTCAAAGGAGACAGAGATGGTAGTTTGGCTGCGCAGGGAGCCTTGCTTTATCCCATTGCTTGTGTTAACTCACACCTTCTTGTTTCCTCTCCTCTCCTTTACCCCCAGCCTTTGGCTATGGGCTACTTTGTCTAGGAATGGCCTATATTTCCTCCCAGATGGGACCTGTGCTGCAGGTAATAACTGTAGAGGGTAGGAAGCGATTTTAAGGGAGAGAAGGGATTGATTGAAACAGGAAGTTGAGAAGGGCAGCTATATTGAGGGGAATGACCGGGGGCCAGGTGTAAGAGATTCCCCTTTGATGGACCATCTTTACTGTGAACAGACTTCCAAGCAGCCAGAGGACCCAGGGTCACTCCTGGGATATTGTAGGCCAAGAGAGAGCCTCGGAGGAGAACCCAAAACACATCCCTCTCCATCAGCCCCCCATCAGCCTTTCCTGCCCTCTAGAGTCTTTTTTTTTTTTTTTTTGAGATGGAGTCTCATTCTGTTGCTCAGGCTGGAGTGCAGTGGTGCGATCTCGGCTGACTGCAACCTCCGCCTCCTGGGTTCAAGCGATTCTCCTGTCTCAGCCTCCCAAGTAGCTGAGGGACTATAGGCATGTGCCAGCATGTCTGGATGATTTTTGTATTTTTAGTAGAGATGGGGTTTTACCATGTTGGCCAGGCTAGTCTCAAACTCCTGACCTTAGGTGATCCTCCCGCCTCGGCCTCCCAAACTGCTGGAATGATAGGCGTGAGCCACTGCCCGGCAACCTCTGGAGTTCTGATTGTTCCCATAGAAGAGATAGATCTGATGAGTGGGGCTCCAGGGCCATGGCGGGTGGCTGTGCTCTATGGTGAGTCTGGGCATTTCTGAGTCTGTGTTCTTTTTTATTTTCTTCTTGCCCGGTCCTCCTAGGCAGCAATCAGCATCTTTGGCATGGTTGGGGGACCGCTGCTGGGACTCTTTTGCCTTGGAATGTTCTTTCCGTGTGCCAACCCTCCTGTGAGTGATGCATCTGGACCCACAGTCATGTGTAGCGGGATGGGCCTGTGGGTTGGCAGGGCTCTCACCAGGAGACCTGAGGACTGCTGTGAGGGCTGGCAGGGCTGGTCTTGTGACAGGCGTGCACCGTGTCTCGGCAGGGTGCTATCGTGGGCCTGTTGTCTGGACTTGTCATGGCCTTCTGGATTGGCATTGGGAGCATCGTGACCAGCATGGGCTCCAGCATGCCACCCTCTTCCACTAATGGGTCCAACTTCTCCCTGCCCACCAATCTAACCGTTGCCACTGCGACCACACTGATGCCCTTGACTACCGTCTCCAAGTAAGGCAGGGCTTGCTGTCTTTCCCCTTGTTTTCTCAAAGCCCTCCTTTGAGTTTGAGGGCTTTCACAGGGGTCTTGCTAAGGGATGGGTCACCAGAGGCTCCAGGGAAATGTTGGGTATTGGGTCCCAAGACCCTGGGACCATGCGGGCAAGGAGAAACTGGTGCCCAAGGAATGCCCTGCCAATGAATTGCTAATTGTCTTCCCCTCTGCTCTTCCCAGGCCTACAGGGCTGCGGCGGTTCTATTCCTTGTCCTACTTATGGTACAGCGCTCACAACTCCACCACAGTCATTGTGGTGGGCCTGATTGTCAGTCTACTCACTGGTGAGGGTGTGGGATCGCGGTGCAGACGAGCACCGAGGGGTTAACAGAGGGCCCTAAGGGACTCTACCGTCTAGGGAGAAAGGTTCCTGCCCTCTGAGCTTTTGGGTGTCAGTAGCTGTCAGGCTTTTCCACTGGGATGTAGGATGTGGGTGGGGGCTGGGGTATCTGGGGGCCAAGGGAGGACATGGGGCCCGCTGCTGTGGATGGTTCCACGCAGAGACTCAGAAGCACGTTTCCCTTCAGGGAGAATGCGAGGCCGGTCCTTGAACCCTGCGACCATTTACCCAGTGTTGCCGAAGCTCCTGGCCCTCTTGCCCTTGTCCTGGCAGAAGCGGCTCCACTGCAGGAGCTACGGCCAGGTAGCACCTAATGTGCAAGTGACCCCTCCCATCCCTCTGCAGATGCCACTGACTCTTCTACCCCTTCTACCTCTTTTCTCTGCTCCTGCCCCCGGTGCCCCTCTCAGGATCAGCTAAGCCTAGGCTGTCCCCACACAGCTGTCTCAGGTTCTACCCACAGGGCTGCACTCCCTTGGTGGGGCAGAAGGATCTCAGGGCTCAGGGGAGCTCAGCCCTGGCCTGGGCTGGTCAGCTTCCCTCCCCAGCCCACCCTGCGCTCCCCACTGTGCTGTGCTCTCCCTCTTTTCCCCCTATTCTCCCTCCCACACCCAGCCTTGCTGGGCTGCCTTCTAGCGGGTACGTTTTCTGTGTGAATCCTGTCACCACCTGTCGTCCATCTTCACCAGTTCCACCCCTTTGGCTTTGTGTTTGTAGGACCACCTCGTGGACACCGGCGTGTTTCCCGAGAAGCCGAGGAATGGTGTGCTGGGGGACAGCAGAGACAAGGAGCCCATGGCCCTGGATGACACAGCTTATCAGGGGAGCAGCTCCACCTGCATCCTCCAGGAGACCTCCCTGTGATGTTGACTCAGGACCCTGCCTCTGTCCTCACTGTGCCAGGCCATAGCCAGAGGCCACCCTGTAGTACAGGGATGAGTCTTGATGTGTTCTGCAGGGACAGGTCTGGATGATCTAGCTCGTACCAAAGGACCTTGTTCTTCCCTGCAGGAGAAGCTGTCACATCTCGAGCTGTGAGGCACCGTTTCTCTCTCGCTTGCCAGTCTTTTTTTAAAGGATGAGGCTCGTAGGGAGCAGGATCATGCCAGAAATAGGGATAGAAGTGCATCCTCTGGGAAAAAGATAATGACTTCTGATTCAACATAGCCAGAGTCCTTTGAAGTAAATGGCTAGAAACAGCACTCTGGTTATAACTGCCCCAGGGCCCGATTCAGGACTGACTCTCCACCATAAAACTGAAAGCTGCTTCCCTTGTAGTCAGTCCGCATCTCAGTACCAGTTCTGCCAGCCACAGTGAGCCCGTTATTACTTTCAGATTGTCTGTGACACTCAAGCCCCTCTCATTTTTCTCTGTCTACCTCCATTCTGAAGAGGGAGGTTTTGGTGTCCCTGGGCCTCTGGGAATAGAAGGTCCATTTGTCTCCTTTGTGTAGAGCAAGCAAGTTTTCTGCCTCACTTTCTCCGTCCTCCACCTCTGAGATGGACATTTAGAGACAGGGCAAATGTGGATCCAAGAAACCAGGGCCATGACCGGGTCCACTGTGGAGCAGCCGTCTATCTACCCGACTCCTGAGCCAGGCTGCCGTGGTGTCATTTCTGTCATCTGTGCTCCGTTTCCTTTTGGAGTTTCTTCCCCACATATCTATTCCTGGGGAATAAAAACTACCATTGGACCTAGAATTTGGGCTCCTGTACTGTCTCCACCTGCTCTTGTCCACCCCACTGCATCCCCTGGTGAGGATAAGGAGTCCCATCCTATGTACAGGTCACCTTCCTGTGCTCAGGAGGGGGGCTGCGGCTTCAAGTCTCTGCTGTCCCCGTGTCTGCAGGGGACAGCGCTGTGCTCACCAGGGTGGAAGATACACACCCTCTCCTAAGGCTTCTCATCCCCTGGGGCTTACTTAGTCACTCCCTTCTCCAGCCCCAGTTTCCCTTTGCCAGAACCTTTTGCTCTCAGATTTTTACTTTTGAAACTGGAGGAAGAATGTTCCCATCTGATTTTAGAAACGGAACATTCTAGCTGGACTTTTATGGTCTTGTGAAGAACACTGTGCTCACACCCTCCCACACCTGACCTCTGCCCCTGCCTGGCCCTGTGCAGCTGCCCACATCAGCTCTGCACAAGCTCTCCGGGGTCTCTTCACAGAGACCGGGTCCCAGGCATATCTGAGTTCAGCCTCAACTAAGGCCTCCCGGGGCTTCTAGAGCACATTCCAGCTGTTCTCTCACATTCCATGCAGCTCGGGCCTGGGATGTTCTGTGTCCCTTTTTATACCTCTACCCCAGCTCACTCGGTCACGCCCCAGCCCCTTTCACTTCTGCCCTGGCCAGCCCTGTGGAAGAACAGGGCCCGGTTGTGCCAGAGCCCAGACCCTAGCCACTCCTAACCTGCCTAGGCCTCATTTATATTCATGATGACAATAATGGCTCCTAATGGGTCTTAAACCTGCTGCCCTGAATTTTTTTTTTTTTTTTTTTTTTTTTTTTTCCCATTCCACAAGGCTCTGATCTTGAACATAAACATTCCTTCCAGTATGAACTTTAGGTATCTGGTCATGATCTATTTTCTGTCTGGGAAAGTACTTTGACAGGCCAAAGGTGTGTCCACTGAATCTACAATATTTCAGACGTGCCTGAGTGGTATTCCAGGGAGAGCTGGGGAGAACGATCCCCAGGGTTTCATTAGCTGAATTAGGTAGGGTGGAAGTGAGTCTATGTAAGAAGATATGGAGACATTTTACTAGGGGCCCTTGGACTCAGGCCTATTTTGTTTTGTCTTGTAAATTAAAACTTCAGTGATGGAAAGATAAGAAGCCTATAATTATTATTTAGAAAAGATTCCTTTGGGAGACTGAGGCAAGGGGGTTGCTTGAGGCTAGGAGTTCCAGACCAGCCTGGGCAACATAATCAGAGCCTGTCTCTACAAAAACAAACAAACTAGCCAGCATGGTGTCATGTGCCTGTAGTTCCAGCTACTTGGGAGGCTGAGGTGGGAGGATTGCTTGAGCCCAGGAGTTTGAGGTTGCAGTGAGCCAAGATTGTACCACTGCACTCCAGCCTGGGCAACAGAGCAAGACCTTGTCTCTAAAACAAAACAAAACAAAATCCCTTTTCCTTCATAGATTGTTTTTGGGGAATGTAATTGAATCTATCATGCCAGACTCCCAAATTCAAGCCTTATTTGCTTCCCGGTTCAGGTGCCCTGGTAGAGCTGCTTCTAGGACAAGGTCTTACCAACGGAGGCAACAGAAACTAAGAATGTCTGTAAAAACTAGAAGTGGGCAATTTATAGCTCAAGCCCTACAAGAAGGAGAGACTGGTGATTGTACGGCACCAAGAACTGTTGAGGGAATGGGATCATCTCTGGATTCTTAGGGCCTGACCTCTGAACCCATTTTCTGGCCAAGCCAGTGTCTATAGGAGAGTTGAGAGCAGGATGCCCCTCATTGCTGCCCTTGGTCCAGGGCTTTACATTAAAAAAAAAAACCACATTGGTCATATCTGCAAACATGGGGATTGTAAAGTGAGTAATGCCCAGAACTGCACTCTCTCCGTTTTTTTTTTTTTTTTTTTTTTTT
>NW_012101254.1:4651176-4654986 GCF_000951045.1 Mandrillus leucophaeus
CAAAATCCATTAAACCTTGAGTTACCACAGCACATGTCTCTTGCAAGGACAAGGTTGGGGGTAGGGTCACAGATTAACAGCATCTCAAATACAGAACAAAATGGAGTCTCTTATGTCTACTTCTTTCTATATAGACACAGTAACAGGCTGATCTCTTTCTTTTCCCCACAAGAGTTACTCTGTTGCTTAGGCCGGAGTGCAGTGGCGCAATCTCAGCTCACTGTAACCTCCGCCTCCTGGGTTCAAGTAATTCTCTGCCTCAGCCTCCCGAGTAGCTGGGATTACAGGCGCCCACCACCATGCCTGACTAATTTTTTGTATTTTTGGTAGGGACAGGGTTTCACCATCTTGGCCAGGCTGGTCTTGAACTCGTCCTCGTGGTCCACCTGCCTTGGCCTCCCAAAGTGCTGGGGTTACAGGTGTGAGCCACTGCGCCTAGCCAGGCCTCACCTTTTATACAGCTAAAGAAACTGCTGTGCCACCCCAGGACTCTACGAGGTGTCAATCTGAAATTCTTATTTTAACTATATTTGCATAGAAGAGGAACTAAGAATGCCACAGGATTAAAAATTTTCAGGAGTTACGATAATTTAAGTGTGGCAAAAAGGTCCAATTCTCTGTATAACTTTCAAACCTTGTAACAGCACAGATGCTCTTTCATTTCTAACATAGTAAACCTTTTTCTGCGTGCAGTGCAGCATTTAAAAAGTACTGTTTGATGGTTATGAGGGTGTAGTCTAAGGCTTGGGTTCAAATACTGGTACATCCATTTAACCTTAAGCTTCAGTTTCTTCGTCTGTTAAATGTGAAATTCACAGGGTTAAGGACTCAAAACTATGTTGCATGCATATATGTACATATATATGCATTCCTTAAATATCAGTTATTGTAATAATTATTCTTTGTAGTTTTTAAAGCACTTTTCATATACTACCTAATATTCCTTGGGAAAGAAATACTTCCCATATCATCTGCATTTTTAATATATAAAGTAACTGGATTGCTTGACTGGTAAGTGCTTGAGGCAGAGCTAAAATGAGGGTCTATGACTCCCAGTAGCCTACCAAGTTGTATTTGTGTTATCATGAAAACAATGTCCTTTTGGATAGGATATTGTTATCTGTGTTCACAGAGTGTTTTCTGGGACATCAGTCCCTAGTACAGTGAGGCATTAAGTTGATGGCAATGGTACTATATCATTCTAGAATCTTTCTGGAGCAGTGGCTTGAAAACTTTTTTGACTGAGACCCACAGTAAGAAATACATTTTACATCATGATCCAACGCACACATGAACTGCATATGTTTTTTTTCTCTTTTTTGAGACAGGGCCTTGCTCTGTCGCCTAGGCTGTAGTGCAGTGGTACCATCTTGGCTCACCACAACTTCTGTCTCCCAGGCTCAACTCAAGCAATCTTCTCACCTCAGCCAGGACTACATGGGGAGGTAGTTAGCCAGGGAACAACCCATAACATGATGTGAAGAACTCACATCAGTTACAAACAAGGTACAGTTTGGAGCCACTGACTTGATTCATGCTAAGACGGCTGCAGTTTTACCCAGATTGCTTTTCTAATATCAGTGCAAATATCCATAGAATGAAAATGGCAAATTACATTTTAGTATTATTGTATAAGAAAACTGTGTTAACTTTAGCGACCCCCTGATAAGATCTCAAGGACCCCTAGGGTTTCGTGGACCACACTTTGGGAACTGTCACCCTAAACCAGGAGACATACAAGAACTATCATAATAACATGTTAACCTCAGGCCAGGCACCATAACTCACGTCTGTAATCCTAGCACTTTGAGAGGCTGAGGTGGGCAGATCACTTGAGCTCAGGAGTTCCAGACCAGCCTGGCCAACAGAAGAAACCCCATTTCTACTACAACAACAACAAAAATTAACCACACGTGGTGGTGGTGCACGTCTGTGATCCCAGCGTGAGCTGAGATCGCGCCACTGCACTCCAGGCTGAGCAACAGAGCAAGACTCTGCCAAAAAAAAAAAAAAAAAAAAAAGGAAAAAAGAAACAAAACAAAAACAGCCCCAAGCTGGAGACAACCCAAAAGTCCATACAATGTAGTATTACGTGCTTACAGGGGTGCTATGTAGCAATGGCAAACAAATTAACCACAACCACACACATTGACAGAACAATGTTGATCAAAAGAGAGCAAGTCACAGAAGGAAACACTGATTCTCTTCGTTAAAGTTCAACATGGAAAAAATTAAGCTCTATTATTCTTGGCCCCATAGGAAGGTGGTAAAACCATGAAAAAAGGCAAGGCAATGATTAACCCCAAGGTCAGGATAGTGGCTCCTTGAGGGAAGAGGGTTGATGATGTGGTCAGGGATTTGCTTTAAAAGTACCAGCACTATTGTAGTGGGCATCATAGCGGTTCACTTTATTTATTTATTTATTTTCTCTTTGAGACAGAGTTTCGCTCTTGTCACCCAGGCTGGAGTGCAGTGGCGCGACCTCTGTTTACTGCAACCTCTGCCTCCCGGGTTCAAGCAATTCTTCGGCCTCAGCCTCCCGAGTAGCTGGGATTACAGGCACCTGCCACCATGCCAGGCTAATTTTTGTGTTTTTCGTACAGACGGAGTTTCACCACGTTGTCCAGGCTGGTCTCGAACTCCTGACCTCAGGTGATCCATCTACCTCGGCCTCCCAAAGTGCTGGGATTATAGGCATGAGTCACTGCGCCCAGCCTAGAGGTTCACTTTAAACATTACAAATGTGTATGTATTAAATGCGTGTATCTCATGGTAAATATTTTTAATCTATTGATATCATATGATGATCATTGGCATTGCTGTCTATTTTCAATATATTATTAAGGAGAAAAAGCAAGATGCAGAATAACATGTAATATGCCACCATTTCTAGTAAAAATGATGAGCAAAAGAATATGTCAGTACTTGTTTGCATACGCATAAACTATCTCTAGAGTACTATGGAAGAAACTAACAATGATGGCTGGCTGAGAGAGGGGCCAACAGGAAGGGAGACAGGGGTAAGAGGGGCCTATCTCTTATCTCTCTATGCTTTTTTTTTTTTAAAAAAAATCTTTTTGATTTAGATATGGCAATCACAGAATTTCTATGCCTTTTTATACAATTTATAAAGGATAATATTTTAGTATTAATAATACAGGAACAATTCCTGTATTACTAATACTAAAATCCTTCCCTCCCTCCCTCCCTTCCTTCCTTCTTTCCTTCCTTCCTTCCTTCTTTCCTTCCTTCCATCTTTCCTTTTTTCTTGAGACGGGGTCTCACTGTGTCGCCCAGACTGGAGTGCAATGGTGCAATCATCACTCACTGCAGCCTCAACCTCCTGGGCTCTAGTGATCCTCATACCTCAGCCTCCTGAGTACCTGGGACTACAGGTGCACACCACCACTCTTGGCCAATTCTTTTGAATTTTCTTTGCAGAGATGCGGGTCTTATCTTACCATGTTGCCCAGGCTGGTCTCAGACTCCTAGGCTCAAACAATCTGCCCGCCTTGGCCTCCCAACGTGCCGCGATTACAGGTGTGAGCCATCGCACCCGGCCAAAGTATTTCTTAAAGCCCTATACATCTGGAAGTTTAAAAATACTCCTAAATAACATCTGCATTAAAGAGAAAATCACACTGGAAATTATAAATCCTTTAAAAATGTACTGCAGCAGCCTGTAATCCCAGCACTTTGGGAGGCCGAGGTAGGTGGATCACCTAAGGTCGGGAGTTCAAGACCAGCCTGACCAACATGGAGAAACCCCGTCTCTACCAAAAATACAAAATCAACCAGGCGCGGTGGCAC
>NW_012101254.1:4655036-4657275 GCF_000951045.1 Mandrillus leucophaeus
CTACTCAGGAGGCTGAGGCAGGAGAATCGCTTGAACCCGGGAGGCGGAGGTTGCAGTGAGCCGAGATTGTACCATTGCACTCCAGCCTGGGTAAAAAGAGAGAAACTCCGTCTCAAAAAAAAAAAAAAAAAGTACTACAGCTAGAGCATCACATAGCAAAAACTGTAGCTTTAGATGGACTATCTTAAATGTTGAATAATCTGATGGGCAAAAAAGAAAATCTCATTTAATTTGCTTTGTTTGATTAGTATTGAGTTTGAGCACCTTTCACTCTTTTTCTCTTTCTTTTCTCCTCTTCCTTTTTCTTCTTTTTTGATTTAGATTTTTCTGTGAACTTCCGGATCACATCCTTCATCAATTTAAAACATTGTCAGAACTCTGTGTATGTTCTGAATAGTAATTTTGTGCAACAGTTTTTCTCCCTCACTCCCTTTTCCTTTAAATTTGCTTATTTTAGTATTTCTTTTAACGTAACTTTTAAATTTTATGAACGCAAATCTCTCAGTCTTTTATAGCTCCTGTTGTTTGTTTGTTTTTGAGATGGAGACTTGCCCTGTTGCCCAGGCTGTAGTGCAGTGGAGCGATCTTGGCTCACTGCAACCTCTGCCTTCCGGGTTCAAGTGATTCTCCTGCCTCAGCGTCTGGAGTGGCTGGGATTATAGGCACGCACCACCATGCCTGGCTAATTTTTGTATTTTTAGTAGAGACAAGATTTCACCATGTTGGTCAGGCTGGTCTCCATCTCCTGACCTCGTGATCCACCCACCTCGGCCTCCCAAAGTGCTGGGATTACAGGCGTAAGCCACTGTGCCTGGCCCAGCCACCGTGCCCAACCCAGCTCCTGGGTTTTGTATTTTGTTGAGGAAGGCGTTTGCCACCCCAATATTACTAAAATATTTAATATTTAAACTTTTGTCTTTAAATGTTTAATCATTTTACCACCTGTGTTTGATGTGATGGGGTATAAGATTCAATCTAATGTTTTTTTCCCCTTCCGTGGATAGCCAATTATCTCACACAATTTATTGAAAAAACCAGTTTTCCTTCAAGGCCTTAAATGCCACCACTATCATAAGCTACATTTATATTGCAAAATCGAGTTATATTTATAAACTTCCTGTATATTTAGATCTACATTTTCATATATGGCAGGGAAAATTCCCACTCATAATCTTTTTTAAAGATTTTTTTTTTTTTGGCTGTTATTGAACATTTCTCTTCCAAAAGAGAATCAGAATTCTCCAATTCTAATTTTAAAACCCTATTAAGATTTTATTAGGATTGTATTAAACTTACAGACTAATCTGATTGTCTTGCATGACAAAAGCAGAGAAACTGCTTTTCCTGGACGACGTGAGTGCCACATCTGTGTGGCTTTCCATTCAGTTTTTTATGTGTGAATTTTTGTTACTTGGTTTTGACAGGCAATCTCAGAGAGCCCTCGCTCTGTCTGAATTGTCCACAAGGGGTCCCCAATATCCAAAGTATGGATGGTGCTTATAGTGAGCTCCCCTCTGTCTTTGCATAGGCACTGTTATTTCAAAGTGGCAAGCAGGCTTGGATTATTAAGGCTCAATTAACTTGCATTATTTGCACGTAGAAATGCAGTAGTGATCCTAACCAACCTGGTTTAATCACCTTGACAGATTGAAAGAAGCTTTCCATTTACTCTGCAAAACATACTGACTAGTGGGCAAAGCCCACTGAAATCCCACAGCTAGTGGCTACTCTGAAGCAATCGCACACACATGACTCTCCTACTGTGTTGCCAAGAATCAGTTGTGTTTTTTTCTCAAATCTGGGTTTGCTGATTGTACAGGTATTCTAATCACCTTGTTATGAGGTGGGAGCAGAAGGCCAGGTTCCCCACAGAGCCCCCGTTAACACCCTGGGAAGAGCACCTCATTACCTTTGGGCAGAGGTGTTAAGTTCAGGCTCCCCACTAGTCTCTGCTGACACACCCTGGCTGGGGAACAGTGCTTCCTACGTGGCCTCCAGTGACACTGTGGGTGTGGGACTGTACTTTCTGATGCTAGGGATTTCTATTCTGAACATTTTATGTAAATGGAATCATAAAATATGTGGCCTTTTGTGCCTGACTTCTTCACTTACCATAATGTTTTCAAGGTTTATCCATGTTGTAGCATACATCAGGACTTCATTCCTTTACAATATAGATGTACTACATTTTGGGCCGGGTGTGGTGGCTCACGCCTGTAATCCCAGCACTTTGGGAGGC
>NW_012101254.1:4659815-4660796 GCF_000951045.1 Mandrillus leucophaeus
CTCACTGTAGCCTCAAACTCCTGGGCTCAAGAGATCCTCCTGCCCCAACCTCCCAAGTAGCTGGAACTACAGGTGCACACCACTACACCTGGCTAATTTACTTATTTAATTTTTGTAGAGTCAAGGTCTTGCTATGTTGCCCAGGCTGGTCTCAAATTCCTGACTTCAGGTCATCTGCCTGCCTCCACCTCACAAAGTGCTGGGATTACAGGCGTGAGTCATCATCCTGGCCATTCCTTTCCTTCTTTCTTTCCTTCCTTCCTTCCTTTCTTTATTTTGAGACAGGATCTCACTTTGTCTCCTAAGCTGTAGTACAGTGGCATGATCATGACTTACTGCAGCTTTGACCTCCTGGGCTCAAGCAATCCTCCCACCTCAGCCTCCCCAGTAGCTGGGACCACAGGCAAGTGCCACCATGTCTGGCTAATTTTTTATTTTTAGTAGAAATGACTCTCCCTCTGTTGCCCAGGCTGGTTTGAAACTCCTGGGCTCAAGCCATCCAGTGGCCTCAGCCTCCCAGAGTGCTGGGATTATAGGTGTGAGCTACTGCACTCAGCCAGGAAGTCCTTTCTCAGCTTGAAGCTCAGAAGTCATAAAATAAGTGATTTCTAAATTTCACTATATAAAAATTAAACATCAGACTAATTATTTTAGTATATAAAGAATTCCAACAAATCAGCAAGTAAAAGGCCTATAGTTAATAAAATAATAGGCAAAAATGTAGACAGTTCACAGAAAAGAAAATACAAATGTCTTTTAGTATATAAAAACTTCATCCCCTAGTAAGACAAGTGAAAAGCATACTACTATGAGATATTCCTTTCACCTCTCAGAATGGCAAAGTTAAAAAAATTTTGATAATACACTGCTGACCAGGGTGTGGCAATGCATTTTTGGCAGGAGTGCAAATTGGTAAAATTGCATTGAGGTCAATTTGGCAGTAGCCATCAACATCCCAGTTTTTTTTTTTTTTTTTTTTTT
>NW_012101254.1:4660846-4661428 GCF_000951045.1 Mandrillus leucophaeus
TTTTTTTGAGACAGTGTTTCACTCTGTTGCTCAGGCTGGGGTGCAGTGATGTGATCATGGCTCACTGCAGCCTCAACCTCCTGGGCTCAGGTGATCTTCCCACCTTAGCTTCCTGAGTAGCTGGGACCACAAGTGCATGCCACCACGCCTGGCTAATTTTTAAATTTTTTGGAGATAGTTCACCATGTTGCCTACGCTGGTCTTGAACTTCTGGATTCAAGCCATCCACTTGTCTGTGGTCTATTTTGAATTAATTTTTGTATATGGTGTGAGGTAGCGACCTAATTTCATTTTTTGGCCAGAATGTATAAGGCAGTCCCAAAACCATTTGTTGAAGGGACCATTTTTCCCCATTCAATAGTCTTGGCACCCTCACTGAAAATCAGTAGACCATACACAAAAAGGTTGCTTTCTGAACTTTCAATTCTATTCTATGGTAGAGAGGAAAAGGGGATGATAAGATTTATTTTTGAATATCAACATAACATGTTTCCCTTTGGTTAGTTGTTTACCTGATATGTTTTTCTAACAACAACAACTTCTTCTTCTCTTTCTTCTTCTCCTCCTCCTCCTCCTCCTCCT
>NW_012101254.1:4662858-4668036 GCF_000951045.1 Mandrillus leucophaeus
TTTTTGAGGCAGAGTCTTGCTCTGTCACCCAGGCTGGAGTACAGTGGCACAATCTCAAATCACTGCAACTTCTGCCTCCCAGGTTCAAGCAATTTTCCTGCTGCAACCTCCCAAGTAGCTGGGATTGCAGGTGGGCACCACCACGCCTGGCAAATTTTTCTATTTTTAGTAGAGACAGGGTTTCACCATGTTGACCAGGGTGATCTTGAACTCCTGACCTCAGGTGATTTCTCCGTCTTGGCCTCCCAGAGTGCTGGGATTACAGGCATGAGCCACCGTGCCTGGCCCAATATCCCAGTACTTCAGATGTGGCAATTCTGTTTTTAGCATTTTTATGCCACAGACTTACCCACACACAGGCACAAAGGTGTATATGGAAGGATAATTATGACAAGGTTCTTTTTGTCCTAAAAAAATAACAAATTGGGAGGAAAATGACATGTCTGTCTCAGACTGTATTCTTGGTTGCAAGTGGCAGATGTGACTCTGGTTGGTGAGCTAAAAGTGACTTGCTATAAAGACAAGTGTTGAGAGGGATGAAGCATAGACTTGATGCTAAACCTCAAGAAATAAAGCCGCAAACCACACATAGAAATAGCCAGATGAAGAAAACACCCGGAATGTTGAGCTGCCACCAAGAACTCCAAGCCGCAATTTGGACTGCTGACAAGAACTTGACTGTAGCCACAACTGTAACTCATGCTGGGGCTACCAGTATCCCTTCTGCAGCAGGAACTTGCTTTATAGCCCCTACTGCTCTCAAAGCTATAGCTTGTGGTGCACTCTTGCCGGCAAAATGGATGCCCTTCCCACAGCCCATTTCCTCCTAGGGACTACTTCTGATTTGGAGACTGGCAAGGGTGCAACTGGACAGATCTGGGGAGCTTCAAAGGAGACTGGAGAGTGAGTTTTTCTAAAAACATTAGAAGCATTCCAAAGGAGCTGGTGAGGCAGGAAACATGACGCATGTCCATCACACTGTCTCTCAATAGGATATTGGCTAATACCTTGTCGCACATCCATGCATCAGAACCCCCGGCAGTCCTTGAACAGAATGAGATAGTTTTAAAAGTGATGATGTGTGAGAATCTCCAAGGTTTGGCCAATGCGTATTATGTTCTACCATTGGTATTAAAAAGGGAGCTATACATATTTATATGGTTGTCCACGTATACAAAACCCTAGAAGGATATGCAAGAATCTGATAATAATGGTTGTTTCTAGAGAAGAAAAAGGGAGACTAGAAGGGAAGGGAGACTTATTGGTGTGAATTCTATATATGCTGTGTATATATATAATCTATGCAAAATTTTTTAAAATAAAATGTTTGTGGCCGGGCTTAGTGGCTCACACGTGTAATCCTAGCACTTTGGGAGGCCAAGGGGAGTGGATCACCTGAGGTGAAGAGTTGGAGACCAGCCTGGCCAACATGGTGAAACCTCATCTCTACTAAAAATACAAAAATTAGCTGGGCATGGTGACGGGTGCCTGTAATCCTAACTACTTGGGAGCCTGAGGCAGGAGAATCACTTGAACCCAGTAGGCAGAGATTGCAGGGAGCCAATATGGCGCCATTGCACTTCAGCCTGAGCGACAAAGCAAAAACTCCTCAAAAAAAAAAAAAAAAAAAGTTTGCCATATGTCAGAATTGTGCTGTTAAACATTCGATAAATTGCATTCATTTTAGAGTGTTTAGAAATAAAACAAATGAACAGTGGGTACTATCCACACTGTGATCAAAAGTGACAGCACAGATGCCATAGATGCTAATGATATCTCAGGATCACCAACCCCAGCTTCTGGGCTAAAGGTTACCCTTCTAATGTCTACAATTGTGAAACAGCAGCCATCTGTCCCACAGAATTGGCCTGCCTGGCTAGCACTTCCTCATGAAGCCAGTTCAGATCTCTGAAGCTGTTAATGACAGCGAGGACACAGAGAACTGTTAGCAAGAACAGCCAATTCATCCTGTCTCCTGCCCACTTCTCAAAGTCTGTGGGAGGGTTTCTGTGATTCCTAAACTGTGAGAAGTTGAGACAGACCCGTGCAACACTTTTGGACCAGTGGATCTTCTAATAATATAATTTTGTTTATTTGAGTGAGATAAGTTTCTTTAGCCGAGTTCTGGGTCTACTAACCACAGCAATTTAATACTTGTTGAGTGAGCTTCAAAAACTTTCAGCTAAATCATTGAGGGTGCTTTCAGCAGCACAAACAGAACACCCAACTAAAAGTGACTCAAACTGAGGACATTCATTATTTCCCGTAAAAGGCCTGGAAAAGAGAATCCCCGAGCTGCCTAATTCAGAAGTTCCACAATGTCAGAGTTCTGGCTCAGTCTCTCTGACTTTCTCGTGACTTTCCCTTCCCGGTGACAAGATGATCTCCGCTGTTCCCAGCACCATATCTTCACGTGATGATCACTGAAGGCAGGAAGCATAAGGAACACACACTCTCTCTGTTTTTAATTAGGGAGGAAAATCTTTCCCAGAAGCCCTTGGAAGATTTCTCCTCTACTCCAATTGGTCAGAACTGTGTTATGAGCCCACCCCCAAACCAATCACTAGCAACGAAGAGAGGATTAACACTCTGCTCAATCGAAGTTCATCCTCAGTGCCTGGGGTTGCCTATTCATTGTTTATCTGAAATTCAGTTTTAATTGGGCATCCTGTATTTTGTTGTTGTTGTTGTTTTGTTTTGTTTTGTTTTTGTTTTTTTGAGACAGAGTCTCACTCTGTCACCCAGGCCAGAGTGCAGTGGCGCGATCCCGCATGTTCTGCCTCCCGGGTTCATACCATTCTCCGCCTCAGCCTCTTGAGTAGCTGGGACTACAGGCGCCCGCCACCGCGCCCGGCTAATTTTTTGTATTTTTAGTAGAGACGGGTTTTCACCGTGTTAGCCAGGATGGTCTCGATCTCCTGACCTCGTGATCTGCCCGCCTCGGCCTCCCAAAGTGCTGGGATTACAGGCGTGAGCCACAGCGCCCGGCCAACATCCTATATTTTTATTGCTAAATCTGGCCAACCCTACAGGGGGACAACACCTCCATCTTTTCAAGGGAGTTCCAGTTTACACAGCCCAGCATTTTCACATAAGCATAAGGGTGGCTAGTATCGTGTGCGTGTGGGTGTGTGGGTGTGTGTGTGTGCTTTTTGGAGGCAGTGGTTGGGGGTGGGGTTGGAAGGGAGGCAGCAGGGGGAGATCAAAGATCACAGTTTTATAATATTACAGAATAAAATAAAAATGCTCAGAGTCGGCTGACTAAGGTGAACAGGGACAGTGTTTTTAAAACTAAGATGTGTATAGGGCATGTTACCAGTTTACATTTGTGCCATCCAAAATTTTAAAAACCACCACCTAGTGTTCTTTAGCTTTGCTGCAGCACCCAAAAGAGAGTGAAACACAGGCCAGCTGCTTCCTGAGACCCTGGAGTTATCTCTATTTGGAAGACACTTAATTGAGTATGACTGCCTTTTCAAAGACCCCTTGGGACTGAAGATCAAGGTGCTGTAGAAATGATGAGGAGGAAAGACAATGTTTCCTATGGGAGTCAATGCTATTTCAACACTATTTTTATGAGCTTCCATAAGGGGGTGATTACAATGTAGGTAATGAAAAGGCCTTTTTGGGTGCTGATTATATGTGTGAATACTGGGATGCTACTCATAGACATACAGAAACCCACAACCCTTTTGCCAGATCTCCAGCTTACCACTGTCAGTGGGCTGCCCCAGCTCTCACAGCCCCCACGTAAAACCACTTGTCTGTCAGACTGTGTGAACTCTGTTTCATCATGGCCCAAGTAGCACTGGCAATTCTGGCAGCCGGACTGGAAACCATGTGGCAGTCCTTTTAAGTGTGTCTCCCTTGGAACAGAAAAATCCAATGGCTTTCATGGAGACAATTATTGGGAACGTGACTGGTAAACACCTATATTTTCTGTCAGAGAACCTGGCCCCAGAGATAAACTTATATGCATTCATGAAAAAGTAGTATTCATTTCCTAAACTATATTTATGTTGTAGACTTGATTAAAGAAGAGCTTGTGTAAGTGAACACGAAAGACTGAATATGCATTTATCTGTTCCCTCCCAAATCCCCACTGTAATAACAGTAAAGAAATAAAAGGACCATAAACTCACAGGGTTAAAGAGAAGGGAAAAATTATGACAGGAGTCAAAATATGTCAACACAATTTTGGAAAATGAAAGCATATGGGCTGTCTTAGTCTGTTTTGAATTACTATAACAGAATACCAGTGACTGCATGATTTATCAAAAGAAGAAATTTATTTGGCTCATGGTTCTGGAGGCTGGGAAGTCCAAGATTGAGGGGCCACCTCTAGTGAAGGCCTTCTCTTTTTTGGCTTTGTCATCCTGTGGTGGAAGGCAGAAGGGCAAGAGAGTTTGTGGTTGCATGTTTGTGTATGGTTGGGGAGGGAGGGAAGGAGCCAAGAGAGGGCTGAACTCGTTGAACTCTTTTTTTTTTTTTTTTTTTTGAGACAGAGTCTCACCCTGTCGCAGGCTGGCGTGCTGTGGTATGATATCGGCTCACTGCAACCTCTGCCTCCCAGGCTCAAGCAATTCTTGTGCCTCAGCCTCCTGAGTAGCTGGGATTACAGGTGTGCACCATCATGCCTGGTTAATTTTGTATTTTTAGTAGAGACGAGGTTTCTCCATGTTGGCCAGGGTGGTCTCAAACTCCTGATCTCAGGTGATCCTCGCTGACCTCAGCCTCCCAAAGTGCTGGGATTACAGGCATAAGCCACCGCACCCAGCCCTGAACTCACTTTTATAACAAACCCACTCTTGGGATAATGAACCCACTCCCATGATAGTGACATTAATCTATTCATGAGGGCAGACTGTCATGACCTAATCATCTCTTAAATGTCTACCTTTTCATTCATTTCAAGAATGTTCACCTTTTCTCCTTGGAGAATGATTGTAATAGCAGCTTTAAAGTCTTTGGTAATCCCAACACTGGGGCTGGCATCTGTTGATTGTCTTTCTCCTTGAGAACTGATAGAACTGATCAGATTTTCCTGGTTCTTTATATTCTGAATATTTTGTTCTGAGGCTCTGAGTTCTGTTATACCTTCTGGATAGTGTTGATTTTCCTTTTTTCTTTTCTTTTCTTCTTCCTTGTTTTTTTTTTTTTTTTTTTTTTTTTTTTTTT
>NW_012101254.1:4668208-4670769 GCF_000951045.1 Mandrillus leucophaeus
TTAGTAGAGACGGGATTTCACTGTGTTAGCCAGGATGGTCTCAATCTCCTGACCTCGTGATCCGCCCGTCTCGGCCTCCCAAAGTGCTGGGATTATAGGCTTGAGCCACTGCGCCCGGCCTCTTTTTTTTTTCTTACACAGGGTCTAGCTCTGTTGTCAGAGCTAGAGAGCAGTGGCGAGATCTTGGCTCATTGCAACCTCTGCCTCCTTGGCTACAAACAGTTCTCCCTCCTCAGCCTCCTGAGTAGCTGGGACCACAAGTGCAAGCCACCACTCCTGTCTAATTTTTTAAATTTTTTATCTTTTGGTAGAGATGGGAGTCTCACTTTGTTGCCCAAGCTGGTCTCTAACTCCTGGGCCTAAGCCATCCACCCACCTCAGTGTCCCAAAATGTTGGGATTACAGGCATGAGACACAGCGCTGAGCTGGTTAATGTTGATTTTCGTTTGTTTCTTTGTTTTAACAGGCCACCCACACAGTGAGATTCAGACCACAAGTTCTATGGATTCCCACATCAGTCAGTTCAGTTTTGGAAGACTTTGCTCTGCTCTTTGGGTCTGTCCTTCCGTGCACCACTCAGGGGTTGGTCTGGGACTTGGATGTTGATTTATGTTTACATTTTAGTTTCATTCTCAGAGCCTTTGCTATGCGTCTTTGGGCATGTTCTGCACATGCATAGTTTAGGGGTGAACCTTGGAACTTAGATTAGTTTGTACACAGAATTTGAGATACTCTTCTCCAGCTGTCTCATGTCCGGGATTTCCACATCACAAATAAACAAATGAATAGAATAACATTTCAAATAATACCCAACAGGTTTTGGGGAGAGGGAGAGAGAACTGAACTAAGTGTTTTGAAGACTCACATGGAAGAATAAGTCTGAGAATAGATGGACACATTTTACAGAAGAATAGTGAGGTGGTCTTTGCCTTACTATATGGTAGAACAGACAGATGAGTAGCACACAGGAAAGTCCAGAAACAGATGTAAACATGGAGAGAGAATGAGTATCTGACAAGGTAGCATTTAAATTCATGCCAAGGCTGGAAACAAAGCAAATAGATAAATGAAATAATGCTTAATGGAAAAATATATATATTTTTTGAGGGTCTTATTCTGTCACCCAGGCTGGAGTGCAATGGCGTGATCTCAGCTCACTGCAACCTCCGCCTCCCGAGTTCAAATGATTCTCCTGCTTCAGCCTCTGGAGTAGCTGGGATTACAGGTTTCCACCACCATGCCTGGTTAATTTTTGTATTTTTAGTAGAGACAGGGTTTCACCATGTTGGTCAGGCTGGTCTCGAAGTCCTGACCTCAGGTGATCTGCCCGCCTTGGCCTCCCAAAGTGTTGGGATTATAGGCATTAGCGACCATGCTCGGTCACTGTGCTGGTCTTGAAACATCTTTTAAAGACAGGGATCTTTGTGACAGGAGAAGTATATTATTCTTTAAAGGTCAGGGGCATGCATGAAGCTCCACACCTGTGGAGATGAGGTTGCCACAAGCTCTTTCTCCTAGCAAGGCTGGACTAGACAAGCAGCTGCAACAGTTCAAAGTTCCTAGGACACACAGGGACAAGTTTTCAGCACCATTAGAAGTCAGTGTCAGGCTGGGCATGGGGGCTGACGCCTGTAATCCCAGCACTTTGGGAGGCTGAGGTAAGTAGATCACCTGAGGTCAGAAGCCTGAGACCTGCCTGGGCAACCTGGTGAAATCTCACCTCTAATGGAAATATACAAATTAGTTGGGCATGGTGGAACGTGCCTGTAATCCCAGCTACTTGGGAGGCTGAGGCAAGAGAATTGCTTGAATCTGGGAGGTGGAGGTTGCAGTGTGCTGAGATCACACCTCTGCACTCTAGACTGGGCGAAAGAGTGAGACTCTGTCTCAAAAAAAAAAAAAAGTCAGTTTGCCACGGGTTGACTTCCTGACGGAAGCCTGTTCTTGAGGCAGAGACAGTTGGCTCTTCCAAGTAGGAAAGATGGTTCTTGGGGAATGTCTGTCAGATGTGGCCAAGTTCATGTCTGCCCACTAGCGTCTTTAGGTTCTTTCAGGCATCATGGAAAAGTAGAAATGCATCTGCAGATTGGTCCAGGGGGCACAAAGGACAAATCAGAGTCAACTGTGGTGGGTCTAAAGGTCTTGTTTTGATTTTACAAACCACATATTTGGGATTCCTTCATTGATCATGTGGTGTCACTTGCTTGGCCAGAACATGTTTTAAGTGATGGAAAGGACATTAAATTCTGATGCTGGAAATGTTTAGTGAGAGTATTTTTCTTTCACCTCCATCCCCTCTGTGCCTTGCAGGTCATCCAGAACAACTATGTTCATATATTTTGCATGAGATAAACTCATTGTCTGTGTTGCCAGGAAGATTCCCATTAGCAGAATATTTGGGAAATGTGTGGTAACATTCTGAACGAGGGTTGCCAAACAGCCATTGCGCCAGATTATTTTTTCTGGCACTTTAGATACTTTTTTTTTTTTTTTTGAGACAGAGTATCACTCTGTCACCTAGGCTGGAGTGCAGTGGTGCAATCTCGGCTCACTGCAACCTC
>NW_012101254.1:4670990-4672743 GCF_000951045.1 Mandrillus leucophaeus
AAAAAAAATTCTCTTCAAATTAGTTTTTCTCCAAAATTGATAGTCATGCCAGGATATGGACACACACAAAATATTGCTTCAGTTGAACATATAAGGACTCAGTAGCCATAAGGGTGCATTTCAAAACTTTTGGATACTTTTTAAAAACAGTACTCTGTTTTTTTAGCCACTTTGTCTCTTTTCATACGTAATGTTCCTTTGTACATAACTATCTTTGTTGGTTCAGCTTCTCAAACTGAGCAGTGGTTAATTGCAGGGTCTGTCAAGCTGTCCAAATTGACATTTGATGTCATATCCAACATTCAAATAAGAATCCTTGTACTGGCTGGGCAAGATGGCTCATGCCTGTAATCCCAGCACTTTGGGAGGGTGAGGTGGGAAGTTCGCTTGAGCCCAGGAGTTTGAGACCAGCCTGGGCAACATAGTGAGACCTCATCTCTACTAGAAATTAAGCAAAAAATGTATCCAGGCATGGTGGCATGTGCCTGTAGTCCCAGCCACTTGGGAGGCTAGGGCAGAACAGGTCAAGGCTGCAGTGAACCGTGATTATACCACTACACTCCAGCCTGGGTGACAGAGCGAGATTTCTGTCTCAAAAAAAAAAACCAAAAACAAAACAAAACAAAACAAAGAAAAAAGAAAAAGAAATTAAACCAAAAAAATAATTATTGTATATTGATTTTACCAGCTGTGATTTATTATTCTATGACTTAGGGCAACAGAAACAAATCTGAAGGTGTTCCCCTGCTGACATTTGTGAGTTCCCTGCCCCCTGCCCCAAACCAGACAAAGACATCACAAGAAAAGAAATCTACAGAACATCATCCCCTGTGAATACAGTGCAAAAATCTTCAAAAAATGTTAGTAAACAAAAACTAGCAGCTTGACTGAACACAGGTTCTAAAAACAAACAAAACAACAACAACAATAAAACACTAGCAGCACACAAAAAGGATTTTACACCATGACTGAGTGGGATTTATCCCAGGATTGCAACTGTGGTTCAGCCTATGAAAATCAATTTATGTGCTATGCCACATTAATGAAATGAAGGGGGAAAACCATATGATCATCTTAATAGATGCAGTAAAGCATTTTACAAAATCCAACACCCTTTCATGATAAAAACACTCAACAAACTAAGAATAGAAGGGACATTCCTCAACCTGATGAAAGGCACTTAGGAAAAACTCACAGTTAACACTATTATAATTAATGATGAAAGACTGAAGTTTTCTTCCTAAGATCAGGAATAAAACAAAGATGCCTGTTACTGTCACTTTTATTCAACCTTGTACTGGCAGTTCTAGCCAGAACAATTAGGCAAGAAAAATATATATAGAAGTCATCCAAATTGGAAAGGAAGAAGTAAAACCACCTGCATTTGCATACAACATGATTTTGTACATAGAAAATCCCAAAGAATACACCAAAAAGACTATTAAAACTAAGAAACAGGCCAGGCAGGTAGCTCACACCTGTAATCCCAACACTTTGAGAGGTGGAAATGGGTGGATAACTTGAGATCAGGAGTTTGAGACCAGCCTGGGCAACAAGCAAGACCCCATTTCTACAAAAAAAATTTTGAAAATTAGCTGGGCATAGTGGCGCACACCTGTAATCCCAGCTGCTCTGGAGGCTGAGATGGGAGGATTGCTTGAGCCTAGGAGGTGGAGGCTGCAGTGAGCTGAGATCACTCTATTGCATTCCAACCTGGGTGACAAAGGGGTACCCTGTCTCAAAAGACAAAAAA
>NW_012101254.1:4674578-4676394 GCF_000951045.1 Mandrillus leucophaeus
TGAGGCAGGAGAATGGCGTAAACCCGGGAGGCAGAACTTGCAGTGAGCTGAGATCCGGCCACTGCATTCCAGCCTGGGCGACAGGACGAGACTCTGTCTCCAAAAAAAAAAAAAAAAATTTTAATACATTTCATATAGTTTACAAGTCAAATAACCTAAAAAGGCATACACTTGAAAGATTCACTCTCTTGGTGGTGCGTAGCGCCTATAGTCCCAGCTACTTGGGAGACTGAGACAGAAGGACTGCTTGAGCCCAGGAGTTCAAGGCTGCAGAGAGCTGTGATCATGCCACTGCACTCTAGCCTGGGCAACACAGTAAGACTCCATCTCAAAAAAAATAAAAAAACAAGACTCACTTTCACCTATCCCCCATCTGCTCCAGTTTCCACTAGAACAAGTAACTGCTTTTTATTGTTTGTTGTTTGTGTGTGTGTGTGTGTGTGTGTGTGTGTGTGTGTATCCTATGCAAATAAAACAGAAATGACGTATGGTCTGGTAGCATAAAATACACACAGCTTTGTACTTTTCTTCTTACCCATTTAAGATCTTTCGCATTACTCTCACAGCAAAATATGAGAAAGAATTGTTTCCCATAGAGCATGTTGTGAAACTTTGAGTTTTTATCCATATAATAGGGGAGATGGTTTTTTTTTTTTTTTTTTTTAGAAGGAGTCTCACTCTGTCGCCCAGGCTGGAGTGCAGTGGCACTATCACAGCTCACTGCAACCTCCACCTCCCAGGTTCAAGTGATTCTCTTGCCTCAGCCTCCCAAGTAGCTGGGGCTACAGGCATGCGCCACTGTGCCCAGCTAATTTTTGTATTTTTAGTAGAGACAGGGTTTTGTTGTGGTCACCAGGCTGGTCTTGAACTCCTGACCTCAAGTCATACACCCGTCTCGGCCTCCCAACGTCCTGGGATTATAGGTGTAAGCCACTGCACCTGGCTATAAGATAGTATTTCAGTGTAGCTTTAATCTACACTTCCCTTTATTATTAATGAGCTGGCCTCTCTCCCTGTGTTGCTAACTGGCCATTTGTATTCCCTTTCTGAGATCTGTCTGTTTATATTCTTTCTCCATTTTTCTATGGGGTTATTGGTCTTTTTCTTAATGATTTCTAGGAGCTCTTTAAATATTAGCGAGATTATCCCTATGTTTATGACCTGAGCTCAAATACTCTTGTCCAGTCTGACACTTGCCTTTTGATTATGCGGATAGTGATTTTTGCCTTGCTGATTTTCCTCACACTATTTTTAGGTTTAGAAGTAGAACAGGGAGGGCTGGGCGCAGTGGCTCATGCCTGTAATCACAACACTTTTGGAGGCCAAGGCAGGTGGATCACCTGAGGTTGGGAGTTTGAGACCAGCCTGACCAACATTGAGAAACCCCATCTCTACTAAAAATAGAAAATTAGTCGGGCATGGTAGCACATGCCTGTAATCTCAGCTACTCAGGAGGCTTAGGCAGGAGAATGGCTTGAATTCGGAAGGTGGACGTTTTGGCGAGCCAAGATCGCACCGTTGCACTCCAGCCTGGGTAACGAGAGTGTAACTCCACCTCAAAACAAAAACAAAAAACAAAGAAGTAGAACAGGAAGAAGGAGCCAGGAAAAAGACTGAGAAAAAACAGTTGATTAGGAAACCTAGAGAAGAAGTGTTTCAAGAAGGATGGAGCTGGGAGTAATGCCAGAGGCCAAAGTGGAAGGATCGCTTGAGGCCAGGAGTGAGCTGCCAGGCTGGAGTGAGCTATGATCACACCACTGCGCTCCAGCCTGGGCAACAGAGTGAGGCCCCGCCTCTCAAAAAAAAAAAAAAAAAA
>NW_012101254.1:4681508-4682604 GCF_000951045.1 Mandrillus leucophaeus
AAAAAAAAAAAAAAAAAAAAATCTTCAGTGAAAGACAGGGAATGACTCAGAATTTAGTAGAAGTTGCCACCAACAAAGGATATTGGGGGACAAACCAGAGGGTACAAACTCTAAAGCCCCTGGTGTTTTTGAAATAGGAGGGAGAAGAAATAATTGAAAAGCAGCAACGAGGAGTCAGATGGACACTTACTCACTTCCATGCCCACAAAATCCTGGGTTTGACTCTCCTTGGCATAAATGGGATCATGTCTAAATCGAGATCTGGGGTGCGGTTCGTCCCTCTGAAACCACGCGGACTTAGCTGGGAGAGGACGTTGAGGTATTATTGCTAGAAGGGGAGGGAAGTCTTACAGTATGTTAATTTCTTGTACAGTTTTGTGTTGATGCTAAGAATCATTTCCATTACTTCTTTTGGTTCGGTCTCATTAAAAACCACTTGTTTGAGTTGTTTGGTTTAGTTTTCCTTCTGCAGATTATTGAGTCATTTAAAGGGATTGTAGTTTTCTCTAACTTACTAATGATGGGATAGTGCCATTCAGAACAGGCAGCCAGGGTCTCTTGGACCAGGGTGAAACACCAGGAATTGGAAGATGAATGTTTCATCCTGGTGGGACATAGTTAAAAAGCTGCCCCGTCATGACCTTCCACTGTGTGGGGAGGGGGCAAGGAAGGGGTCTCCCTTAGTGCATGCATTGGGGGGCTCATGAATCAGTCAGAGCAGTCCCTCCTCATGTCTGTGTGGCAGCATGGGGGACTCCCCCATGATACAGCCGGTGGTGGGGCAGACCCTTGGAGTTCCCTCTCCAAGGGGATCCACGGAGGCCTGCCAGGTGAGTTCCCTCAGGGAACCTGAGGCTTGCAGCCTTTGTCCCAGGCTTCTAGGAGAAGAAAACTTGTCTCCACTGTGATCCTTGTGTTCATGCTCAGGGGCATAAAAAGGAAAGTGGCATATGGATCTTGAGAGAAGGCATGGCCTGAGGCATTGCTAGAATGTTCACTTTGGCTCTCCCATGGCTCCTGGGAGGATGTCGGGAAAGGTAGGGGATGAAGAGTACATGCAGGCCAGCATCTTCCCATCCCTGCACATCTGACTGGT
>NW_012101254.1:4683518-4693418 GCF_000951045.1 Mandrillus leucophaeus
AATCCCAGCACTTTGGGAGGCTGAGGCGGGCGGATCACGAGGTCAGGAGATCGAGACCATCCTGGCTAACACGGTGAAACCTCGTCTCTACTAAAACTACAAAAAATTAGCTGGGCGCGGTTGCAGGCACCTGTAGTCCCAGCTATTGGGGAGGCCGAGGCAGGAGAATGGCGTGAACCCAGGAGGCAGAGCTTGCAGTGAGCCGAGATAGCACCACTGCACTCCAGCCTGGGCAAGAAAGCGAGAGTCCGTCTCAAAAAAATCAATCAATCAATCAATCAATCAATCAGAAAACAAGCTCACAGAATACAACTGGGGTGATAAAACATGCATCTGAATGGAGATAGAGGAAATTTCTATCCATTTCTGCCCAATCTAGTGCCTCTGAGCAGAACAAAAAACCTGGCAAAATCTAGAATTTATACACTAGGAAAATCTTAAGAAAATATTCTGGCTCTAAGAATAAATAAAAATAGACTTTAAAATAAGCAGCTTGTATTCTTCTGCTTTATTTAGACATAGATTTAAATGGTAGGAATCATATACTTAACCTGGTTAGGAAAATTTACACCATGAGGCGTTTTTTTGGGTTGGGGAGGATGGACTGGGTTTGTGATAATTCATAATGTTTGCTACCCACCTGTCAGGCGAAGGACACTGAAAGATCATGGCCCATCAAGGCCTTAGGTCATGCTGCTCTGCTTGCAAATTGCACAACTTTCCTGTTAATTTGCTGGGCAACTTCTCTACGCATGTTTACAATCTGGTTAAAGAATCAGCTCTTGGAATGGTGTCATTAAATGCACACATACACAATGGTGCCATAGTAACAACAAGGTGTCTCTGAGCCAGGTGCAGTGGCTCACGCCTGTAGTCCCAACACTTTGGGAGACCGAGGAAGGAGGATTCCTTGAGCCTAGGAGTTCGAGACCAGCCTAAGCAATATAGTGAGATTCCGTCTCTACAAAAAAATAAAAAAATAAAAAATCAGCTGGGCACGGTGGTGTCCCTGTAGTTCCAGCTACTCAGGAGGTTAACGTGGGAGGATCACTTGAGCCTGGGAGGTTGAGGGTGCAGTGAGCTGTGATTGTGCCTTAGGGACAACAGAGCAACACCCCGTCTCAAAAAAAAAAAAAAAAAGTGCCTCTGGAGCTGGAAATTTTCAAGTTCAGTTGCCCCAGCACCTGGGGAGGGTCATGAAGACTCTAGGAAAGACACTACTGTTCCCATGCACATTCATAGGAGAGAAAAAAAGTCCAGCAGGTACCGTGTTCATAAAGATTGGCCTGACCCTAGCTGTCACATGGCAAATAGTCACACCCAAGACTCTCAGCTCTCTTTGGCTCTGATTTGTTTCTGTAACCATGCCAAGATGCCACGGACAATCAACCAAGCGAGGCTGTGAGGATCTGCAAACTATTGCAGCCCTCAGCTTCCCTACTTAAAAGGGAAATAACTGGGCATGGTGGCACGCGCCTGTAATACCAGCTACTTGGGAGGCTGAGGTGGGAGGATTCCTTGAGTCTAGCAGTTTGAGGCTGCAGTGAGCCGATTGTGCCACTACACTCCAGCCTGGGTGACAGAGTGAGATCCCCTCTCAAAATAAAAATAAAAATAAAAATAAGAAAAGGGAAGTAATAGTGTATCCAGTCCAGAAGCAGGTCAGATGCCAAAAGAATCTTATCTGGGCTGTTGTATGAGTCAAGGTCCAATTATGAACATAAAAACCACACCAGTTATTATAACAAAGGGAATTTAATGATAAGGACTGCAAAGGCAAAAGAGAAATTCCAAGGAACGCAGAGGCGGCAACTGAAGGACGTAGTGACCTCCCCAGAGCGGTGGGAGTTAACGAAAGAAAAAGGAGGGAGTTACTGGAAGCTAGAAGCTTGGAGGAGCCCTGCAGAAGTGAACTCAGGCTTCAGAGCACAGAATGCTGTATAGCTGGTGCTGGCATCTTTGAGGGGGCAGACTAAAGGCTTGTACTTTTTTTTTTTTTTTGAGACAGAATTTCGCTCTGTCTCCCAAGTTGGAGTGCTTTGGTACGATCTTGGCTCACTGCGACCTCCACCTCCTAGGTTCAAGCGATTCTCCTGCCTCAGTTACCTGAGTAGCTGGGATTACAGACACGTGCCATCATGTCCTGCTAATTTTTGTATTTTTAGTAGAGACAGGGTTTCGTCGTGGTCGCCAGGCTGGTCTCCAACTCCTGACCTCAAGTGATCCACCCGACTCGGCCTCCCGAAGTGCTGGGATTACAGGCTTGAGCCACGGCTCCCAGCCAAGGCTGGTTCTGAGAATGGGGAAAAAGTTGAAAACTTAAACCAAGTGAGGCTGCCGAGTTAAAGAACTGTTGCCACTTCGACAGTGGCAGAAGAAGGAAAATGCAAGAAGCAAATCCCCGCTCCCCGCTCCCGACTTGCGGGCTTCCTCTAGCACCCTCTATTGGTGGAGCCCAGCGAAGTGCCGGCTGGCAAAGCAGAAAGTGGTTAGCAGAACCTCAGTCCCAGCACCACAGGAAATAAAAGCAGGGTTCCAGCTTGGGGCTATCAGAAATAACGCTGTTATGAGTGCTGTCATGCATATCTTTTTCTTTCTTTTTTTTTTCCTTTCTTTTTTTTTTTTTTGTTTGAGACGGAGTCTCACTGTCGACCAGGTTGGAGTGCGGTGGTGGCGCAATCTCAGCTCACTGCAACCTGTGCCTCTGGGACTCAAGCGATTCTCCTGCCTCAGTCTCCTGGGTAGCTGGGACTAAAGGTGTGCATCACCACGCTTGGCTTATTTTTTGTATTTTTTAGTAGAGATGGAGTTTCTTCGTGTTGGCCAGGCTGGTCTAGAACTCCTGACCTCAAGTGATCCGCCCGCCTAGGCCTCCCAAAATGCTGGGATTATAGGTGTGAACCACAGCGCCCGGCCCTAGGCGTGTTTATACCCTGGATTTAACAGATACAGATATTAACCATTCTGGTGGGTGTGTCGTAGTATCTCAAGGTTTCAGTTTGCATTTTTCTAATAACTAATGAAGTTGAGCATGTTCAGCCATTTGGATATCCTCTTTAGAAAGGTGCCTAAGGCCGGATGCGGTGGCTCCCGCCTGTAATCCCTGCACTTTGGGAGACTGAGGCAGGAGGATCCCTTGAGCCCAGGAGGTCGAGGTTGCATCCAACCTGGGTGACAAAGAGAGACTCTGTCTCTTCAAAAACAAACAAACAAGCAAACAAAAAACTGTGTTTCTAGCCCATTTAGCTATTTACTATTGAATTACCAGTCTCTGTCTTATTGCTCTGTGGGGATTTTTAATACATTCTTGATAGAAGCCCTTTTAAATATGTGAATTATATGGCAAATAGTATCTTCTCCCAGTCTGTGAACTTGTCTTTTTCACTCTCTCAATGGTATCTTGTGATGAATAGGTGCTCCTTGGCCAGGCACAGTGACTCATGCCTGTAATCCCAGCACTTTGGGAGGCCAAGGTGCGCGGATCACGAGGTCAGCATATGGAGACCATCTTGGCTAACACTGTGAAACCCCATCTCTACTAAAAATACAAAAAATTAGCCGGGCTTGGTGGCAGGCGCCTGTAGTCCCAGCTACTCAGGAGGCTGAGGCAGGAGAATGGTGTGAACACAGGAGGCAGAACTTGCAGTGAGCTGAGATCGCCACTGCACTCCAGCCTGGGTGACAGAGCAAGATTCTATCTCAAAAAAAAAAAAAAAAAAAGGTGCTCCTAACTTTATGTAGTATAATTTATCACTCTTGTCCTTTAGAGTTAATGCTTTTTGTGTCTTCTCTAAAAAAAATTTCCATATTCCAAGGACATGAAGGTCTTGCTTATAATCTATTCTTCTTGTTATATTTTTCATCTCCTTCTCCCTATGAACTGAATTCTGGTTAATTTCTAAAGATTCATCTTCTGATTTGCTAGATCTATTTCTTTTTTCTTTTTTTCTTTTCTGTCACCCAGGCTGGAGTGCAGTGGCATGATCTTGGCTAACTGCAACTTCTATTTCCTAGACTCAAGTGATCCTCCTGCCTGAGCCTCCAGAATAGCTGGGACTACAGGCGTGTGCCACCATGCCCGGCTAATTTTTCTGTATTTTTGGTAGAGACAGGGTTTCACCATATTGCCCAGGCTGGGCTTGAACTCTTGACCTCAAGTGATCCGCCCTCTTCAGCCTCCCAAAGTGCTGGGATTACAGGCGTGAGCCACTGTGCACAGGCTGCTAGATCTATTTCTAGCAGTTTCTAATCATCCACCGAGTCTCTAATTAAAATATCATATTTTTAATTCCTAGAAATTCTATTTTTTCCCAATTCTGCTGGGTTATTTTTGACAGCCTCTTATTCCTGAATTGTATTTTCAAAATTCTCTTTCCTTAAACCTGTTAAACATCTTTACTGTATATTCTATGCCAAAACATTACATGATTTGCAGTCCTCTCAAGTGTGATTCTAGAGTTCAGTAGTACAGCTATGGCTCATTTAGAGTGGCGTGCCTCCTTCTGACTTATAATTGTTTGCTGTAAGCTCAAGTTTGTTGGAATTGTATCCATGGGAATCCTCCAAAGCATGGATGTATTTATTACTTATTTTTATTGTTTTGAGCCAAGGTCTCACTCTGTTACCCAGGCTGGAGTGCAGTGGCGTGATCATGGGTCACTGCAGTCTTAACCCCCGGGGCTCAAGCAGTCATCCCGCCTCAGCCCTCTGGGTAGCTGGGACTACAGGCATGTGCCACCACGCCCGGCAAATTTTTGTATTTCTTGTAGAGGTAAGGTTTCACCATGTTGCCCAGGCTGGTCTTAGACTCCTGGGCTCAAGCCATCATCGGTCTGTTTCAGCCTCCCAAAGTGCTGGAATTAAGGCGTGAGTGGCCGTGCCTGGCCACTGCATGGGTTTAAAACACGTTCCTCCAGAGAAGGTTTGCACCTGCTTTTGCCTGGAAACACTACTAAAGCAAGCCCACTTTAAATTTTTGGCCTCCCCAACAACAAAAAATGTAAGGGTTTGGAGACTTTTCTCCTCCCTACCCAGAGTCAAGACCTCTCTGAGCAATTATCCCCATCCGTCTTTGCCTCACTGAGAGTGTTGCCTTTTGAGAATCCCAACTTTGTGACAGTCTCTGATCCAACTTCCCATTTTGAACGGGCCCTAGGCGTTGTCTCCTGTCCCCAGGTGTGGCCTGTTAAGACCCAGGCCTTGGGCACCAGGAATTTGCAGATATCGCAAAGGCAGCACTGACTTGAGTGCTGGCTTACCATTTTTGGCTATATGCGTCCTTTTTCTTTTCTTTTCTTTTTTTTTTTTTTTTTGAGATGGAGTCTCGCTCTGTCACCCAGGCTGGAGTGCAGTGGCACTATCTTGGCTCACTGCAAGCTCCGCCTTCCGAGTTCGTGACATTCTCCTCCCTCAGTCTCCCAATTAACTGGGACTACAGGTGCCAGCCACCACGCCCGGCTAATTTTTTGTATGTTTTAGTAGAGATGGGGTTTCACCGTGTTAGCCAGAATGGTCTCGATCTCCTGACCTCATGATCTGCCCGCCTCGGCCTCCCAAAGTGCTGGGATTACAGGCGTGAGCCACCGCGCCCGACCTCCTTATTCTTTCTCTTATTCTTTTCCTTTACTTTTCTGCCAGCCCAGCAACACATTTAAAAATATGTTTTTACGATTTTAGCCATTACTTTGAGTGTTCTGTACCAGGAGGGTTTCTCTGAACATCTAGTCTGCCATAGTGTCAGAAATGGGTGTAGGCTTGGGCTTTGTTACAAGCAGTTTTTAAAGGCAAAAAAGGGGACAAGGAGTGGGCTGATACAAAGTTGTTTGTCAGGAATTCTCATTGGTTTACAGAAATAACATTGATTAATGATTGGCTGTACAGTGTTGAGCTATAACATGTGGGTTATAGAGGACCAGAAGTGGCAGGAAATGGAAGAACAAATCTTAGAGGAGCCAATTTGGGGAGATTTTAAGCTTTCTAAAAAGCTAGTTAGGTTTTACATTTTCATCAGCAAAATCATGCCAACAAGAAAGCAAACAGGGATCGAACTTTTTTTTTTTAAAGGGGTGTCAATCGACTGAAAAAAATTCCCAGAAACAGAATCCAAAACAGAAAAAGCAAAAAGCCCCCAGCCCCAAATATAGCCTGGGTATTGGCTTGTAAACAGAAAAACCAAACTCTGAAATATATTAAAGAGGTTGATTCTGAGCCGACTGAGTGACCATGGCCAGGGGAATAGTCTCAAGAGGTCCTGAGAAAGTGTGCCTGAGGAGTCAGGTTACACTTTGGCTTTATACATTTTTGAGGGACAGGAGTTACAGGCAAAGATATAAATCAATACATAAAAGGTGTACATTGATTTGGCCTGAAAAGTTGGGACATCTTGAAGTGGGAGCTTGCAAGTCATGGATGGGTTTTAGAAATTCTTTAGTTGATGGTTGAGAGAGTTAAGCTATTGCTTAAAGACTTGAAGTCAGTAGAAAAGAATACTTGAGTTAAGGGAAAAGGGTCAGACCAGCTTGGTGGCTCACGCCTGTAATCCCAGCACTTTTGCAGGCTAAGGTGGGTGAATCACTTGAGGTCAGGAGTTCAAGACCAGCTTGGCCAACACAGTGAAGCACCCTCTCTACTAAAAATACAAAAATCAGCCAGGCCTGGTGGTGCACGCCTGTAATCCCAGCTACTTGGGAGGCTGATGCATGAGAATCCCTTGAACCTGAAAGGTAGAGGTTGCAGTGAGCCGAGATCATGCCGCTGCACTCTAACTTGGGCAACAGAGTGAGACTCTGTCTAAAAACAACAACAACAAATAAAAAAGGGAGTCATTGGTGCCAAGGCCCTTATTATGGAGATGAAGCCTCACAGGGAGCAGTCCTCAGAAAGAATAGATGGTAAATGTCTCTTTTCAGATTTTAAAAGTGTCAGCCTCTCAGTTAATCTCTCCTAGATTTTGGAAAGGCCTAGAAAAGAAAGACCTAGTTGCAGTGATGGAGATTCTCTACAGATACAAATTTTCCCCACAAAAGACAGCTTTGCAGGGCCATTTCAAAATATGCCAAACAAATATATTTTGGAGTGAAATATTTTTATTTCCTTCAGGGCCTGTTATCTGCCATGTGGTGCTAAGCCACAGTCAGGTTGGAAAGTATGCCATAGTATACTGCGTTAATTTAAAAAACCCAGTTAACGAGATTTTATGGTTTGTTGGGTATGATTTAACCCTTACCTTTCCTGGCCTCTAGCAGTTTCTAATCCTTCACTGAGTCTTTAATTAAAATATCATATTTTTAATTTCTGGAAATTCTATTTTTCCCCTAGTTCTGCCTGGTTATTAGATTTGTTGGAAATAAAGCTCAAGTCACAAAGGAAATGAGCACTCAGAGAACTTCTCAGCAAGGCAAATTTTACTTCTTTTTTTTTTTTTTTTGCAGATAGAGTCTCGTTCTATTGCCCAGGCTGGAGTGCAGTGGCGTGATCTCGGCTCACTGCAAACTCCACCTCCCAGGTTCACGCCATTCTCCTGCCTCAGCCTCCTGAGTAGCTGGGACTACAGGTGCCCGCCACTGCACCCAACTAATTTTTTGTGTTTTTAGTAGAGACACAGTTTCACCGTGTTAGCCAGGATGGTCTCGATCTCCTGACCTTGTGATCCAGCCGCCTTGGCCTCCCAAATTGCTGGGATTACAGGCATGAGCCACCGCACCCAGTCAAGGCAGAATTTTACTTCTATAGAAGGGTGCTACTGCATGCAAGGCAGAGGCAAGGGAGCACACTGAACAAAGGAGAGCAGGCGTTTTTATCCCTAACGCAGACCCTGTTCCTGTGTCCTCCCCGCATTGTCTGGGGTCAGACCACACAATCTAAGCTAATTCCAATTGGCTAGTATTGACATCATCGAAGGAGGAAAGAGTGGCCACTTGACGGGAAGGACAGGTACATAGGTGACAGGACATGCTTGGATGTGTTTGGGTGCAACAGAGATAGGGAGGGCTGATGAATAGACAGGTAAGATTACTTTCAGAATAGAACAAAGAATCAGGAACCGAAACCTTTGAAGAGAAACTGTTTGTACCTAACAGATTCTTGTTCAAAATTTGGTATCTTAGGCCAGGCGTGGTGGCTCACGCCTGTAATCCCAGCACTTTGGGAGGCTGAGGTGGGTGGATCACCAGGTCAGGAGATTGAGACCATCCTGGCTAACATGGTGAAACCCTGTCTCTACTAAAAATACAAAAAAAATTAGCCGGGCCTGGTGGCGGGTGCCTCTAGTCCCAGCTACTCGGGAGGCTGAGGCAGGAGAATGGCATGAACCTGGGAGGTGAGGCTTGCAGTGAGCTGAGATCGTGCCACTGCACTCCAGCCTGAGCAACAGAGCTAGACTCCGTCTCAAAAAAAAAAAAAAATTGGTATCTTATTGCCACAAAAACTCTCTTTTGCCAGTCTTATAATCCCTATTTTAACCACAATGCTTGTCAGTTGTGCCTAAACACCAAAAGGGAGAGGGGTATAACAAGTCGCATCTGACCTCACGTCCCACTGTAAACCAAAAATAAAAGTCTAAACCCCCAGCCATCTGAATGGACTTTTCCTGTCTGTAAAGGACATTCCAAAGTTAACCTGAAACACTAGTTCAGGCCATGATGGGAAGGGGGTTCAGACATGCCTCATGATACCCTCCTCCCTTTTGGATTTACTGATAGAACAGGATCTTTAAGTTTGATAAGAAACATTTATAATCTATTCTCTCCAAACCTGGAGGCTTCACCTGCATCATAAAACCTTGGTCTCTACAACCCCTTATCTTAACCTGGACATTTCTAAGCCTTTAGACAGTAACTTAACTCTTTCAACCAATTGCCAATCAGAAAATCTTTAAATCTACCTATGACCTAGAAGCCCTCCACCAGCTTCTAGTTGCCCTGCCTTTCTGGACTAAACCAGTGTACATCTTACATGTATTGAGTGATGTCTCATGTCTCCCTAAAATGTGTAAAGCCAAGTTGTGGCCCAACCACCATATTCTCAGGATCTCCTGAGGGCTGTGCCACAGGCACAGGTCACTCATATTTGGCTCATAAATCTCTTCAAATATTTTACAGAGTTTGACTCTATTCCTCAACATCATTATGGCTGGGAATTCAGTTTTTCAGGTTTCTCTGGGGTCCCCTTGGCCAAGAGGGGATCTATTCAGTCAGTTGGGGGACTTAGGATTTTATTTTTCGTTTACAAACTTCTAGTTAGGCTGACTTCTGACCACGGAGCTCTTAAAACATTTTTTTTCAAATCTATTATTACTAGATTTCATCCAGGACAAAGAGAAAGTAGGTCTGTCATTTAATTTGCATGGTTTTAAAACCAGCTTTTTCCAATAGTGCATGCAAATGAATTATTTTAGGCGTTTCGAAGGACCCGCATTTTGACCACTGTTGCTTATGACTATCCTGGGTTATGGGTCCATTTTCCTAGATATTTACAAGAGGACACCCCATTAGGTGTTGTACATAAACCCAGTTGGTGTCTCCAAGAAAGGCTGCCTCCTTAGAGAGTCTTTGGAGTTGGATGATTTGTTACCCCACGTTAAAAGAAAAACTTCAGCCAAATTAAATTTTAAGGAGTTTAATTGAACAAGGAACGGTTTGTGAATCAGGCAATCCCCAGAATCACAGCAGATTCAGAAAGACTCCAGGGATGCCTTGTGGTCAGAACAAATTTATAGACAAAAAAAGGGAAGTGACATACAGAAATCACAGTGAGGTACAGAAACAGCTGGATTGGTTGCAGGTTGGTGTTTACCTTATTTGAACACAGTTTGAACACTTAGCAGTCTATGAGTGGTTGAAGTATGGCTGCTGGGATTGGCCAAGACTCAGCTATTGTTACAGGCACATACTCCTAAGTTAG
>NW_012101254.1:4693468-4700340 GCF_000951045.1 Mandrillus leucophaeus
GAGACAGAGTCTCACTCTGTTGCCTAGACTTGAGTGCAGTGACACGATCTCGGCTCACCACAACTTCCGCCTCCCAGGCTCAGGCGATTCTTCTGCCTCAGCCTCCCGAGTAGCTGGGATTACAGGTGTGTGCCACCACGCCTAGCTAATTTTTGTACTTTTAGTAGAGATGGGGTCTCACCATATTGGCCAAGCTGGTCTCAAACTCCTGACCTCAAATGATTCACTGGCCTCCCAAAGTGCTGGGGTTACAGGCGTGAGCCACTGCAAACCAGCCTTGTCTGCCTATTAAGCTAGGTTACAGTTCGTCCACAAGGACTCAAATGTAGAAGTATGGAGTCCTTCTCAGGCCATATTTAGTTTGCTTTAACACCCATAATTTAGAGAGCTGAATCACTCAGGACTAAGCTCTGGGGAATGTTGTGGTTCAAAACATGCTGCTTGTGAGTGTAGCTCCTCAGTATGTCACCAATGAATTGGGTCCACTCTTTATGTGTCTTAGAAACTTGGAGTCCCTGGAGGGTCACAGAGGGCTCACTAGTGCTAGGTGACCAGGCTTCACGTGCATTTGCTGGCAGAGCAAGAGATTGCAGATGTTCCTCTGAGAGAGGAAACCCTGTAAGGCCACTAGATATCATGGACAAGAGTCCAACACCTTCACCATGTCTCTAATTATTTAGAGCACTCTCACAGTTCAGAAGGAACAAGAACCTTTCATCTTTAGAGTGAAGAATCCATTCACTCTCGTTAATTAGGAAAAATAGCTTCAAAAGAAGTTGGTCATAGGTGAAACACGTCCAATTTCCAAAATGAAAGGTCACAATGCAACAAGACCTCAGCTGAAAACGAAAGCAAACCACAGTTCTATGTGTTGGCAGAAAACAAAATCTTGATCCCCTGTCTTCAATCGGAAAGTCGGAGACAGAGACTTTCATTCTGAGAGAGTCAAAAGAGAAACAGCCCAAACTAAAATCTGGACTTAACCAAAGAAAGGGAGGTCCAGATTCAGAACTCACTTGCAATGCCAGATGGGACTTCTGAAGACAGAGACCACAGTGGATTTGTGCAGGTACTGAGCACCACTTTCAGAGCGAAACACCAGGTGGTCAGGGCTGAGTCACTCCAAATCCTACTGTGTCAGATATGTTGATCCAAAGGAAAAAACTGAGGCAAAATTACATAAGTAGAGAGTTTTGTAGGGCCAAGTTTGAGGAAGGCAACCCGGGAGTGTGTATTCAGGGCAATTTGAATCCAATGTCCCAGGTTGCAGTCCTCAAACTTGGCCCAAATAAACTCTCTACTTGTATTAATTTTGCCTCAATTTTTTCCTCAATATTTCCAAAAAATATGTCATTTGTAGGCCAGGAGTGGTGGCTCACGCCTGTAATCTCAGCACTTTGGGAAGCTGAGGAGGGAGGATCACTTGATTCTTAGAGTTTGAGACCAGCCTAGGTAACATAGTTAGACCCCGTTTCTACAAAAAAAATTTTTTTTTAATTAGCCAGGAGTGGTGGCACACACCTGTAGTCCCAGCTACTCAGGAGGCTGAGGAGGTGGGAGTATCACTTGAGCCTGGGAGGTCCAGGCTGCAGTGGGCTGAGATAATGCTACTCCACTCCAGCCTGGGCAACAAAGGGAGACCCTGTCTCAAAACACAAAAATAAAAAAATAAAAAATCATACAAAAACCAAATGTCATTTGTGCAAAAGTCATTTTTACTCCAGCAGTTGGTCAAGTATGCTTTACAAACCCTGAGTGTTCTCTTTCCTGCACTGTTTCTTCATGTCTGCTTAGACTGTCTCTGGGGAAACACCTATAGATTTCATGGTTGCCATAACTGAGCACAAATTGAATGAAAGCTCTGCAGAGAGAATGGCAGTTATTGCATTAGGTAATGCGACCATTGCCCAGGACCATGTCAAATTGGGAAAAATAAAGGCTTTGAGAGAACTGAGCAATCCTACCAATACTCTTCTATTAAGACTTTTTTTTTTTTTCACAATTTTGCAATTTAGGAAGAGCTATGAGTTCTTTCAGACTAGATGATCTCCTTGGCTTGGGATGTAAATTTAAGCAGAAAAGGTTCTGGTAAAGAAGCCAAAGAGGATATTTCAACAAAGCCAAGCATGGTGGCACAGGCCTATAGTCTCAGCTACTCTGCTTTTGGAAGGCAGGAGAATTGCTGGAGCCTAGGAGTTTGAAGCTAGCCTGGGAAACATAGTGAGACTCCCATCTCAAAAACAAAACAAAACAAAACAAAAACAAAAAACAAAGGGCCGGGTGTAGTGGCTTATGCCTGTAATCCCAGCACTTTGGGAGGCTGAGGCAGGTGGGTCACCTGAAGTCAGCAGCTCGAAACCAGCCTGGACAACATGGTGAAACCCTGTCTCTACTAAAAATACAAAAAAATTAGCCAGGCTTGGTGTCACATCCCTGTAGTCCCAGCTACTCGGGAGGCTGAGGTAGGAGAATCGCTTGAACCTGTGAGGCAGAGGTTGTGGTGAGCTGAGATCATGCCTGGGCAACAAGAGCAAAACTCCACCTCAAAAAAAAAAAAAAAAAAAAAAATTAGCCAGGCATGGTGCTGGGCACCTGTAATCCCAGCTACTCAGGAGGTTGAGGCAGGAGAATTGCTTGAACCTGGGAGGCAGAGGTTGCAGTGAGCCAAGATTGCACCATTGTAGTCCAGCCTGGGTGACAAGAGAGTAACTCCGTCTCAGAAAAAAAAAAAAAGACTGGGCATGGTGGCTCACACCTGTAATCCCAGCACTTTGGGAGGCTAAGGTGGGTGGATCACTTGAGGTCAGGAGTTCAAGACCAGCCTGACCGATATGGTGAAACTGTCTCTACTGAAAATACAAAAATTAGCCAGGCATACTGGCACATGCCTGTAATCCCAGCTACTCGGGAAGCTGAGACAGGAGAATTGCATGAACCCAGGAGATGGAGGTTGCAGTGAGCCAGGGTCATGCCACTGCATTCCAGCCTGGGTGACAAAAGACTCCATCTCAAAAAAAAAAAAAAAAAGAATGTACCGGTTCCTTCTCAAGGACCCCAGAGCTCCAGGGGCCCAGTCAGCCATTATGCAGTTAGCTGATATGTGACACAGAATCTGTGACATGGTTTGGCTCTGTCCCCACCCAAATATCATCCTCAATTGTAGTTCTCATAATCGCCACGTGTCGTGGGAGGGACCCGGCAGGAGGTAACTTAATCATGGGAGTGTTTACCCTCAGGCTGTTCTTGTGATAGTGAGTGAGTTCTCATGAGATCTGATGGTTTTATAAGGGGCTTTCCAGCTTTTACTCTGTACTTCTCCTTGCTGCCACCTTGTGCAGAAGGACGTGTTTGCTTCCCCTTCCGACATGATTGTAAGTTTCCTGAGGCCTCCCAGCCCTGTGGAACTGTGAGTCAATTAAACCTCTTTCCTTACTAAATTACCCAGTCTCAGGTATGTCTTTATTAGCAGCATAAGTACAGACTAATACAATCCATTTTCATCCAACTGGCCCTGGACCCAAAGCTGCTGAGGCACTAAAGCATGATACAACTGTCAAGTGATTTAGGCCGACTCGAAATACTCAACTTGCTTTTCTGCTTTCACCATCATCAATGTGGAGGGTTGTTTCTGTTCTGATTACTGGATCGTACTTTTTGGTAACTTTTCCAAGTTTAAAGAAAAAGCAATTGTCTTTGGCCCTACATAACTTCTGACGTATTTAATGGCAGAGGCTCTTAGTTCCTTCTTCTCTCCCCATCGTCTCACCAGAGCTCAGCTCCTACCTCTTTTGAGTATCTCCTGGGGTTACTCAGAACCCTGGAGTGGGCCCTTGCCCTCTGTTCCGCTGCTCAGCAACTGACCCTCTTGCTGTGTTGGGGATCGAACCTTCTCTCCCGTGGCAAAGTGTGGGAGGTAGAACCCGGGAGAGGAGAGGCGCCTACCACATTCCCAAGGCAGCCTGGAGCACAGAGTTGGGGGAAGTAGGGAAAGTAGGAAACCTAGAGTCTACCAAGAGGCCACAGATCCTCACCCTGGGGCTGCCCATCCACAAAGCTGGGAAGGTGGAGGTTTTTTGGAGGCCACTTGCCAGCCAGGGCCTGTGGAGCTGCAGCTGATAGGCAGCCTTGTGGGGGTCGGAGGACCTGGAATCAGCTCACCGATGAGGGTGTGGGTGAGGGTGTGGGTGAGGGTGTGGGATTGCAGTGCAGAGGACTACCAAGGGGCTGAAAGAGGGCTTTAAGGGACTCTGTCGCCTGGGGAGAAAGGCTCCTGCCCTCAGCTCTTGGGTGTCAGTAGCTGTCAGGCTTTTCTGCTGGGATTTAGGAGGGGGTCGGGGGCTGGGGCTTCTGGGGCCCAAGGGAGGACATGGGGCTCACTGCTGTGGATGGTTCCACGCAGAGACTCAGAAGCACCTCTGCCTTCAGGGGGATTGCGAGGCCGGTGTTGCCTCGCATTCCCAGTGTTGCCGAACACTGGGAACCCAGTGTTGCCGAAGCTCCTGTTCCTCCTTCCCTTGTCCTGTCAGAAGAGGCTCCACGGCAGGAGCTACGGCCAGGTAGTACCTGCTGTCCAAGTGACGCCTCCCTGCCTTTCTCCGCAGATGCCACCGACTCTTCAGGTTCCCTTCCACCCCTTTTCTCTCCCCCTGCCCCTAGTGCCTCTTTCTCTCTCTCAGGATCAGCTAAGCATGTGTCCCACACGGCTGTCTCAGGTTCCACCCACAGGGCTGCACTGGCTTGAGGGGCAGAAGGATCTCAGGGCTCAGAGGAGCTCGGCCCCGGCCTGGGCTGGTCAACTCCCCTCCCCAGCCCACCCTGTGCTCCCCACTAGGCTGTGCGCTCCCTCCTGCACCCAGCCTTGCTGGGCTCCCTTCTAGCGGGGACCTTTTCTGCATGAATCCTATCACCACCTGTCGTTCACCTTCACCAGCTCTGTGTTTGCAGGACCACCTTGTGGACACCGGCCTGTTTCCTGAGAAGCTGAGGAATGGTGTGCTGGAGTACAGCAGAGACAAGGAGGCCATAACTCTGGCTGGCACGGCCCATCAGGGGAGCAGCCCACCCTGTGTCCTCCAGGAGACCTCCCTGTGATATTGACTCAGGACTCCGCCTCTGTCCTCACTGTGCCAGGCACTCCCCCTCAACCCAAGTCCTCTGTCTCTGGACCAAGTAGAGCTGTCTCAGTACAGGGGTGAGCCGGCGGGCAGGCCAGGGGCTTTCCTCGACCATCGACAAGCTATTCTAGAGTTGATGTTCTCATAATTTTTGTTCTCAGAACCCCTTTACATTCTTAAAAAAAGTAGGACCCTGAAGAGCTTTTGCTTATGTGAGTTATATCTATCCATAATCATCACATTATAAATTAAAATAGAGAATTTTAAAAATATTTATTTTAAAATAACACTAATTGAAGAACTCATTTTATGTGAACATATATAAAATTTTTATGCAATATTATTGTTTTCCATATAAGAGGAAAATATGTAGTGACAATGGTAGTGCTTTTCAGTTTTTGAAAATATCTTTAATGTCTGTTGTAATAGACAGCTGGAGTCTCTTATCTGCTTCTTCACTCCATTTGTTGCAATATTACATGTCATGTGGCTCCTGGAAAATTCCACTACACTCTTGAGAGAGTGAGAGTAAAAAATATAAGTAACTTATTTTTTGTTTGTTTGTTTGAGAGAGGGTCTCACTCCTGTTGCCCAAGCTGGAGTGCTGCGGTGAGAAGTGGTAAGAACATGGAGTCTTTCTCTTTCACCTAGGCTGGAGTGCAATGATACGATCTTGGCTCACCGCAACTTTTGCCTCTGGGGTTCAAGCGATTCTCCTGCCTCAGCCTCCTGAGTAGCTGGAACTACAGATGCCCACCACCATGTCCAGCTAATTGTTCTGTATTTTTGGTAGAGACGGGGTTTCACCTATTGCCCAGGCTGGGCTCAAACTCCTGACCTCAAGCGATCTGCCTTCCTCAGCCTCCCAAAGTGTTGGGATTACAGGCGTGAGCCACCATGCCCACCTTGTTTTGTTTTTTTGAGACGGAGTCTCGCTCTGTCACCCAGGCTAGAGTGCAGTGGTGTGATCTTGGCTCACTGCAACCTCTGCCTCCTGGGTTCAAGCGATTCTCATGCCTCAGCCTCCCAGTAGCTGGGATTACAGCTGCCACATCCGGCCAATTTTTCTATTTTTAGTAGAGACAGGGTTTTGCCACGTTGCCCAGGCTGGTTTTGAACTCCTGGGTTCAAGAGATCCACTCGCCTCTGCCTTCCAAAGTGCTGGATTACAGGTGCGAGCCACTGTGTGCGGCCTAAAATTATAAAACTATCAAAGTAGTTTTGGCCACTTACACCACCTTAAGGGCCTCAGAGACTCCCAGGGTTCCTAGACCATACTTTGAATACCTCTGAGCTGGAGCAGGAGTTAGCAAACTTCTATTAAGGGCCAGAAAGTAAATATTTTAGGCTTTTCAGTCTCTAGTGCAGCTATTTGACTCTGCAATGCTATCAGAAAGGCAGCCATAAATAACATGTAAACACTTGGGTGTGGGTGTGTTCCAATAAAACTTTATTTACAAAAATACACGGGGGGCTGGGTTTGGCCTACTGGCCATAGTTTGCCTACCTTGATCTAGAATAGAATAAGCATTTAGGGGCCCTGGGTTTAGAGCTCATGCCACAAAAGGGAGAGGACAGTGCCACCTGACTCACCCTAGCCAGGCTCCTCCCAGAGGAAGAGAAAAAGAGTCTCAGAGAAGGCTAGATCCTCTACTTCTCCAGTTCCCAATTTGGTAAAATCCAGTGTCCACTGTATTACTTAGAAATCACTGGGCCAGGTCTGCTTCTCCCACAGCCCCATCTTTTTTTTTTTTTTTT
>NW_012101254.1:4700725-4711982 GCF_000951045.1 Mandrillus leucophaeus
ATTCTCCTGCCTCAGCCTCCCGAGCAGCTGGGATTATAGGTATGTGCCACCATGCCCAGCTAATTTCATATTTTTAGTAGAGACATATTTCCATGCCCAGCTAATTTCATATTTTTAGTAGAGAGAGGGTTTCACCACGTTGGTCAGGCTGGTCTTGAACTCCTGACCTCAGATGATCTGCCCCCTTGGCCTCCCAAAGTGCTGGGATTACAGGCATCAGCCACCACACCCAGCCCCAAAGCCCCATCGAAGCCTCCACCCTGCCATCCTGTTCCTCAGAAAGCACATGCTCTGTGGAGGGAGCCAGCAAGGAAGTCTTGTTCCCCACCTCTACCTCCATCCCAGTCCCAAGTCCTGGGGATGGGGCAGGTGGTACAGGAAGACCAAGTGGGCCAGGCCAGTCCCCTGTGGAGCAGCTGAGCCTCCAACTCCTGAGCCAGGCCACCCTAGTGTCATTTGTCATCCATACTCAAATGTTTTCATCCATATTTTCTTTTACTTCTTTTTTTTGTTTTCTTTTTTTTCCTAGATGGAGTCTTTCTCTTCGCCCAGGCTGGAGTGCAGTGGCGCGATCTTGGCTCACTGCAGTCTGCCTCCCGGGTTCAAGCAATTCTCCTGCTTCAGCCTCCCAAGTAGCTAGGATTACAGGTGCCCACCATGACATCTGGCAAATTTTTGTATTTTTAGTAGAGAAGGGTTTTCATCATGTTGGCAAGGCTGGTCTCGAACTCCTGACCTCATGATCTGCCCGCCTCGGCCTCCCAAAGTGCTGGGATTACAGGCATGAGCCACCAAACTGGGCCGTGTTTTTCTTTCTCGCTGCAGAGACAAAGGGGCTACTCCTGGTTCTGGTTCATTGGCGAATCCAAGTCCTGACATGTCTCAAGGGCATTACTGTGCTTGTCAGGGAGGGAGGGCCCAGTCCATCCTCTGGTTATTCCCATCCATCCCCTTGGCTCACCCTGCCCTCTTCCAGGCCTCTTTGCTTGCTGGCCTGACGGGGCTGGGTCTCCGTGGCTGGAGGAGATGGCCTCTGCCCCGCCCCCTATGACTGTCCTGGGCACAAATGAGAACAGCTTTGCCTGGAAAGGGCCCAAGACAGCCTGAGACACTTGTTGTGATGGGACCCGCCTCCTGCGGCCCTCCACCTGCGTCATCCTTCCTGTTCCCTCCTTGTCTCCACCAGGGCCATGCAGTCACTCCAGAGGGCTCTAATGTTACTAAGCAAAGGCCTGAGTCTGAGCAGGGCAGGGTGGGGCAAGCTCCAACCCAAAGTCTACTCTATCATCAGGGGAAGTTCTATGCTATCCGGAGAACCCCGACACACACCCCAAGCCAATTTCCCTTCACCCCCAGGACAACAGTGTGCCACCAACTGAGGAGGAAATGTATCTGCTTCTCTTCCTACCACCCCTGTGAACTCAACCAGGAAGATACTGCTGTTTGGCTTTAAAAATAGTACATTCTAGCTGGACTTTTATGGTCTTGTGAAGAACACTGTGCTCATGCCCTCCCACACCTGGCCTCTGCCCCTGCCTGGCCCTGTCCAGCTGCCCACATCAGCTCTGCACAAGTTTTCCAGGGTCCCTCTGCGGAGACTTGGTTCAAGGCAGATTTATGAGTTCAGCCTTGGCCGAGGCCTTCTCCCCATGGCTCCCAGCCACATTCCAGCTGTTCTCCCACATCCCAGGCAGCTCGGGGCTGGGATGTTCTGTGTCTCTTTTTCTACCTCTACCACAACTGGCTCAGTTGCACCTCCAGCCCTATTTCAGCTCTGCCCTGGCCAGCCCTATGGAGGTACAGGGTCCTGTCATGCCAGAACCCAGACCCTAACCATTCCCAGCCTGCCTAGAGCTCACTTACATTCATGATGACAACAATGGTGTGTGTCTAAGGATAACCTTGTTGGGACTCTAGTTGATCATGCCCATCCCCTCTCACTCTGAAGGGCTGATATTTAACCGAAAGGTAATTTGTTCCCTGTCTGGACTTCAGGTGCCAGGTTTGAGGCTATATCTGATCTGGAAAATTATTTTCAGTGTGTGTAGATTCTATGATTAGTTCTCAAGTTATTTCTTTAGGGCCAGAGATGATGCCTGCAATCCCAGCACTTTAGGAGGCTGAGGTGGGAGGATCACTTGAGGCCAGGGGTTCAAGGCCAGCCTAGGCAACATATCAAGACCCCATCTCTACATAAAAAGAAGAAGAAAAGAGTGGAAGAGTGCAGGAGCCGAGAGAGAGAAAGTGTAGTGGTGAGGGGCAGCTTCTGGAGAGGCCCATACTACAGATACTACAGAGGCAGGAATCCTGAATTCCTCACTATCTCTCTAACATCAGGTAAGCATCTCATGATGCAATTAGAAAGCACATTCCCTTCTTCAGTTTTCTTCTGGCTGTGTGACCCAGCCCAGATCTGTTTACACTTGCAGCTACCAAGAGCCTATCTGGTCACCTGGCTTTCCCATCAGCACCTGGGGCTGGTGCCATCCCAGGCCCTTCCCTCTGCACCTGTCTTCGTTATCTGCAGAGGGTTTGTAGAAACCTTACGGGAAGAAAGTTAGGGTGGTTCCCTAGCTCAACTTTGAGCCCAATTATACCTCTGTCTCTCCCACTTCCCAGTAGCTGTCACAGAAGAGCCATGGGGAAGTCCCCTCTTGGGGACCAAGGAGGAGGCTCTCCATCCTATGCCCCTCTGGGTACTGTTCGTCACAGAAGTGCTACTGCTTCTCTTGGTCTGCATGCTGGAACTTGGGAGCTGAGTCTGAATCAAGTCTGATGGCTGAGAATCAGAGTGAAGACAGGTAGGGGCTGGTAGAAAATCCAGGTCCCTAAGCATGAATCACAGTCTAGGAGAAAAGGCAAGTGTGATAATTATTTGTCACCAAGAGCTGGTGAGAGTGGCGTGGCAGAAAAGAGAGCATCTGCCTCTCCAGGGACTTGGGATCCCACCTCTACGTCTCTTGTTCTTTGGCTGGGGGTGCTTGCTGTGGTGGAGTCAAGATCAGAGTACCCCAGGCCTCCAGCATAGAGACGAGATCGCATCGGCCACTTCTGCAAGACACAGATTGAGAAGTGAGAAATGCTGCTCTTGCAGCCTGTTGTAGTCCAGGATCCTTGACACCCAAAACCCAGCCTTCTCCAGCATCCCTCCCTGATACCTTCCCCAGCCATCACTGCTCTGATCAGGGTCATCCTCATGTACAGCCCCACACATTTTCCTGATCACCAGAGCCTGGATGAGAGACACAGGAGGAGCCATCTGAGGAGGGAGAGGGCCCCAAAAATAGCAGCCCTCTGTTGGGAGGGAGGTGAACAGAAGATCAGGTGGCCTGGGCAGAGCTGGCAACAGCCAGAGGCTGGGCAACGGGCAGAGCAGCAGAGCCAGGAAAAACTCCAAGCCGGGCCCTCCAAGGATTGCCCATCTTTCCAGCAGAAGCATGAGCAGTCCCAGAATGCACCAGGTTGACTGCCCTGAGGTCGCCCTCCTCTTCACAACCTCTCCACCTGGGGGCTGAGGGAGCTGCTTCCTGGCCAACTGCTCCACCCTGTGGATGTGCTGGAGTGCTGGACCTAACCGGGCCCTCCTTGGTTCATCCTTCAGCTTAGCTGTTGATCACCTACTACAAGCAAGGGCCTTGCCTTGGTCACTATTTTACAGCTAAGGAAACTACTATACCACGCCAGGACCCTGCACCACCACTGACATTTCAGAGTTCCCCCACTTAGTCTCAAATTCGCACATTTTAGCTATATTTGCATTGAAGAAAAAAAATCAAGTTTCAAGACATTTCAGAACTATGACATTTAGGGGAAAGAGATGGTGAAAAGTATCATAAAAATAAAGTTGAGAGGTGAGAGGATCACTTGAGCTTAGAGTTTGAGACCAGCCTGTGGAACAAAGTGAGACACCGTCTCTACAAAAAAAAAAAAAGAAGGCCAGGTGTGGTGGCATGCGCTTGTAGTCCCAGCTACTGGGGAAGCTGAGGTGGGAGGATTCCTTGAGCCCAGGAGTTTGAGGTTACAGTAAGCTATGATTGCACTACTGCACTCTAGCATGGGTGACAGTGAGACCCTGTCCCAAAAATAAGTAAGTAAATAAATAAATAGCCGGGTGCAGTGGCTCACACTTGTAATCCCAGCACTTTGGGAGGCTGAAGTGGGTGGATCACCTGAGGTCAGGAGTTTGAGACCAACCTAGGAAACGTGGTGAAATGCTGTCTCTACTGAAAATACAAAAATTAGCTGGGTGTGGTGGTGCATGCCTATAATCCCACCTACTCAGGAGGCTGAGGCAGGAGAATCACTTGAACCGGGAGGCTGAGGTTGCAGTAAGCCGAGATTGCACCACTGCACTCCAGCCTTAGCAACAGAGTGAAACTCTGTCTCAAAAAAATAATAGTAAATAAATAAATAAATAAGTTGATACCACTGCAATGTTATCCTCAGAGGGCAAAGATGACCCTTCCTTTTTAACACAGTGCACTCTTCACCTCCTTATGACACTGTCCCTGTAGTCTGTTTAGTGGCTATGAGCATGGGGTCTGAAGTCAGACACCCCTGGGTTCAAACAGCATTCAGCCTCATAACCTCCCTAAGCTCAGTTTCCTCATCTGTAAAGTAATCCTCATTTGGCTTTTGCATGGATTAAAAGACAAAAATACACTAACGTACTTAACCCAGCTCCTGGCCTATCTTTAGCACTCAACTGTTAGCTGTTATTGCAAAGATGATTAATGTTCATTAGACTTTCCATTTTGTACCTTGGAAGAGAGGTAAGGCTCATGTTAGCTTCTATTTTACATGTAATAAAACTGAGGTTGAGAAAAGCTAGGTTGCAGTCTGGCAAGCGGTGCACACCTTCCCTGTACTGCTCCCTGCTAACTCCCCCAGCTTGGTTGCTTCTAGAATGATGGTCCCTCAGACCATTGTTCTCCTGGAGGGCAGATCTCTCCTGCAACAGAAGCCCAGAAAGCACCAAGGCAGGCACAATGGGGTGAAGCTGCATGGGGATCTAGGACTCTCCTTGGTACAATTTCCTTTCCTAGGACCCAGACTTGGAACCTGCTCTTTTTTTCCCCATGACTCTAAGAACCCCAGAGTCTTTCCCTCCTCTTCAAGGAGGTACATTCCCATGAAGTCATTTCCAGCCACCACCCCATGAGAAACCCAGGGTCAGTGCAGCCCCAAGGGCCAGCCTTGGCTCCTCTCTCTCTGAGACAGCAGAAGAAATTGGCCCCGATGTCAGTTCTGCACAAGGCAGGGAGCCCAAGGCCAAAGTCCCCCTCATTCCAATCCCTTTCTCCAAGGCCCTGGGCATTAAGATCTGCCTCTCAAGTCCCAGGGCTTGTGACCTACCTTGAGAGGGTGCAAGTAGCGGAGTCCACGCAGGAAGGGTGGCCAGGCGGGGCCAGGCAACTCGTGGCCGAGCGTGCGGGTGAGGTGGGCTATGTAGCTGGCGGCGAGCACCAGCACGTCCAACTTGGAGAGCTTGGTGTCGGGCGGCACGGCAGGCAGAGCAGCCTGCAAGGCCAAGAAGGCCTGGCGCAGCGTCCTGACCCGGCTCCGCTCCCGCGCGGCGTTCTCAGGACAGGCCTCGCTCTGCACAAAGGGCCCCAGTGAGTGTGTGTGACTTGGACTCCCAACTGCCCTGACTTCTGAGCGCATTTGAGTGAAAGGTCTCCTGCCAGAGTAGGAGGGTGTCTAACAGCAGGCGCCAGAGGGCCTCTGCCCTCCTTTGTCATCTTCAGCCCTGCCCTGTTTCACAGCTGAGGAAGTTGAGGGAAGGCCTGGGTAGGGGTCAGATGGCTGCAGGATGGCAGAGCTTGGCTCAGAACCCAGAGTCCTGTGTTCTCTCTACTACTCCACTCATGCCTCCTCAGAGCCTTTGTCCTAAGCCCAATCTGAATCCTGCTTATCAGGGTGCGCTGGGGCCAGGGGCAGTTCAGAGACACACCCTGTTTGGGAGGGCTGACCCTTGACCTAGCCAGGTCCTGAGACGACGAGGCTGCTGTGGGAAAGAGGAAAGACACAGAACTGGGGTCAAAGCACAAGGCTGAAGTCCCAGTCCTACCAGTGGCTGCTGCTCAGTGACCTTGGGAAATTCACGTCCCTCTTCCTGGCCTCAGTTTCCTCAAGAGAAGTAAGTGAGTGAGTGCAGCTCAGAGAGCTCTGATCTATCCCATCTACCCAAAGCATGACACCTTGGAGTCTAAGGGGCCAGTGTCCCCTCTCTTGGGCAGAAATGGTAATACTGAGTGAGGCTCTGCCATCGGAGGTGGCATCTCCCCACCCTCCAACCCCTTCCTCCCCTGGACCCCTCTGCAGGACCAGGATTTCCTTACCCTGACAAGAGCCAGGCCCCCAGCCCTGGTCCCTCGAGGGCCAGGGGTAGCTCTGTTCCATCTCTGATTGCTCCAGCTTCTTTCTTCCCACGGGTCCTGCCTTGTCCTGCTGAGGCGGTTCCTCTTCCTGTCAGCGCCTGGCAGCAACCGTGCTTTGGCCTGAGTCTGGCTGTGGTCCACCCCTGGCATGGCTGGCGGCCCTCTGGCCTTCCTCTGTGACATGCCACCCCACTGGGTTATGGGACTGCAGCCCACAGAGCAGAAACACAGTGCCTGAGGAGGCCCTGGACTCAAGCTAGCTGGCTTAGGCTGGTCATCCAGCCAGTAATGTCTATATCCGAGGAAGCAGGCGCCAACTCAGTCCTGTGTGCTCCCTGCTCTGGGAAAACCGCCCACCAGGCACAGCCCCCGCGAAAAGCCTCCGCCTGCCTCCCAACCCGGCTGAGAGGTGGGGGTGCTGGATGCTGGGAGTGGCCAAGCCTTGGGAGGAGGCCCATGCTGAAGAAAGCAGGAGGATAGTGGGGAAGGGAGCTCCTTTCCAGCCATGCCTAACCTCAACAGTGGTCCTATGGTGGACCTGTGACTTCAGCTTTGGAGCTCTGGTCCATGGAGAAGACTTGAACCTCCTTCCTCTGCCAGAAGGCTGCCTGCATACATCCCTGAAAGGCCTTTCCTCCCCTGCCAATGAACGTGACATTCCAGCCACAGGGTGCGATTTGCCATGCCCTAAATATGCCTCCGATTTCTACTGTGCGTTTACATTTACCTTTCCATGCCCCAGAATACCTTCCTCCAGCTCCACCAGGAGGTACTGCCCATTCTTCAGGTCTCCGCCTTTCATTCATGAAGACTTCTTCAAATCCCGCAGGCCCAGAGCCCATGGGTTCCTGTGTGATTGGTAGGACCACAGCCTGGCTAGTTTCCCAACAGTTCAATGTTCATAGATTACTGTGTGCCAGGCACTGTGCTAAGCATCTTATTTATTTATCAGAGTAACCTTTTAATAAAAAAAGAGACTCAGTTTAGATGTGTGGGAACTGAGATATTGGGAAGTGAAATAACTTGCCCGATGTCAAACATCTGTTAAGTGGTGGGGTGGGATGAAAACCCAAGCCGTCAGTTGGACTTGGAAGGCTACCCCTCACCTGATGCTAGCCTGCCTCCCATAGGTTACTCACATGTCTGTCCCTGTGCTAGACATGAGGTCTCTGAAGGCAAGGACCATGGCATTCCTGAGTTGCATCACATCCTCCAAGAGCTAGTTAGGAGAAGGTGGGCTGAAGGAATCACGAATCTGCCACAGCAGCCCCTTCTGTCTTTCAAGGACCTCTGCCTGTAGCAGAATCCAGTCTGCATGTCCCTTGTCCCCCATTCTTGAACCCCAGGGGAGATCAAATAAGTGAAGAGAAAGTAAAAAGGTGGATGTACAGTGAGAAAGATATGCAGCCCATCATAGAGAAAGGGAAAAAGAGGCCAGGTGTGGTGGCTCACGCCTATAATCCCAGCACTTTGGGAAGCGGAGGCAGGCAGATCATGAGGTCAAGAGATGGAGACCATCCTGGCCAACTTGATGAAACTCTGTCTTTACTAAAAATACAAAAAATTAGCTGGCTGTGGTGGCGCGTGCCTGTAGTCCCAGCTACTTGGGAGGCTGAGGCCAGAGAATTGCTTGAACTGGAGAGGCAGAGGTTGCAGTGAGCTGAGATCGCACAACCACATTCCAGCCTGGGTGACAGAGCAAGACATCGAAAGAAAAGAGAAGAGAAGGGAAGGGAAGGGAAGAGAAGAGAAAAAAGAAAGATGAGTAGAAACAACTTGCATGTCCATCAGTAGGGAAGTCATTAAATAAATTTTGGCATCTCCATACTATGAAATAATGTACAGGAATAAAAATAATGACAGACCTTTGTTAAATGACATGAAAAACTCTTCAAAACATATAGTTGTGAAAAAAGCTAGTTGTAGATCAATATATACAGTAAGATCCCAGCCGCGTAAAAAAAAATACACCGAAAAATAAAAAATAGAAATGTAAAGTTTTTTGTGCTTATGTGAACATATGAAAAAGGAGATGGAAAAGATGTGCATCAGGCCGGGTGCGGTGGCTCACACCCATAATTCCAGCACTCTGGGAGGCAGAGGCAGGTGGATCACCTGAGGTCAGGAATTCAAAACTAGCTTGGCCAACATGGCGAAACCCTGTCTCTACTAAAAAATACACAAATTAGCCAGGTGTGGTGGCAGGTGCCTATAATCCCAGTTACTCGGGATGCTGAGGCAGACGAATTGCTTGAACCAGGGGGCGGAGATTGCAATGAACCGAGATCATGCCACTTCACTCCAGACTGGGCAGAAGAGTGAAACTCCATCTCAAAAAACAAACAAACAACAACAACAACAACAAAACCCAAAAATTATCCAAGCATGGTGATACATGCGTGTACTCCCAGATACTCGGGAGGTTGAGGCAGGAATCACTTGAACCCAGGAGGTAGAGGTTGCAGTAGGCTGAGATCGTGCCACTGCACTTCAGCCTGGGTGACAAAGTGAGACTGTCTTAAAATAAAATAAAATAAAATAAAATAAAATAAAAGCAGTGCAGCTACCCCTTTGCTCCCTCTTGGATCGCTCACTCTGGGGCAAGCCAGCTGCTGTCGTGATGATATCCAAGTAGCCCTGTGGAGAGGCTCATATAGTGAGGAACTGAGGCCTCTCACTGACAGCCACCACAACTTGCCACCCATGGGAGTGAGCCACCTCGGAAATGGATCCTCCAGCTCCAGTTTGACCTCCAGATGACTGCAGCCCTGGCTGTCGGTTTGAGTACAACCCATGAGAGACCCTGAGCCAAGAACACCCAGCTAAATTGTTCTCGCCCGTAGAATTCCTGATTTATAGAAGCCATAGAAGATAATAAATGTTCATTGCTGTTTAAGTTTGGGGGTAATTTGGAAGCAGCTATAGATAACTAATGTAATATGTGTTACTGAAACCTGTGCATTGTTGTATGAATAAATTTTAAATTTACACAAATGATAATTGTATTAGCCAGGTGCAGGGGTGCATACCTGTGAGCCTAGCTTCTCAAGAGGTTGTTGGGGCAGAGGGGAAGATCACTTGAGCCCAGGAGTTCCAGGTTATAGTGAGCTATGATCGCGCCACTGCACTCCAGCCTGGGCAACAGAGATAGAATCTGACTCAAGCAATCCTCCCACCTATCTTAAAATTACAGGTTTCAAGCAATTAGGTAGAAAATCAATAAGGATATAGAAGACATGGGAAACATTATAAACCTACTAAACCTAACAGACATCAAATAACACTCAACAACACAATACTACACATTCTTCTAAATTGCACATGGAAGATTCTCCAGAATGGATCGTATGTTAGAGTCTCCAGAATGGATCATAAAACAATCCTCAACGGGCGTGGTGGTTCATGCCTGTAATCCCAGCACTTTGGGAGGCCGAGGTGTGCAGATCACCTGAGGTTGGGAGTTCAAGACCAGCCTGACCAACATGGAGAAACCTCATCTCTACTAAAAATACAAAATTAACTGGGCGTGGTGGCACATGCCTTTAATCCTAGCTACTTGAGAGGCTGAGGCAGGAGAATCGCTTGTACCTGGGAGGCGGAGGTTGCAATGAGCCAAGATAGCTCCATTGCACTACAGCCTGGGCAACAAGAGTGAAATTCCATCTCAAAATAAAATAAAATGAATAAAACAAGCCTCAGTAGATTTAAAAGGACTGAAGTCATACAAAGAATATTCTCCAACCACAATAGAATTAAATTAGAAACCAATAACAGAACTAACTTTTGGAAATTCACAAATATACAGAAATTAAACAACACATCCTTAAATAATCAGTAAGTTAAAGAAGATATTGCAAGGAAAATTAGAAAATACTTTGAGATGAATGTAAACAAAAACACAACATACCAAAATTATGAGATACAGCTAAAGCAGTGAAAAAGAAGGAAAATTTATAGCTGTAAATGCTTATATTTTAAAAAAAAAAAAAAGGGCCGGGCGCAGTGGCTCACGCCTGTAATCCCAGGACTTTGGGAGGCCGAGGCGGGCAGATCACCTGAGGTCAGGAGTTCGAGACCAGCCTGCCCAACATGGCAAAACCCCATCTCTAATAAAAATACAAAAAATTAGCTGGGTGTGGTGTCAGGCACCTGTAATCTCAGCTACTCGGGAGGCTGAGGCAGGAGAATCACTTGCAATGCGCTGAGATTGCACCACTGCACTCCAGCCAAGATTGCGCCACTGACAAGAGCGAAACTCTGTCTCAAAAAAAAAAAAAAAAAGTTAGCCGGGTGTGGTGGTGCATGCCTGTAATCCCAGCTACTTTGGAGGCTGAGACAGAATTGCTTGAATCCGGGAGGCAGAGGTTGCAGTGAGCTGAGATAGCGCTGTTGCATTCCAGTCTGGGCAACAAGAGCAAAACTCTGTCTCAGAAAAAAAAAAAAAAAGAAAAAGAAAAACAATAGAGAAAATTAGCAAAACCACCAATTGGTTCTTTGGAAAGATCAACAGAATTGATAAAACTTTGGATAGATTGACAAGGAATAAAGGAGAGGGGACTTAAATAATTTTTTTTTTTTTTTGGAGACAGAGCCTCATTCTGTCGCCCAGGCTGCAGTGCAGTGGCATGATCTTGGTTCACTGCAACCTCCGCCTCCCAGGTTCAGGCGATTCTCCTGCCTCAGCCTCCTGAGTAGCTGGGACTACAGGCGCACACTACCACGCCCAGCTAATTTTTGTATTTTTAGTAGAGATGGGGTTTCACCATATTGGCCAGGTTGGTCTCGAACTCCTGACCTCGTGATCCTCCCGCCTTGGCCTCCCAAAGTGCTGGCATTACAGGTGTGAGCCGCTGCGCCCAGCCTTGTGACAGTGATTC
>NW_012101254.1:4712032-4714460 GCF_000951045.1 Mandrillus leucophaeus
CTGCCTCAGCCTCCTGAGTAGCTGGGACTACAGGCGCACACTACCACGCCCAGCTAATTTTTGTATTTTTAGTAGAGATGGGGTTTCACCATATTGGCCAGGCCAGTCTTGACTCCTGACCTTGTGATCCGCCTGCCTCGGCCTCCCGAAGTGCTGGGATTACAGGCGTGAGCCACCCTGCCCGGCCTTAAATTATTAAAATAAAGAATTAAAGAGGGGAAATCACTACTGACCATACATAAATGAAAAGGATTTCAAGGAAATACTATGATCAACAGTATAGGCCAACAGACAATTTACATGAAACAATTTCCTAGAGAGATATAAAGTACCAAAACTGACTCAAGAAGATATAAAAAATCTGAAAATAAATAAAACAAGAGATCACATTAGTAACTTTAAAACTCTCCACAAAGAAAAGCCCAGAACCAGATGGCTTCACTGGTGAATTCCACCAAATATTGAAATAATAAAGAATTAATACCAACCCTTCACAAACTCTACCAACAAATAGGAGAGAACACTTCCAACTCATTCTATGATTGTTCCCTGAAAAAAAACTGTATATGTAAAGTGACCCTCAAATGCTGAAGGAGCTGAGAAGCCAAAGAAGGCAGACAAATCCAGTTTGTCAGTATAGGGTGATTAATTAGGAGGAACTTACAGATGGAAGCATGGTCCATGGGTGGCTGCAAGACAGGTAGATCTCTGAATCTCAACCCCCAAGACCCACAGCTTATATCATGGGGAAAAATAGACACATAGTCTGGAAGGAATGTGTAGGTGGCTCAGAGAAGGCTGCAGGCATCACACCCTATGACAGATGCCACAGCATCAAGGATTGTTTTGGAGAAAAGGCAAAATTTACAAAGAATAGGTGTTCCTACATAAAGAGTAATACATCAATTAGATATTTTGGAGTCATTCCCAGACTCAGGGTTAGTCAGAAGTTACATGACAGATTAGCATTTAAAATAAAGTCACTCTTGTCCTCACAATAATGTCAGTTTTACACCAAAATCAAAGACCTCACAAGAAAACTACAGACCAATATCCCTTATGAATATTTACACAAAAATCCTAAACAAAACACTAACAAACAGAATCCAGCAACATATCGAAAGAACTATACACCATGTCTGAGTGGGATTTATACCAGGAATGCAGGGTTGGCTTAATACCCCAAAATCAACTAATTTATACACTATATTGCTAGAATAAAGGACAACAACTACATAATCATCTCAACGGACGCAGAAAAAGTTGTTTGACAAAATTCAATACCCCTTAATGATAAAATCATTCAGCAAACCAGAAACAGAAGAGAACTTTCTCAATTTGATGTGAGCCCAAAAGTATCTAAGACAGGTCTCAATCAATTTAGAAAAATTGATTTTACCAAGGTTAAGGACATGCTTGTGACACAGCCTAGGAGGTCCTAATGACATGTGTCCAAGGTGGTTGGAGTACAGCTCGATTTTATACATATTAGGGAGACATGAGACATCAATCAATATGTGTAAGATGCACATTGCTTTTGTCCAGAAAGTCGAGACAACTTGAAGTGGGGGCTTTCAGTTTATAGGTGGATGAGACAAACAGCTGCATTCTTTTGAGTGGTTTTTTTTTTTTTTTTTTAAGACAGGGTATCACTTTGTCACCCAGGCTGAAGTGCAGTGGCACAGTCTTGGCTCACTGCAGCCTCCACCTCCAGGGTTCAAGTGAGCCTCCTGCCTCAGCCCCCCAACTAGCTGGGACTACAGATGTGTGCCACCATGCTCGGTTACTTTTTTTGTATTTTTTGTAAAGACAGGGTTTCGCCATGTTGGCCAGTTGGTCCCGAGCTCCTGAGCTCAAGTGATCTGCCTGTCTTGGTCTCCCAAAGTGCTAGGAGTATAGATGTGAGCACCTATGCCCAGCCACTTTTGAATCTTTGATCAGCCTTTCACTGAATATACAATTTACATGTGAGAGGGGGCTAAAGGAACAGTCACTTAAGCCTTAGTCTGGATCAGTGAATCTGCATTTTTACATAAACAATAGGACAGAGGAAGCAAATCAGGTATGTGTTAGTATCAGGTGAGCAGAGGGATGATGACTTTGAGTTCTGTCCTTTAGCCTGCACCTGTGAAGATAAGCTATGGATTTACATTGCCAAGGTGAAATTCAACAGAACTGTTTGACCTACAAGGAATTTCCTTGTGGGCAAACTGTGAAGGAGGTAGGTAGTTTTTTAAAAATCTTTTTCTTTCGTTTTTCTTTTTGAGACGGAGTCTTGCTCTGTTGCCCAGCTTGGAGTACAGTGGCATGATCTCGGCTCACTGCAACCTCTGCCTCCCAGGTTCAAGCGATTCTCCTGCCTTAGCCTCCCAAGTAGCTGGAATTACAGGCTCACGACACCATGCCCAGCTAATTTTTTTTTTTTTTT
>NW_012101254.1:4716415-4727228 GCF_000951045.1 Mandrillus leucophaeus
CACCTTATACAAAAATTAATTCAAGATGGATTAGAGACTTAAATGTTAGACCTAAAACCATAAAAACCCCAGAAGAAAACCTAGGCAATACCATTCAGGACATAGGCATGGGCAAGAACTTCATGTCTAAAACATCAAAAGCAATGGCAACAAAAGCCAAAATTGACAAATGGGATTTGATTAAACTAAAGAGCTCCTGCACAGCAAAATAAACTACCATCAGAGTGAATAGGCAACCTACAGAATGGGAGAAAATTTTTGCAATCTACTCATCTGACAAAGGGCTAATATCCAGAATCTACAAAGAATCAAACAAATTTACAAGAAAAAAACAAACAACCCCATCAAAAAGTGGGCGAAGGATATGAACAGGCACTTCTCAAAAGAAGACAATTATGCAGCCAACAGACACATGAAAAAATGCTCATCATCACTGGCCATCAGAGAAATGCAAATCAAAACCACAAGGAGTAAAACTATCTCTACTGACAGATGACATGGTCTTGTATATAGAAAACCACAAGCAATCTAGTAAAAAAAAAAAAAAAAGAAAAGAAAAAAGAAAACATTAGCATGAATAAGCAAGTTTAACAAAGTTGAAGGATACAAGAACACAAATAACGATTGTATTTTTACACACTAGTAATAAACAACCCAAAAATGAAATTAAGAAAATAATTCCACTTAACAATAATATCAAAAACAATAAAATACCTAAAAGTAAGTGTAGTAAATGTAATAAAAGAAGTTCAAGATTTGTGCACTGAAAACTACAAACACTGTTGAGAGAAGTTAAAGAAGACCTAAAGAAATGCAGAGACTGCCCAGCACTTTGGTGCAGGCCCGTAATCCCAGCACTTGAGGAGGCCGAGGTGGGAGGATCACTTGAGTTCAGGAGTTCAAGACCAGCCTGGGCAACACATGGAGACCCAGTCTCTACAGAAAATACAAAAGTTAGCCAGAAGCAGTGGCGTACACCTGTAATCCTAGTTACTCGGGATGCTGAGGCAGGAGAATTGCTTGAACCTGGGAGGCAGAGGCTGCAGTGAGCTGAGATGATACCACTGCACTCCAGTCTGGGTGACAGAGGGAGACTCCGTCTCAGAGAAAAAAAAAGGGAAAGCAAGGAGCTAAGAGTTGCCAGCGAAAACTTCCTGGGGTAGGGGTAGGGTGGGGGCAGGGTAAGGGGACATGTTGCCGAGGCCTGGGGTCGTGGGCCCATGTGTCCATGCCCCACCCAGGGACTGGTCACTGGAGGTGAGGGTCCAGGGTCCGGGAGTCTGGGGCCGTGTGACCCGGGGGGTCAGTGGCCAGACGTGGGTCTCCAGGTGCCGAGGTGGAAGTGCCGCCCGCCTGCTGGAATGTCACCCATGGGAGGTACCTGCTTGGCAAGTGCAGTCAGCGCAGTTCGGTCTGCCCAGGCAGGAAGAAGTGGGGAAGGAGAGAAGAAAAGGAAGGAGGAAGAGGGTTCTCAGTGATTTCTCCAAAAGGAGCAGAGGGAGCAAGGGAGCCACCTGGGAAAAGCCCGAAATACCAGCTCACCTGGAGGAGGAGACGGCTCTGCAGTGCAGTGTGGAAGAGAAACCATTAAATCAAAAACAAATCACCTCTGGAGGAGGCAGCTTCTAGAATGGAGGGTGGTGGATACACAGAACCTTTCTGGTACATTTGACCGTGGACTCATGGAAATATTTTGCGTAACTTAAAAAAAAATTTAACGCGATTCCTAAAATTGATACCTAACAAGCAATTCCATGTTATGGACCTTTGAATCTTAACTCAAACGAACAAACTCAGAACAATTACAAAGCAATTGCAATAATATGGGCAGTGACTGAATATAGGCATTGTACGTTTTATTGTAATTCTGTTATTGTGATCTTACTTCTTCAAAAGACCCTTTTTAGAGATAACTACAGAAATATTTCCAGATGATATCTGATGTCTTGAATTTGTTTCCAAATAATTTGAGGGAGAGGGTGGAAAATACAGATGAAACATAATGGACTACGATCTAGTAATTATTGAAGCTGGTGATATGTACACGGGGTTTCATTATATTATACTTTTATTTCTACTTTTGTATATGTTTGACATTTTTGAATAGCAGATTTTCAAAATGAAAGGAAAAATTGTCTTCAGAATCTACTTACTAGAGATAACTACCAAATTATAAAAATGATAGGGGAAAGGATGTGAAAGAAAAATAGAAACTTGGTTCTCTAAACTCACAACACCTAAGTATCAGGCCTCTGAGCCCAAGCTAAGCCATCATATCCCCTGTGACTTGCACGTATACATCCAGATGGCCTGAAGTAACTGAAGAATCACAAAAGAAGTGAAATTTAAATGGCCTGTTCCTGCCTTAACTGATGGCATTCCACCACAAAATAAGTAAAAATGGCCGGTCCTAGCCTTAACTGATGACATTACCTTGTGAAATTCCTTCTCCTGGCTCACGCTGGCTCAAAGAGCTCCCCCACTGAGCAGCTTGTGACCCCCACCCCTGCCCACCAGAGAACAACCCCCTTTGACTGTAATTTTCCTTTACCTACCCAAATCTTATAAAACGGCCCCACCCCATCTCCCTTTGCTGACTCTCTTTTCGGACTCAGTCCACCTGCACCCAGGTGAAATAAACAGCCTTGTTCCTCACACAAACCCTGTTTGGTGTCTCTTCACACAGATGCGAGTGAAACTAAGGGGAAGTTCAGCATGAGAACTGAGTCTGCAAAAAACTGCCTTCCTTTTGTTCCCAAACAGATAGCTGTAATTTCACATACTTTAACTTATGTAAAAATGTAGATTTACTGGTATGTAGATTTACTAAAAATGTAGATTTACTGATTTACTTCCCTGGTCCTTCACTGAGTGCTAATCAGAACTTCAAAACAATGCAACCACTTGCCTCATTGCCTACCCAGCCTCCTTTGTTTTTTTTGTTTTTCTTGTTTTTTTTTGTTTTTGGCCTCCCCCTCTCTGTCTCTCTCCGCCTCTGTCTCTCTTTCTTTTTTAAGACAGGGTCTTGTTTTGTTGCCTGAACTCCTGGGTTCAAGCAATGATCTTGCCTTGGCCTCCCAAAGTGCTGGGATTACAGGCGTGAGCTACAGTACCCAGCTTCTGCTTGTTCTTTCTCTTGTAAATATTGAAGTTCCCCAAATCCTCAGATCCCACTGTGCACAGGTCTCAGATCCTACTGTGACTTGTGTTTCTTTTCCCCTAGTAGGTCCTCATCTTCAGCAAAATAAACCTCTAATTGATTGAGATCTGCCGGCATCACTTTTTGGTTTACAAGGATAAGTAAGAATATGGTGATGTAGACAGTGGCAAACTCTACAAGGACAAATGAGCAAGTCCGTCCACAGAATGGCTCCAAGGAAAAAGATGGAGGTGGCACCTATCCATTAAAATAAAGTTAAGGGATTTATCAAGGATTCACAAAATGCATGGGGCACATTTGACTTGTTTTGTTTTAAAATGCTGAAATAATATTAAATTGAGATGGGGTATTACCATGTTGCCTGGGCTGGTCTTGAACTCCTGGGCTCAAACAATCATCCTGGCCTTGGCCTCCCAAAGTGCTGGGATTATAGGCATGAGCCACCCTACCTGGCCTACATTTGGCTCTTGATTCAAACAAATTGGTAAGCATTTGTAAGACAATAAAGGATATTTAAACATTGACTAGAAATTTATATTTATTTTAGGTGTGAAAAAATTGTGCTTATGATTTAAAATAAAAGACTTACATTTCTGGCTGGGCGCGGTGGCTCACGCCTGTAATCCCCGCACTTTGGGAGACCGAGGCAGGCAGATCACCTGAGGTCAGGAGTTCGAAACCAGCCTGACCAACATGGAGAAACCCTGTGTCTACTAAAAATACAAAAATTAGCCGGGCGTGATGTCTCATGCCTGTAATCCCAGCTACTCAGGAGGCTAAGGCAGGAGAATCGCTTGAACCTGGGAGGCGGAGGTTGTGGTGAGCCGAGATTCCGCCATTGCGCTCCAGCCTGGGCGAAACTCCGACTCAAAAGAAAAAAAGAATTAAATTTTTGAGATATATTCTGCAACAGTTATGAATAAAATGGTGTGATGGCTGGGATTTGTTTGGAAATTACCCACAAGGAAAGTAGGCGGGACATAGAGAAAAATTTTCCATGACTGGTAACTGTTGAAGCTGGGTGACAGGCACATGGGAGTTCATTTTATTTTAGTCTTTACTTTTGAATTTGTTTGAAACAGTTCATAATAGACGCAGTGACTCATGCTTGTAATCTCAGCACTTTGGAAGGCCAGTGGCGGGGGTAGACCAGGAGGTCAGGAGTTTGAGATCAGCCTGGCCCACATGGTGAAACCTCGTCTCTACTAAAACTACAAAAATTATCTGGGCATGGTAGTGAGTGCCTGTAGTCCCAGCTACTGCGGAGGCTGAGGCAGGAGAATCACTTGAACTACAGAGGTGGAAGTTGCACTGAGCCAAGATTGTGCCACTGCACTCCAACCTGGGTGACAAAGCGAGACTCCATCTCAAAACAAACAAACAAACAAACAAAAAATAAAGTCAGAGTCTTGCTCTGTTACTCAGGCTGCAGTGAGGTGGCATAATCATGGCTCAGTGTAGCCTCAAACTCCTGTGCTCAAGGGATTCTTCCACCTCCCCCTCCTGAATTGCTAGGATTACAAGTGTGAGCCACTGTGCTCTGCTCAGCTGACTTAAAAATAGAGAGATTATCCCAGATTATCTGGCTGGGCCCAATGTAATCACAAAGGTCCCTAAAAGTTGGAGAGGGAGGCAGAATAGTTCAGAGTCAGAGGGAGATGTGACTATGGCGGAATGGTCATAGAGATACAAGGATACTGGCTTTGAAGCTGTAAGAGGGGGACCACAAACCAGGGACCACAAACCACCAGAAGATGGAAGAGGCAAGGAAATATACTCTCCCTTACAGCCTCCAGAAAGGAAGGCAGCCTGCTGACATCTGGATTGTTAGCCCAGTGAGACCCATGTTGGACTTCTAATCTATAGAAGTGTAAAATAATGAATTTGTGTTGTTTTAAGCTGCTAAGTATGAGGCAATTTGTTATGGGAGCAACAGCAAACTAATAACACTAGTCAACTGATTTTTCACACGAGTGCCAAGACAATTCCATGGGGGGAAGGAATAGCCTTTTTGTTTGTTTGTTTTTGAAAGAGGGTCTCCTTCTGTTGCCCAGGCTGGAGTGCAGTGGTGTGATCTTGGCTCACTGCATCCTCCAACTCCTGGGCTCAACCCATCCTCCCGCCTCAGCCTCTCAAGTAGCTGAGACTACAGACATGCACCAGAACGCCAGGCTAATTTCTTTCTTTCTTGTTTTTTGGGAAAGATGGGCCTCACTATGTTGCCCAGGCTAGTGGAAAAGTCTTTTCAACAAATGGTGTTGGGACAACTGGATATCCACATACAAAAGAATTAAGTTGAACTTCCACCTCTCACCATATATAAAAATTAACTTGAAATAGACCAGGTGTGGTGGTTCATGACTATAATCCCAGCACTTGGGAAGGCCAAGGCAGGAGGATTCCTTGAGCTTGGGAGTTCAAAGTGGCAGTGAGCTATGATTACACCACTGCATTCCAGCCTGGGTGACAAAGTGAGACACTGCCTCTAAAACAAAACAAAGCAAAACCCCTCAAAATAGATAACAAACTTAAATGTAAGAACAAAAACTATAAAAGTCTAAGAAGAAAACACAGAGCAAATCTCTGTGACCCTGGGTTAGGCAATGGTTTCTTAGATAAGACACAAAAAGCAAGCAAGAAAAGACAGAACAGGTAAATTGGACTTTATCAAATTTGGAAGCTTTTGTGCATCAAAGGAAACCATCAAGAAAGTAAAAAAAATAACCCACAGAATCAGGGAAAATATTTGCAAAACATGTATCTGATAAGGGACCTACATCCAGAATATATAACAACTTTTATAATTCAATGATATGAAGACAAGAACCTAATTAAAAGATAGGTTGATCAGGTGCCTGTAGGTTGGTGGCTCATGCCTGTAATCTCAGTACTTTGGGAGGCCAAGGCAGGCGGATCACCTGAGGTCAGGAGTTTGAGACCAGCCTGGCCAACAGGGAAAAACCCCATCTCTACTAAAAACACAAAATTAGCTGAGTGTTGTGGCAGGCACCTGTAATCCCAGCTACTTGGGAGGCTGAGGCAGGAGAATCGCTTGAACTCGGGAGGCAGAGGTTGCGGCGAGCTAAGATCGTGCCATTGCACTCCAGCCTGGGCCACAAGAGCAAAACTCCATCTCAAAAAAAAGATAGGTCACTAAAGTTGGTATACAACACCTCACTGCTAAATTTGACTGGCTTTTAAAAAGATAGGCTAAGGATTTGAATATACAGTTCTTCAAAGAAGATAAATATCCCATAGCACATGAAAAGATGCTCAACATCATCCATCATTAGGAAAATGTAAATAAAAACCACAATATCATACTGTTTCACACCCACTAGGATTGCTAAAATAAAAAAGACAGGCAACAACATGTGTTGGTAAGGATTAAAGAAACATTGGAACCCTTATACCTCGCTGATGGGATTGAAAATTGGTACAGCCAACTTGGAAGACAGTTTGGTAGTTCCTCAAAATGTTAAATATAGATATACCATGTAACTCAGTAATTCTGCTCCTATGTATCTAAAGATAAATGAAACCATATGTCCACATAAAACTTGCAGAAGAATGTTCATAGCACTATTCATAATTGCTAAAAAGTAGAAAGAACCATGCCAGGCGCAGTGGCTCACGCCTGTAATTCCAGCACTTTGGGAAGCTGAGGTGGGTGGATCACCTGAGGCTGGGAGTTTGAGACCAGCCTGGCCAACATGACAAAACCCTATCTCTACTAAAAATACAAAAATTAGCCGGGCATGGTGGCCTGTGCCTGTAGTCCCAGCTACTCGGGAGACTGAGGCAGGAGAATTGCTTGAACCCAGGAGGTGGAGGTTGCAGTGAACCAAGATTGCACCACTTCACTCCAGCTTGAGCAACAGAGTGAGAATTCGTCTCAAAAAATAAATAAATAAATAAATAAGTAGAAAGAACCAAAATGTCCATCAATTAATTAATGGATAAACAAAATACGGCATATCCATACAAAGGAATATTATCTGGCAATAAAAAGGAATAAAGCAATGATACATGCTACAACATGAATGAACTTTGCAAACATGTTAAAAGAAGTCAACAAAAGACCATATATTGTATAATTCCACTTATATGAAATGTCTAGAATATGAAAACCTATAGAAACAGAGTAGATTGGTGGTTTCCAGAGGCTGGGGGAAAAGTGGGGACCAACTGCTAATGGGTACAGGACTTATTTTTGGGGGGACAAAAATATTCTACAACTAGATTGTGGAGATGGTTCTACACCCCTGTGAATATACTAGAAGACATTGAATGGTACATTTTAAATGGGTAGATTGTATGGTATGTGAATTATATCCCAATAAAGCAGTTAAGAAAATAGTTATTAAAACATATAATAGGTATATCCCAAGGGGGAGAAAGGTGTGGTGCATGAGCTCAGCCCAGACAGGCTGTGTTGAGTGGGGAGAGCAATAGATGAAGGAGCTGGTTGGAGCTGTAAAGTGCATAGGCCAAGAGTAGAGGTGGGGGCTGGGTCTTGAAGGAGAAACTGAGTGCACTGAAGAAATCTGCCTGCTTCACAGCGTTATCGAGGGCCAGCCTTTGGATGATCTCTGGAAGAAGGTTCCAGAGCCTCAAGGAGGAGATTCTATGATGTCAGCACCTGACCTTTGTGACATACCCACATGCTGCCAGGGAGAACTGAACTCAGGGAATGGGGACCCTAGCTCCCATTGGGGGCAACCCTGGTGCCACCTCTTAGACAAAGTCCCAGTCTCCCAGAGGCTTTTACCAGCTGGCCCCATTCCTTCTGCTGCTGGGTGTAATGAGCCATCTCCGTCTGGGCCAGGGTGAGCTAGAGGACATCAGCACTAGGGGCAACAAGGGGTCAGAGGAACCAGAGTGGCAGGACACTAGGATGCTTGCAGAACCCCTGAGTCAGGATTAGGAGAATAAAAACCTGTACCACAGGCCTCCAAATGACTGAAGGAGGACTGAGGGCAAAACTCACGGCTCAGACAGAAACCCGGCTCACAGTGCGTTTAGTGTTAGATGCTAGGGACAGAGAAAGGTGTATCCACCATTTGGTGACTCTGCTCCTCTCTCCCAGGTCCGCTCAATGCTGAAGTGCCTGTGAAACACAGCCCAGAGGAATTCTCATTGGTAAGAGCTCCCGGCACCAGAACACCCTTAATTCCTGTTTCTATCTCAGCCCCTAGCCCCCAAACCCCTCCTCCAATCCATCCTACCCTCCCTTCCTCCTTATTCCTCTCCTCCCCACTTCTCACCTTCCCTGGAGCATTTTGCCAGCTCTTTTGATCCCAAAGGTGACATGGATTTAAAGTCTTGGTGAGTTCAGCTTGGAACTAGGGACATGAGGCAGAGCCAGAAATGGACCAATTCTCCCAGTGTCTTGGGTTCTGTCTTTTCTCTCCAGGTCCTATGGGCTTTGTCTTCCTCTCTGCCCCGCCCAGATAATCGCTGTTGCCCCTCCGCTCTCAAGAGGCAGCTGTGATTCTCCATCCCCACACATCCCTCATCAATGGCTGACTGCAAAGAAGTGAGAAGCCAAGCTTAGGTTCATGCTCATGCCTGAACACCCAGAGAGCCTGGTGCTGGAGGTCTGGGTGTCCCCTTGGCCTGCCACTAGCACCTGCACCCACACCAGGCTGGAGCCAAGCTCTGCGCACAGAAGACGGCCTTGATTTCTCAGGCACAGCTGACCTCAGAGATACTGGTCCTGACTCTGCCAGTTCTCTCATACCTAGTCTTGTTGCCCCAGTTCCTTCTGGATTCAAGGCGATGTTGCCTCAAAACAAGGACCAGGTTCTGCCACAGACCTCAGTGCTCCCCGGGTGCCCCCCTTGGGGCTTCTCACAACTTGTGGACTCCTCTCCTCACAACCTACAGCCTCTCTCTGCCCATCAGTCCCTCCGTCCCTCTCACCCACCGTTCTTTTCCACTCAGTCCCATCATCCTTCCTCCCCTCCACCAGCATCCCCCTCTCCTGGCTTCCAATTTGGCTCTTGTGACCCAAATTCTGACTTTGTGCCACATCCCTGTTCTCCCTCTCTCCCAAGTTCCCCCACTTTCTTTCACCAGAACTACCTCTCTCTCCCCAATCCACGTGCATCGTCTCCCTCCAACCACTGGCTGTACCCCTCTCCTCCTCTGACCCCTTCCTTCTCTCCCTCCCAGCCCCAGAACTCCTCCCTTCCCCACTCACCTTGCCAGTCTCCTTCCCACCCCGAGGACCTGCATAGCTCCACGCTCACTTCCCCAGGCCCAAGTCCACCTTCTCAAAGGCTCCACTCTAACAGGCAGACATGGCGCTGGCATCAGTACAGGGACACCGGGTCCGGGTCCCCTGGGGTAGTGGAGAGATGCGTGCCAAGCAAGAAGGATCCTGCACAGTTCAGGGACCCAGGGGCCCTGGCCCAGGCCCTGGTGGTCCAGCTGGGGCACCGCCGCATCGCACACGACCTGCGGCTCCTGCTTTTGCAGCACCTGTGGCTAGGCAGAACCGGCCAGGCCCCAGTCGTGGAGTATCCTATATGCCTGGTGTGCCTCCGGCCCCGCAGCCCCTCCTGCCCCCTCCCCAAGTACAGGACTGGACCCCGGCTGCTTGCCTTCCCCCAACTACTGCCCTGTGTGGAAGGCCAGGAATCTGGGCCACTCCGGATAGGCGTCGGCTTCGGCCTCCGCCTGCCCCAGGGCCAGGCCAGGGCCTTGCATCTGCTGCCAGAAAAAAGGCAGAAGGAAGTAGGGCCTCAGGGCAAGGATCCTCAGGCCTGTGGGCATCCATCGCCAACATTTCAGCCTCCAGCAGCTCAGGCCCGGGCCGACCCAGCCCCAGGCACACCCTCCCAGACCAGGAGCTTCAGGTCTGCAGGCCTTCAATCACCAAACTCTCCACGATGTTTCTCCGGGCCTCCACCTCGGGCACCAAAACAGGCCACTACCTCCCCGAAGCCCAGGCCTTGCCCTGCCCCAAAGAGGCCAGTTTCTCTGGAGCTCATTCTCCAAAAGTCATCAGTTTAGTTCCAGAGCCACGGAGGCCCCCTGGAACAACCCCTCCAAACCCCACCCTCCCAACCAGGCCCCAGATCTCGGGGAGTCCCCGAGACACCCTGAAGGGCTGGCTGGCAGGAAGTCAGGTGTGTTCTCCTGCTCTGAACCCTGGGAGCCCCTTGTGGAGTCTGCTGTCTCCAGGCTGAAGAGGACCAAGGGCACCAAGACCCCATTCAGCCCTCCGTGTAGCTAATAAAATCTGACCCTGTGAAACTTGTGTTTGTGTCCTGCTGAGTCCACAGAATAGGTAGCTATAACTACAGGAGTGCCAGTCTCCAACAAGACCCTTGGTGGCGGGGAGGGGGTGGTTCACGCCTATAATCCCAACACACTGGGAGGCTGAGGTAGGAGGATCGCTTGAAGCCAGGAGTTTGAGACCAGCCTGGGCAACATAGCAAGACCCTGTCTCTCCAAAAATAAAAATATTAAAAAATCAGCTGAGTATGGTGGGATGTGCCTGTACTATCAGCTACTCAAGCTACTCAAGAGGCTGAAGTGGGAGGATCACTTGAGTCCACGAGTTCAAGGTTACAATGAGCTATATCATGCCATTGCACTCCAGCCTGGGTGACAGAGACCCTATCTCAAAAAAAAAAAAAAAAA
>NW_012101254.1:4727278-4743664 GCF_000951045.1 Mandrillus leucophaeus
ATTAAAAAATCAGCTGAGTATGGTGGGATGTGCCTGTACTATCAGCTACTCAAGCTACTCAAGAGGCTGAAGTGGGAGGATCACTTGAGTCCACGGGTTCAGGGTTAAGATGAGCTAGGTCATGCCATTGCACTCCAGCCCGGGTGACAGAGACCCTATCTCAAAAAAAAAAAAAAAAAAAAGGGCAAGGTGTGGTGGCTCAAGCCTGTAATCCCAGCACTTTGGGAGGCCAAGGTGGGCATATCATTTAAGGTCAGGAGTACGAGACCAGCCTGGCCAACATGGTAAAACTCCGTCTCCACTAAAAATACAAAAATTAGCCGGGCGTGGTGGCAGGCACCTGTAGTTCCAACTACTCAGGAGGCTGAGGCAGGAGAATCACTTGGACCTGGGAGGCAGAGGTTGCAGTGAGCTGAGATCAGGCCACTGCACTCCAGCCTGGGCAACAGAGCGAGACTCCGTCTCAAAAAATAAAAGAAAAAAGACCCTGGAGGATGGTGTCAAAGTAAACAGAGAGGCCAGAAAGAGCAGGTGCCATGTATCCAAGGAGGACAAGGGATCCACAAGGCCTGGGGACTTAAGAAATGCAGACAGCTTGGCCATGCCCTTCACACATCTAATGTAACTCTGTGGGACAGATACTAGCATCACCAAAGATGAAGCCACTGCACCACTCCTCTGGGTGCACCTTAGTTAATCAGAATGCAGGAGGAGTATCTCCTTTCAGGGAAGGACATCCCTTGTGCTCACTCTCAAGAGTGCACAAAGGTCACAAATCCGAGGGAGGATGGAGTGTCAGGTGCAGAAGATACCTGCCCTGCTGAGGCCAGCAAAGCAGCTGGCCACCCACCAAGCCACCAGCCCAGGAGTGTGAAGCCTTGAGAAAGGGAATGGCGGACACTACCCCTGCCAAAAGTGGGGGATAGGAGTTAAGGATGACAGAGGCGTCCCCATACGAGGAAGCAGTGGATTCAGCATTTGAAGTCAGGTTTATTTTTAAGTTCATGCTGCCTCCATTAAGAAGCAAGAGACTCCGGTGGTTTCTGGTGTGTGCCCTCCGGCAAATCACTTCATCTCTGGGGTAAGCTGCAAAGGCCTGTGCTCCCAGGAGTTGGCGTATCACTCACCAAGTGGGAACAGTCCTAATTCGAGGATTTCATGTGTGTGACAGACAGGGTCTAGCTCTGTCACCCAGGGGCTGGAGTGCAGTGGTGACATCACTGGTGGTCGAGCATAGTGGTCGAGCTCACTGCAGCCTCGACCTCCCAGTCTCAAGTGATCCTCCCGCCTGAGCCTCCTGGGCAGCTGGGCCCACAGGTGCCATGACGTTTGGCTAATTTTTAAATATTTTGTAGAGACGGAGTCTCCCCATGTTGTCCAGGCTGGTCTAGAAAGCCCAGGCTCAAGCCATCCCCCTCTCTCGGACTGTCTGAAAGTGTTGGGATTACAGGGGGATTACAGGCATGAGCAACCGTGCCTGGCAGAGGATTTTTTTTTTTTTTTTTTTGAGACGGAGTTTCACTCTTGTTGCTTGCTGCCCAGGCTGAAGTGCAATGGCAATGGCGTGATCTCGTCTCACTGCAACCTCTATCTCCCAGGTTCAAGTAATTCTCCTGCCTCAGGCCCCCGAGTAGCTGGGATTACAGGCGAACGCCACCACAGGCGCATGCCACCACACCTTTGTATTTTTGGTACAGACGGGATTTCTCCATGTTGGTCAGGCTGGTCTCGAACTTCTGAACTTGTGATCCGCCCGCCTCGGCCTCCCAAAGTGCTGGGATTACAGGCGTGAGTCGCATTTCTTTATTAAAGGTTGACCGTCATCAACCTCCACTGGCTCCACCTCCTCCGCGCCCCGGGGCGCCCCGCACAAAGATGGCGAAGTCGGTGCTGGGCGACTGTGCCTCCGCGCCAGGGGTGGAGAACCGAAGCCCCGCCCCGGGGAAGGCGGCCCCGCCGGCTAGTGCTGACTCGTGTCGGTGCTCCTGCGCCTGCGCGGAGGGAGACGCGGGACAGGTGCGCGTGCGCAGTGAGCGTCTGCGAGAGCGACTTAGACGCACTCGAGCTGAACCTCGGCTGCCTGCGGGTGGTCAGGGTTTTGGCAATTCCCCGGTGTGAGAGGGGTCGGGTGTGCTCCCAGCGGCGACGGGGCCGAGTTCACCAGCGGCCGGGGCAGTAGTCGAAGGCCCGGCCCGTTATGTCCCGGGTGCCGTGGTGCGGGCAGTGAACGCGCGCCGGGCGGGATGGGCCGACGCCGGGCGCCAGAGCTGTACCGGGCTCCGTTCCCGTTGTATGCGCTTCAGGTTGACCCCAGCACTGGGCTGCTCATCGCTGCGGGCGGAGGAGGCGCCGCCAAGACAGGCATAAAGAATGGTGTGGTGAGAGCTCAGAGCCACTGGGGCTGGGTCTTGCTGTGGGCTGGCGGCGATTCCAGGGTGGCCGGGGGTCGCGGGGCGGGCCACACTCCAGCTTCAGGCCCTGCCCACTTCTGTTGGGAAGACCCGCTTGCCTGTCGCCCCGGCGCGAATTTCAGTCGAGAACTCAGCAGGCAGAGGAGAGGCTTTTAAGGTAAAGTGAAAGCTGCACACAGCTGCAGAGCCGGCAGGAACGCTTCAGCTCCGCCTCGGAGCAGCTCCAGGGCTCTTATTCTGGCCTTTTCCCGGAGGTCTTGCCTGCCCTCTAGCAGCGGCGAGAGTGGTGCCTTTGGGTTTAGGCTAAGTTCCTTCCCTCTTCTGAGCTTCACCCTGTTCTGTAAAACGGAGGTAATAATCCCAGTCCTGCTCAGTGTAGAGATTTGTGAGGCCCAAATGAGAGAAAAAAGACTCGAGAACCCCTTGTGAACTATAACGTGCAGAAAGTAAAGGGGTAAGACATCAGACTGTTCCTAGACGTGCTCTCTGGGCACCCCTGAACTTGCTCATCCGGGTTCCCCCTCCCACAGCACTTTCTGCAACTAGAGCGGATTAATGGGCGCTTGAGTGCCTCCTTGCTGCACTCCCATGACACAGAGACACGGGCCACCATGAACTTGGCACTGGCTGGTGACATCCTTGCTGCAGGGCAGGATGCCCACTGTCAGCTCCTGCGCTTCCAGGCCCATCAACAGAAAGGCAACAAGGCAGAGAAGGCAGGTAAGGAGCTCTCTCCCTCTCTACCCGCTTGGGGAAAGGGTTGAACGAGTAAGGTCACTCTTATCTTGGTGTCTCTAAAGAAGTGGGTCTGGAAGTAGGGTTTTGGTAGCAAGCTAGAAGCTGTATGGGCACCTGCCATGGAGAGAGGGGCCAGTACTCCTTACTGTAGAAGCCTAGAACCTGGCCAAGTGTTTGTGTTACAGGTTCCAAGGAGCAGGGGCCTCGACAAAGGAAGGGAGCAGCCCCAGCAGAGAAGAAATGTGGAGCGGAAACCCAGCACGAGGGGCTAGAACTCAGGGTAGAGAATTTGCAGGCAGTGCAGACAGACTTCAGCTCCGATCCACTGCAGAAAGTTGTGTGCTTCAACCATGATAACACCCTGCTTGCCACTGGAGGGACAGATGGCTACGTTCGTGTCTGGAAGGTGTGGGTTTGTGGGGTTAGGGAGGATGAATGTCAGTAACAGCAAGACCAAAATTGTGAGAAGCTGAACGTGGCATCTGGGAAACTTGTGAATGAAGCTTGCATTGGGGGCCATTAGAAGGGAGTGGCGTGGAGATCAGTCACAGTGTACTTGCTGGACACCTGAGTTAACTATGGTGGTGGTTTGGCTACAGGTACCCAGCCTGGAGAAGGTTCTGGAGTTCAAAGCCCACGAAGGGGAGATTGAAGACCTGGCTTTAGGGCCTGATGGCAAGGTGAGGGGGTGGGGGTGGGAGGAGGGTGGAGAAGGAGAGAGGAGGTGCTTATGCTGCTTGCCCAGTGAGTGGCTCCCCTAACTGTCCATCCTTGGAATCTTTATTCCTGACTAGTTGGTAACCGTGGGCCGGGACCTTAAGGCCTCTGTGTGGCAGAAGAATCAGCTGGTGACACAGCTGCACTGGCAAGAGAATGGACCCACCTTTTCCAGCACACCTTACCGTTATCAGGCCTGCAGGTGTGAAGACTTTGCGGGGTGGCTGAAAGAGGCATAGCCCAGCTGTGATAGGGGAGAGGGAAAAGACTGGGGATGGGAGAGCTGGGGAGGAACTTGTTGAGTTTTACCTCAGGTCTGACCAGGGTGCAGGTGGTGCACAAACCTCTGAGGAGGGTTGGGCAGGACCCGGGAGCTGAATAGCTCCTCATCCGGCCCCCAGGTTTGGGCAGGTTCCAGACCAGCCTGCTGGGCTGCGACTCTTCACAGTACAAATTCCCCACAAGCGCCTGCGCCAGCCCCCTCCCTGCTACCTCACAGCCTGGGATGGCTCCAACTTCTTGCCCCTTCGGACCAAGTCCTGTGGCCATGAAGTCATCTCCTGCCTCAATGTCAGGTGCGAGACATTGCTGCCTTGGCTAGGTGGGGGTCCCTGAGGGAGCTTGGAAAGGAGTCCTGCCTGGGTCCCCGCGGACCGGGATTGGGGTATGAGGGTTGCTGCACAAGCCTCCAGGACAACGAGCACTTTATTGTTTGTTGCAGTGAGTCTGGCACCTTCCTAGGCCTGGGCACGGTCACTGGCTCTGTTGCCATCTACATAGCTTTCTCTCTCCAGGTAATGGGTGGAGGTTGGCATGGCCCTGTCGGTGGACTGTAGGCCTGTGTCTACCCTGAGTGTGCAGGAAGGAGTGTGGCCCGTTCTATAGAGGGAAAACCTGGGGGTGGGGAGCATGCTTTCCAGAAAGACAGTTCCCAGCTAGGCCTTTCCTCACTCGTTTTCCTTCTACCCGCAGTGCCTCTACTACGTGAGGGAGGCCCATGGCATTGTGGTGACGGATGTGGCCTTTCTACCTGAGAAGGGTCGAGGTCCAGAGCTCCTTGGGTCCCATGAAACTGCCCTGTTCTCTGTGGCTGTGGACAGTCGTTGCCAGCTGCATCTGTTGCCCTCACGGCGTGAGTCATTGGGCGGGGCAGGCAGGCACCACCCCACCTTTAACTGGAGCAGAAACATGCCCCCCGGGGGCTACGCTCTTGTTTGTGCCACTCCCCCTTTGAAGGGTTCTGGTTTTCAGGCTGGGAAGCCCCTTTGCCTGCTGACCTCTCCCTTTCCCTCCTGCAGGGAGTGTTCCTGTGTGGCTCCTGCTTCTGCTGTGTGTCGGGCTTATTGTTGTGACCATCCTGCTGCTCCAGAGTGCCTTTCCAGGTTTCCTTTAGCTTCCCTGCTTCCTGGGAATCAGGAGCCTGGACACTGCCATCTCTAGAGCAGAGTGGAGGCCTGGACTCCCTTTGCTCACTCCATTCGGGTCCACAGCTGAGGCTGCCTCTGATAAGATGAATGGGCACTGCCTTCCCTTCTAGTGAAAAGGCTTGGTTATGGCCCTGCCTGACTCTGGGCCCCAGGAACCCTGCCTTCATCATCTGTGGATCCATCCAGAACAGTGGTGTCTGAAGCCCAGGTCATACTCCCTGCCTCTTTCCTTCTGCCTATTAGAGGCTCGAGAGTTGAGCTTGTCCTTTCTCTAGAAACATGTGAAGATGCCCAAGAGCCTGGAGGCACTGCTGTCCTTCCTGCAGAAACAGTTTCTCCTCCTCCCCTCACAGCCTTGGGGCCAGTTCCCCTTCACATGAAGCCCCTGGCATTTGCTGGGGAAGGGACTGGCCTGGTACTTGCTGCTGGGGCAAAAAGACGACTTGAGTAGTAATCTGGGGGTTCAGATGGGTAGCACTAAGCCAGCCGGCCTAAAGATGCAGTAAGTTCCTAGATAGTCTAACCTTGAGGAAAGGGAAAATGAACCTCAGCCCACTAGGCAGGAAAAGTTGATATTTAATAAACAAGGAAAGAGTGAACTGAGACCCCCAATGGTACTCTTGTCAGCTATTTCTGTCCTCAGAAGGCGAGAGAGCCCAGAGGTCAGGCAGCCCCTCTGGGGGCTGGAAGATGGCTCTGGCGTACTGATGCAAGAGGCAGCTCATGTAGCAGTGCTGCCATGGGAGCAGCCGTTCCAGGAAGCCGACGTGGCCACCCCTGGCTGTGATGAGCAGCGCAACGTAGGGGGAGTGTTGGGTGGCCTGTATGGGAAGGGCTAGGAGAGGGTCAGGGGTCAGAAACGGCCTTTACTGGGAGCCCAGGCTGTCTGTCGCGTCCCTCATGGCCCATTTTCCTTGGGGCCAAAGTGTCCTGATTCAGAGTACTCACCACCGACGGGGGAGAAGGGGTCATCTGCTGCATTGAGACAGAGCACAGGGATCCGGATGGCATCTACCTTGGTTCTAGGGCTTGGCTGCTTTGTAGTAGGTAACACAGTCTTGATATCCAAAGGCCACAGATGTGTAGCGCTCATCAAACTGGCGGATTGTGCGGGCCTGCAGGTGTTACCGTAGGATAGGCTAAGATGATAAAGAATGGGAAGATAGTGGAAGACTCATTTGGGGGGGCCCAGGGGCATGGCTGAAGATTATACCTGTAGCACAAAGTCTATGTCCACCACCTTTTCAATCACCTTTCTCTTTCTACAAGAGTACATAAGAGTTTGGCTTGACACCTGGACGTGATCCCCCGCCCCCAGGCCCTGTCTTACTATCTCATGTGTGAAGAAGCCCAGAGAGAACTGACCGAGCACTAGGAGAGCTTGGAGTGTCTGCCATCCTACTCTGTCTACTGCCTCCTCCCACTTGCCACGACCCTACCGTTGCACAAGCTGGCAGAGCGCAGCAGTGAGGGGCCGATTGAAGAGCAGTGAGTTGAGTGGGGTTTCCAGGGAGCGGGTGGTCTCAGAGGAATCCCAGCATGCAGACAGAGTCAGTGCTGCCACCAGCCCTGCAGCCTGCCCGGCCTGTGCCAGGTGATTCAGCACCAGTATCCTGTAGAATTGGACAAGGGATCATGAAAGAAGGGTTTGCATTAATGTGAGTTGGGACAGAGGGAGGGGACATGGAGGAGGAAAGGAAGACTGGGCCTCTGGGTTAAGCCTAGGCAATCTTTACCCTCCAAAAGAGATGCCCACGGCTAGCAGTGGAGCTTGGGCATAGCGGTGCTTTATGTGGTTCACGACTGTCTGTAGATCTTCAGTATTGCTGGCACAAAAAGCCCTGTGGGTCTGAGGGCAAATCAGATCATTAGGTAGGGAGGGAGACCGTGGTCAGAAGGTGGAGGGGAAATTGAGGAAGGAGAGGTAGGAGGTAGAGCCCCAGGGCCAAGGATCTCTAAAGGGAGTGGGTGAAGGGCTACTATGAGGAAGGCCGCTACTCACCTGCAGTTCCTCCCCACGGCAGCCCCGGTTGTTAAACACGACAGCCCTGTGGCACACAGGTACATCTTAGCTAGACCCTTCTTAGCCCCTCTTCCCTTTCAGTAGTCTTCAGAAAGACCCCTGTCCAAAGATTCCCTTCGTGTAGCATTCTTCATATCTATCAGTGTCCAGATTGATTTCTCCCTAGTACACGTTCTCAGATGCCACCCCACTCCGGGGCTGCACCCATCCTTACTGGTAGCCATCCCTCAGAGCTTGGTTAACTAGGTGCAAGATGTATGTCTCCTGGCTACTGCCGGTGATGCCAGGAAGCAGCAGCACAATGGGCTGGGTAGTAGGATCAGGGTCTTGGCTGCTGTCAGGCTGCTTGGCCCAGTCTAGCAGGAGCTGGCCTCCATCTGGTGTTTGGAGGATGTTACTGTGGTTTTGGAGGAAGAGGCACACAAAGATAACAATGTGATTCAAAAGCTTTGTCCTGTGCCCCACCCATAAACGAGTCTCATAACTTCCCATCAGCATCCTCTGAGGGTGTTTTTCATGTAAAACAGTAAGGCTTGACAATGTGGGGTGGGGACATAAAAGATCATGACCTGATGGCCATGCAATTATATAGCCCTTCCATATAACATCCACTCTCATTGTACCCTCAACACAGGGATGTAGATGAGACAGATTACCTACATTTTAAAAGTGGTAGATTTTCCCTAGATACCTGGGGTTTCACGTTCACCCTGTTCTGTCCCTTCTTACCTCTGATAAAAGACTAGGGGCTGAGACTGCAGGAATACTTGGAAGATGCTTTGTAGTCACCCCTCAAAACACCACAGCGTTGGGTAGAAAGTCTCCGTGGTGATGGAACAGTGTTGCTCCAGGAAGGCCAGAAACTGGGGCCCAGCCACCAGCCGAGGCCTCTGTAATCACACAACAGTCTGCCCCACTTCCCTGACTTTTGCATCAAGCTAATGAGGCACCCAACACCAGAGGGTGAGAGGGCCCCTCTCCAGAGGACAGCCGGGAGGACCCTGCTTTGTCTGCACGTGAGATACTCAGCACAGCTCAGTTGAATGGCCAAGTCTCTGATAATACACTCCAGCTAGAGCCCCTAAAAACCCAGTCTTGGAGTGTCACTGCCCAGAATTGACCCTGAACTGGGAGCTGCTGAGTTGACTGACTGCTGACTTTCCTGCTCAGCCTATCCATGCCCCAAACCCATTTTGGAGACAGCAGGTAATGTAAATAGCCAGGTTCAGTGGTGTGCGCCTGTGGTCCCAGCCACTTGGGAGGCTGAGGTGGGAGGATCGCTTGAGCCCAGGAGTTCAAGGCTGCAGTGAGCTATGATAGCACCACGGTTCGCTAGCCTGGGCGACAGTGAGACCCTGTCAATAAATAAGTGCCCAGCTGATCCCCTGCAGAAAAAGTCGGGGTTCTGGGCAGGGGCTGAAGAAATGCAGCACCATTCAATCTTCAGCCTTTACTTTGCAGTTGAAAATGAAGCCGACCGGGCGCAGTGGCTCGTGCCTGTAATCCCAGCACTTTGGGAGGCTGAGGCGGGTGGATCATGAGGTCAAGAGATGGAGACCATCCTGGCCAACATAGTGAGACCCTGATTCTACTAAAAATACAAAAATTAGCCAGGCATGGTGGTGCATGCTTATAGTCTCAGCTACTCAGGAGGCTGAGGCAGGAGAATCGCCTCTGCACTCCAGTCTGATGACAGAGCAAAACACTGTCTTTTTTTTTGAGACAGAATCTCTCTCTGTCACCCAGGCTGGAGTGCAGTGGCGCGATCTTGGCTCACTGCCAGCTCCACCTCCTGGGTTCATGCCATTCTACTGCCTCAGCCTCCCGAGTAGCTGGGACTAGAGGCGCCCACCCAGGCCGGCCTAATTTTTTGTATTTTTAGTAGAGACGGGGTTTCACCGTGTTAGCCAGGATGGTCTCAATCTCCTGACCTCTTGATCCGCCCGCCTTGGCCTCCCAAAGTGGTGAGATTACAGGCGTGAGCCACCGCGCCTGGCCTAAGGGGCTTCTTTCTACCAGGGACCTTATCTTCTCTTACTTGTGGGGCCCCTGCTGTTAGATTGTGCTTTAAAGGAAGAACAGCCCTAATGTGGATCGATGTTTTTCTTCCTTCATGCCAGCCAGGGGGAAGGTGACAAGGATGAAATAACAGGGACAGATGAGGTCAGTGGGCACTGAGCCCTGACTTTTAGCTTCTCTGCTGTATTCTGGACAGACCTCAAGTGAATGAGAGAGCCTAGCCACGTAGAAGGCATGTGAAGGAGGAGTATGCCATAGGTTCAAGAATAGAAACTGCATATCTGCAATGAGTCCTAAGGAACATGAAGACCAGGTTTCTATCTCCAGTATAGTCCCCATACTCTACAGGGGCAAATGGCAGAGAGGCCAAGTTGATAGTGCAACTGTTGGGAGATGTGACTTTCAACCCTAGTCCTTAAGCCCTGGAATTATGACAGCTGTCAGTCGTGTGCAGGCACTGGACTAAGCCCAAGCTTATGAGGTATTTTATAAGTGAAGAAGTTATGACTGACAGATGTTAAGTGGTTTGTCCAGTTACACAGCAAGCAAAACAAAATTACTAACTATGACATTACCACCAGTACTTGTAGGTAAGATTTGTTGAGTGCTCATTAAGCTCCAGGCATTGTGCTAAGCACTTCACACAAATTTTGTCTTGTGATTTTCACAATGGTTTCATGAAATAGGTTGTATTTGAATGCTGAATAACTTGTCAAAGGTCAGAAGCATGCCAGAACTAGTTAGTGGCAGAGCAGGAGATTCAAACCCAGGTCTCTCTGACTCTAGAGCCTGCACTGCCTAGTCACTGTTGTGTATTGCCTCCTAATTGCCAAGATTTTGAGTTGCTATCCATTTTTTTTTTTTTTTTCTCCTTGAGACGGAGTTTTGCTCTGACACCCAGGCTGGAGTGCAGTGGTGTCATCTCAGCTCACCACAACCTCTGCCTCCTGGGTTCAAGCGATTCTCCTGCCTCAGGCTTCCGAGTAGCTGGGATTATAGGCATGAGCCACCATGCCCGGCTAATTTTTGTATTTTTAGTAGAGACAGGGTTTCTTCATGTTGGTCAGGCTGGTCTCGAACTCCCGATCTCAGGTGATCCTCACACCTCTGCTTCCCAAAGTGTTGGGATTACAGGCGTGAGCCACCGTGGCCGGCCCTAAGGAAGACATTTAGTAAACAATAAATGCTAATGTAGAAAGCTCTGAAAATATGGAAAAGTCTCAGTAACACTAAAGACTCCTGTAGACCTTTTTAAAGGACTCGAACCAGTAGGTGTCTTGTTAGACTCAGCTACCTAGAACAGAGTTTAATGAAGATGAAAATATTTGGCTTTTCCTGGATATGTAAATTATGTATTTATCTAAATTTCAGTGAGAAAAATCTCCAAATTCATCAAAATCAACCTCTTCAAACTTTCTCATCACACTATATGGAGAGCCTGGAACATAAAACAGGGCTGAATGAGCAAGGACAGGGTCATCCATCAGTTCTGGGCTAGGCCAGTTTCAGGCCTCAGCCAGCCCTTAAGGGAAGGGAGGCCCTACTAAGCTATTTGGGGGGTGGGTGGTGGTGGGAGTTAGCCATGACCCCACAGACCTCTGGTTCCTTCCTTCAGTGCAGCTGAAAGACTCAGCTAAACCACCTAAAAAGGAACGCAAAGTGTGCACATCTCTGACACCTCAGGATGCCTTCCAACCCACTTTTCCCAAATGCTTGTCCACATCATAGAGAGCAGCACCCTCCGGTGCCCAAAAGGCCCAGGTGGCATGGGGAGCACATGGGATGCAGAGGCACTAGGGAGGCAGAGCCGAGTCTCCATTCGGTGGGAGCAAATTTCATCTGTGGGGAAGCCCAACCATTCCAGCTCCCACCAAGGGCTCAAGCCCGTGTCTGGAAGCTGCCCCTACACCCAAACCCGCCGGCCAGAGCACTGGACCCGCACCCACCTGAAGGACACATGCCCAGTAGTAGCCCAAGTAGAGGGCAACGGCAAGAGCCAAGGGCAGAGAAAAGGTGTCTGCCCAGGTGCCATTCTGGGGGCTCAGGAAGGAGTTCAGCATCTTGTGTTGGGGGCTTCCGACCCTTAGGCTCCTGGCTGGCCCCGGCTCGCCGGCCGCCTGCCATAGGCAGCCTGTGCAGGTCCTGTCCCCGCTGCCGGCCGTTCGCGCTGCCCGCCCCGCCCACCGCCGGTGCCGGCGGCTAGGCGGCGAGAGGCGGTGCTAGTTGGTCGCTGGGCTGGGCGGCTGCGCCTAGTGTCCCGCGCGGAAGTAACTCGAGCGACCTGCGAATGGCCTCCCGCCCTCCCCCACCTTCTGCTTCCCCTCTGCGGTTCCTGGCTCTGGAGCCCGAGACAAGCGGCCTCCCCCAGCTGCCATCTTGGTGCGCGGCATCTCCAGCTCCCTCAAACTCTTCCCCGGCGACGCCCTGAGTCCAGCAGCCTGGCCAGAGCCCCTCAGGCACTCGCAGTCAGTCACACACAGGACACAGCTACTCCCACGGTGACATTCTGCTCTGTCACAGACTACAGTCATTCACAGTGACCCTCACCAGTCACTGTCCGACTGTGACACCCCACACTGTCACACAGCTTTCAGATGCTCAGTGTTGGCACTGCACACACATGCAGCTTCCTGCAGTGTCACTCTGTGTTGTCTCATACAGTCCCTGCCACACAGTCCTCAAACAGTAGATAATTTGCTCACCACCCGCTCTGTACCAGGCACTTGATGCAGACCCCTCCCCCCCTGCCATGTTACTGTCCCTGTCTTCATTGAAAGATGGGAGGTCGTCTACTAAGAGTAATGGCTTTCAACCTTGACTGCAGATCGGAATCATCTACGATTTTTAAAACTGCCAGTGCCCAGGCCCTACCCCCGATACAGTTGGTCTGGAGAGGAGCCTAGGTATCAGTATACCGTAAAACTTATAGGAGGTTCACAAGTCATCAGGGCTTAACAGAGTCCACACAAGGGAAGTACCAGTTGTCATGGGAGCACTGCAGGGGTGCCCGGACTTCATGGGAGGGTGTTCTAGCAGATGGGGCAGCATAGGCAAAAGCCTGGAGGTGAAGGATGTCTTAAAGGAACAGAAAGAAATTTGGTGTGGCTGGAACATGTGGGTGGTCAAGGACCACATAATTGCTGCAGTTTATCATAGGTCAGAGGAAAGCCATCCTAGGGTTTTAAGAAGGGAAGAGTGACATGAGTTATGTTTTAGGAGAATCATTCAGTTGCTGGGAGAATAGATTGGAGGAGGAGGAAAGTAAAAGCAAAGAGGCCACTGGGAGGCTGCTAACAGAACACCAGGCTCAAAAGATGCCTAGACTGGAGTATACCCAGGAGAGGAGTGAAGAGCTTCAAGATCAGAGGCACAATTGATAGAACCTGGTGGTAGACTGGAGGCAGGGGAAGAAGGAGGAACACGGATGGCCCCCAGGTTTCCGACTGCACAGACATAAAGTGCCCATCCCTGGGATAGGGAAACAGAGGAGAGGAAGATTTGAAGAGGAAGATGATGCATTTAGACAGACATGTAGAGGATGGGGTGCTGGTGAGTGTTTTAACTGCGTTTCCTTAGGTTCTGTATTTGTCTCTTTGGCATCCATAAATCACAGGGCCAACCTAATGTCCAGGGTTATTTACATCTCCCTGCAATCCAGAGCTCATACTCTGAGTCACTTCCTTTCTCTAACTTTCACATTCCAAGCCAGTATCTCCCCTGCCCTAAATCGACCCAGGACCAGGTAACTAGTACCAGTCCCTGTGCCCCAGAGTGCTCTGGGATTATTCAAACTAGGCAGCCCCAAACCACTTCTCCGGCCTTACTGGGAGAAGTACACCCCAGTAAAGGACTGTACCTTCCCCTCGCTCCTTTCTGCCTCCTGTGTGACACTGGCACTTCCCCCTGTGACTGTGCCTTTTGTTTCTAGGGGAACTGTGAATAACATTAAGCTTTTCTTTCAATGGCAGTGACCTCTTCATGTCCTCACTCAGCCACCTTTGTAAATTAAGACTCAGGCACAAATTAGTAGGATATTCAATGCCTGAAGTGGCCTGGGGCTTAGAGATTGGATCTGGAGAATTGGTAATCATCGGCATTTAGGTGGTATATTAGTTGGCAGTTTGCTCTAAGAAAGCACTACAAACTGGGTGTCTTAAACCAGGGCTCCCCAACCGCCTGGGCTGCAAATTGGTACTGGTCCATGGCCTGTTAGGAAGCAGGTGAGCAGGGTGAGCAAGCATTACCGCCTGAGATCAGTGGTGGAATTAGATTCTCATAGGAGTGCAAACCCTATTGTGAACTGCACACAAGAAGGATCTAGGTTGCGTGCTCCTTATTAAAATCTAATGCCTGATGATCTGAGGTGGAAGTTTCATCTCAAAACCACCCCCTCACCCCCAACCCTTCTGATATGTGGAAAGATTGTCTTCTCTGAGGCTGGGCACCGTGGCTCACGCCTGTAAGGCCCAATGCTTTGAGAGGTCAAGGCAGGCGAATTACGTGAGGTCAGGAGTTCGAGACCAGCCTGGCCAACATGGTGAAACCTCGTCCCTACTAAAAAAAAATACAAAAAAATTAAAAATAAAAATTAGCTGGGTGTGGTGGCGCACACCTGTAATCCCAGCTATTCGGGAGGCTGAGACATGAGAATCACTTGAACCTGGGAGCCGGAGGTTGCAGTGAGCTGAGATAGCACCACTGCACTCTAGCTGGGATGACAGAGTGAGACTCTGTCTCAAAAAAAAAAAAAAAAAAAAAAAAAAAAAAAAAAAAGATTGTCTTCTCTGAAACTGGTCCCTGGTGCCAAAAAGGTTGGGGACTGTCTTAAACAACAGAGATTTATTGTCTCACACTTCTGGAGACTAGAAGTCAAGATTGAAATATCAGTAGGGTGGGTTCGTTCTGGGAGGCATGAGGAATAATCTATTCCGTGCCTCTCCCCTGGCTTCTGGTGTTTTGCTGGAAATCTTTGGCACTCCCTGACTGGTAGAAGCATCACCCTGATCTCTGTCTTCATCTTCACAAACATCTTAGTGTGTTTGCGCTGCTATAACAAAACCCCACAGATTGGGTCATTTACAAACAACAGAAATTTATGCCTCACAGTTCTGGAGACTGGGAAGTCCAAGATCCAGGCACTGGCAGGTTCGGTGTCTGTGAATGTCTGTGCCTCAGAGATGGTGCATCTGGGTTTCCTCACGTGATGGAAGGGACAGAAAGGCAAGAGAGCAAGAGGGCTGAACTCTCTCAGAAACCTCTTTCATAAAGTCATTAATCCGTTCACGAGGGGAGAGCCTTCATGGTTTCATCATGTCCCAAAAGGCCCTACTTCTTTTTGTTTTTTTTCAGAGGCAGGATATTGCTCTGTCACCAATGTTGAAGTACAGTGGCAGGATCACAGCTCACTGTAACCTCAAATTCCTGGACTCAAGGGATCTGCCTGCCTCAGCCTCCCAAATAGCTGGGACTACAGGCATGCACCACCATGCCTAATATTTATTTATTTATTTATTTATTTATTTATTTATTTATTTACTGTAGAGACATGGTCTCACTATATTGACCAGACTGGTCGAAAACTCCTGGCCTCAAGAGATCCTCCCACTTCAGCCTCCCAAAGTACTGGGATTACAGGTGTGAGCCACTGTGCCCAGCTTCCTCCTCTTAATATCACCACAATGATGACTAAGTTTCAGCACGTGAATTTGGGGGGATATTCAGGCCATAGCAATGTTCTTCCTATGTGTGTGTCTGTGTCCACATTTCCTCTTTTGATATGAACACCAGTCATATTGATTAAGGGCCCACCCTACTCCAGTATGAACTCATCTTAATTAATGACATCATTATTTCCAAATAAGATCACAGTCTGAGGTATTGGAAGTCAGGACTTCAACATATAACTTTGTGAAGGACACGAGTCAATGCATAACAGTGATGGGAGCTAGGTGAGCAAATGAGCACATGAGCAGATGGAGAGTGAGGAGACGGCCCGGAGGAACTCTGATGCTAAAGAAAATGGAGACCTTTTTGAAATGACCAGAGGTAGGAGAGGTGTTGCTGAAACCAGCGGAATCCGTGATCTAAAGAGGCAGTGACTAGCAGTATTTATCACTGGGAGGACAGGATGAGAGTGGGCTTGTCGCTGTGATGACAGTGTCGCTGTGACGGAGTGTCACAAACAACTCAGGAAGAGTTCACCCTGACACCCCAATACATATGCCTCTAACACTCTGCACTGCCAGACCCCTGGGCAGTCAGTCACACGTTGGCCATACCCTGAAGTGCACACTATCATTTATTTTTTATTTATTTCTCTATTTATGTTTTGAGACATAAATAAATTTATGTCTTTGTCACCCAGGCTGGAGTGCAGTGGCGCAATCTCGGCTCACTGCAAGCTCCACCTCCCGGGTTCACGCCATTCTCCTGCCTCAGCCTCCTGAGCAGCGGGGACTACAGGCGCCCGCCACCACACCCAGCTAATTTTTGTTTTTAGTAGAGACGGGGTTTCACTGTGTTTACCAGGATGGTCTCGATTTCCTGACCTCGTGATCCTGCCGCTTCGGCCTCCCAAAGTTCTGGGATTACAGGCGTGAGCCACCGTGCCTGGCCCCTGAAGCCCACACTATCACACGGATGCACAGTCACACAAAATACTCCCTACCGTGTCACAAATTCCTCATACACAGAGCCACACATGCCAGCCACAACTGCACATGCTAATAGTGTTAGGTTCCATTTTGTCACATACGTCTGGGTCCCTCAGGCAGAGAAAGTGGCAACCAAAGCATGACCACAGTTAAACATAATTCTGATGCACACTGGCCTCACTGTCTCTTGGTCTCTCTGTACTCATATGTGTGCACACAGGCATATGCACACATCCGCGCACACATACACGCTCACACACGTGCATCCTTACACACGCTCACACGCACGCTCACAATGTCACACGCGTGTGCGCACACGCACACGAGCACACTCACGAGCACACGCGGACCGCACACGCGCACATGCGCACTCACGCACGCGCACACGCGCGCACTCA
>NW_012101254.1:4744204-4746194 GCF_000951045.1 Mandrillus leucophaeus
ACCGAGGGCCGCGCGGGGGAGGTGGCCTCCAGCCTCTGGTCCAGATTCCTAGAGCGCAGTCCCTCTGCATCCCCTGCGGCTGAGACGCGGCAGGAAGCAGTGGCCCTTGCCCCTGTGTCCCCTGAGGGCAGGTGGAGGAAGGGACTGGAGAGCGAACCTGAGGCTCCTTGGTGTGATGTTGAGGCTTCGCAGTTCCCCAGGCGCTTCCCCCAGCCCCGCATTCCGTGTTCCAGCAGTCCTGGGGGAGGGGCAGCTGGCGGGAGCTTTCCCCCTCATTCGGCGGGGAAGAAATGGAGCGCTGGGGAGGGCCCGAGGCTGTCGTCCCCTTGGAAGTGGCCGCTCCCGGGCGTGGGCTCCCCTAGTCCTGTAGTCGCTGTCTCCTTTCTTGGGGGATGGATGCTGGGAGGCACAACGGCGCCACAGGGATAAATTAAGAATTAAGGGAGAGGATTCCACTCAAAATTTTAGTTTCTCAACAGTTCGACTCTACAGGAGATGGAACTGCCGGCCTGTGAGGTGCTAGGTTCCTGTCCTGGAATGATTCAAGCAGAGGCCATTTGACAGGGTTGCTGTGGAAGAAATTTTTGCACTGGATGGGAAGTTACCCAGGATAACCCTGCAGGGCTCCTGCCACGGCCCAGAGGCTCTGAAATACGCCAGCAGCACCTGCTTGGTGCCAGGCACTTACCCTGTTTTCTCATTACAGCCTCCTCAAACCTTTAGGAGACAGATGCTGTTATCGTCATTTTTAATATGCAGATCCCAGGGCTCAGAGAGGTTAAGACACCTGCCTAGGTCCCACAGTGAGCAGTATCAGAGGCAGGATTTGATCAGAGGTCTAACCTGTAGGGCGTGCTCTCCTCCCATGCACTGGTGCAAAGGCTTGAAGAACTCTGGGCCCGGAGGGTCATTATGAATGTGTGGATGCGCATGTGTGACATAGCTTTATTAAATTACATGGCAACTGTTACCAGTTATGGTGGCTTTCATGTGTTTATTAGGGTAATTATGTTCATGCACATTATAGAAAATGGTTAGGGATATTTTTATTGGACAGGCAGTGGTTCAATAACTGTTTTATTTCTCTCACTTACAAAAGCTTTTGTTAATGTTTAGAAATGTCTAAGTGTGAACACATCACACTAACCTCATTACACATTACAGGAGGTGCCTTAGCCTTTCCTTAAACAATTGAGGTGGGTTACTTGTACTAAAATGTCACAGTTGGAAGCATTACTTAAGAGAACATTGGCCAGGTGCCGTGGCTCATGCCTGTAATCCCAGCATTTTGGGAGGCCAAGGTGAGTAGATCACTTGAGCTCAGGTGTTCGAGAACAGCCTGACCAACGTGATGAAACCCTGTCTCTACTAGAAAATACAAAAATTAGCCAGGTGTGGTGGTGCACACCTGTAATCCCAGCTACTTAGGAGGCTGAGGCAGGAGAATTGCTTAAGCCTGGGAAGTGGAGACTATAGTGAGTTGATTTTGCACCACTGCACTTCAGCCTGGGTGACAGCGCGAGACTCCATTTCAAAAAAAAAAAAAGAATAGGCCTGGCGTGGTGGCTCATGCCTGTAATCCCAGCACTTTGGGAGGCCGAGGTGGGTGGATCACCTGAGGTCAGGAGTTCTAGACCAGCCTAGCCAACATGGCAAAACCCCATCTCTACTAAAAATACAAAAATTAGCTGGGCGTGGTGGTACATGCCTGTAATCCCAGCTACTTAGAAGGCTGAGGCAGGAGAATCGCTTGAACCCAGGAGGTGGAGGTTGTGGTAAGCTGAGATCGTGCCATTGCACTCCAGCCTGGGCAGCAGAGTGAGACTCCATCTCAAAAAAAAAAATCTTGGCTCATTGCAACCTCTGCCTCCTGGGTTCAAGCGATTCTCGTGTCTCAGCCTCCCAAGTAGCTGGGATTACAGGTACGTGCCACTGTACCTGGCTAGTTTTTGTTTTTTGTTTTTTTTTTTTTTGATTTGAGACGGAGTCT
>NW_012101254.1:4746665-4751043 GCF_000951045.1 Mandrillus leucophaeus
TTTAATGACATCTTGCTGTCATCCAGGCTGGAGTGCAGTGGCGTAATTATAGCTCACTGCAGCCTTGAACTCCTGGGCTCAAGTGATCCTCCTGCATCAGCCTCCCAAGTAGCTGGGACCATAGATATGAGCCACCATGCTGTATAATTTAAAAACAATTTTTTTTTTTTTTTTTGTAGAGATGGAGTCTCATTTTGCTGCCCAGGCTGGTCTCAAACTCCTGACTTCAAGCAATCCTTTTGCCTTGGCCTGCAAAATACTGGGATTATAGGCGTGAGCCACTGTACTCAGCCCAGTCACTTGTATTTTTGAGGTGGACTGCAGCCGAATGCTAAGGTTGTCAGGAGGGCCCAGAACATTCCAGATTGAGGATGGAACAGGTTGGGCAAAAGCTCTGAAAAAAGTGAAAGTGGAAAGTATTTTAGGAGACTCCAATAACTCCTTTGTTTGAAGCAGAGTGCTATTGTAATGCAGCACTGGAAGATGAGTCAACAGTAACTTGATATCTGATTGTAGAAGGCCTTGAATGCCCAGGTGAAGATTCTGGACTGTAGTAGAAATAGGGAGCCATTGAACGTTCTAGAGCAGTAGAATTCTAGCAAAGGAAGATTTATCTGATGTGGGTATGGAGGGTTCTTTAAGTGGAGAAAATACCAGAGACAGGGATAACATTAAAAGGCTTCTATATTAGTTTGTGCAAGAAGTAATTCATTATCCGTTTAATGTTCACTGTAACCCTGTGAGGTAAATATTATCTCCAATATGCAGATAAGGTAACCGAAGTTTAGTGAGAATAATTCATTTACCCAAGGTCACAGGACAGTCAGTGGTGGAGCATGGTTTAAAAGTAGATCTGGCTGGTTCCAAAGCTCTGTTTTCTGTCCATTAAACAATACTGAAGAGTTAAATATATGAGGGGTACATAGGACCAGGAAAAGGAGAGTGCTAGCCATTCATGAGGTAGGACTCAGGACCAGGCGCATAATTTGCAGGGCTCGGTGCAAAAATGATTGAGAGTTTCAAGATAGTGACAACAGAGCATTAGCCTAAGCACAAGGCCCCTCAGAGCAGGGACCTTGTGACTGCACAGGACGCACACCCATGAAGCCAGCCCTTACATGGTTGGTCTTCCAATTACTATGGCAGTTTAACAAACCACCTCAAAATGTAGTGGCTTAAAAGGATAATGGGCCTGGCCTGGTAGCTCATGCATATAATCCCAGCACTTTGGAAGGCTGAGGCAGGAGGATTGCTTGAGCCAGGGGGTTTCCGATCAGCCTGGGCAACATTGTGAAACCCTGTCAAAAAAAAAAAAAATGATAATGTTGACATCGACTTTGCACGTGAGTGCAGGCTGTGGAGACAAGCTCATTTCTACTGCATTCAGTGTTGGCGGGGGCAGCTCAGAGGCTGGGGTTAGAATCTGGAGCTTAGCTCTCTCCCCTGTTTGCTTATTGGGCTGGGAAGATTTGAGCTGGAGGCTTCTCAGGCATCTCCGTTTCTAGGTGGGTTCGCCACACTGTCTCTTCCATCGGGTGGCTTCAGGGATGCCAGGTTCCTTCCATGATGGCTCAAGGTTCCAGAGGTGCATGTCTGTGTGTCAAGTGAGGGGGAGAACCACAACCAGGCATAAGCTAGGTCACTTATTACCTGGACTTGGAAGTCATGTAAGCATCATCTCAGCAACTCATTAGAAGCCAGTCACTAAGACCAGATCATACACAAGGGGAGGCGAGTTAAACTCCAAGTTTTGTGGGAAGGAATGTCAAAGAATGTGTAGACAGATTTTTAAAGTGGCGTAGTGAGTGACAGGATGAGTGGATCTGAGGGGTGCTTCCCCTTGAGGCCTGAGCGGCTCCCCGCAGAGTCATCCTTTGGAGTTCACAGACGTCCTCCTTTAAAAGGCACCTGAGGGCCAGGTGTGGTGGCTTATGCCAATAATCCCAGCCCTTTGGGAGGCCGAGGAAGGCGGATTACGAGGTCAGGAGATCGAGACCATCCTGGCCAACATGGTGAAACCCCGTCCCTACTAAAAATACAAAAATTAGCTGGGTGTGGTGGCATATACCTGTAGTCCCAGCTACTCGGGAGGCTGAGGCAGGAGAATTGGTTGAACCTGGGAGACGGAGGTTGCAGTGAGCCGATATCATGCCACTGCACTCCAGCCTGGTGACAGAGCGAGACCATCAAAAAGAAAAAAAAAAAAAAGGCACCTGCTAGTGCGTAAGATCATGTGAAGCCTGGATGATGAGTTTTGACAGCTCTGAGGGGTTTAAATTACTCCAGTGCCTCCTGTTGGCATGGGTCCTAGAAGTAAGCAAAAGGGGTGGAGAAAGCAATTTGAGAGGAGCCAGGTGGGAAGGGGGTGTGTGAAGCCACTGGGGCCGTGCAGATGAACTCTTGGAAGGAAAAAGGCCTCATTGTAGATCAGGCACTGCACTTTACACATCGTGTCTCATTCATTAAACCCTCACCGCAGCCCTGCCAGAGGTGCTCTCCTCAGCCCCGCACTACAGATGCAGAACCTGAAGCACAGAAAAGCCGCACAGCTAGTAGGCTGTGGAGCCCTGATTTGAACACAGGCAGCCTGAGGTCAGGGCCCATGCCCCCCAACTTTGGGCGGTACCACCTATTCCATACCAATTCTGTGTTTCGCTTGTTTTAACATTTGTATCTTTTCTGACTTACATATTTGCAAGCTTTAGGGGGAAAAAGAAAAAGTAATTCGACCTTAAGCGATTAGCTTAGTGATAAGAGAGTGCCTCACATATGGCAGGTGTTCAATAAATATTAAAGAAACGAATATTTATCCTTATTCTATAAACTTATATCTAACTTGCCTTCCCTATGGATGCTTGCCCTCTGGTCTTTGTCATGTGGCAGCTGCTGGTGCTTTCTGTGGTATTCTCTGTAGCACCCAGGCCAGGGGGCCAGACCTTCTGGCGTTCTCCTGGCCAACTGGCTCTCTCAGCCGTTAGGCACCCCTCCTTCCACCTTAGAGACTGGAACCCTCAGCTGACCTCAGCCCCCTTCTTCAAACCAGCAGCACTCTACCTACAAAGAACTAGGAGAGACAGCCCGCTCTCTGCCTATTCATCCAGACCCCTCTTCAGCTGCTGCTTCCTCACCTCTCAGGCACCCTGTAGGCAGGGCCTTCTCTCTAACCTTCCTGGAAACAAGGCACTCATCTCTGCAGCTCCTAGACCTCCATTCAGTACCCATGGGGTTTCTAGGGAGATTTCTGTCTTCTACTCCCTGCTGAGGCCCAGGTAGTGGAACCTCACCCTTCTGGGGACCTGGGAAGCCTCCACACACTAGCTGCAATTCCTTCAGTTCTCTGTCACTTGTCTCCTTGAACTTGATTTATGGTATCTCTCATGACACAGAAGTTTAAACTTTTGATATACTCAAATCTGCTCATTTTTTCCTTTTAAACTTTCTGAGTTGATTTATTATATTTAATGGTTCTATAGCATAATATGGTTTGTTTAGCCATTGCCTAAATGTTAGACATTCAGGTTGCTTACATTTGTTTGACTAATATTAATAGCACAGCTATACATATCTTTGTAGTTTCTTTTCCATTTATATTCTTACATGGAATCCCCAAGACGATATTGTTGGGTCAGAGTTTTAGGAAATTAATACACATTTCCAGACTGCCCTCTAAAAACATTTCAGGTTTACAGTTCCAGAAGCAGTAAAGGTTCATACTCACTGATTCAGTTTCCTTAGTGATTGTAAGACTATCAAAGCTTGTTATTTCTTTTTGCATCAGTTTTGCTATTAAGTTTTTCTAGGAAATTGGCCATATCCTCTAAGTTTTCAAATCTCTGCTGTTTCTTATGTCCCTATTTTCATTCTTGATACTGTTTGTGCCTTTTCATTTTCTTTTTTTTTAGTCTTTGGTTTGTTTTTACTTTTTTCTGAAGTGGGGTCTCACTCTGTCACCCAGGCTGGAGTACAGCAGCACAATCACAGCTCACTGCAGTCTCAACCTCCTGGCTCAAGTCATCCTTCACCTCAGCTTCCCAAGTAGCTAGGACTACAGGCATGCACCACCAAGCCCAGCTACTTTTTTTAAATTAATTTTTTGTAGAGATGGGGGTCTCACTATGTTGCCCAAGCTGGTCTCCAACTTCTCGACTCAAGCAATCCTTCTGCCTCAGCCTCCTGAAGTGCTAGGATTACAGGTGTGAACCACAACACCTGGCTCTCTTTGTTCCTAATTGAAATTGCCAAAGGCTTGTCTATTTTACTAGGCTTTTCATTTGTTTCTTTGTGTGTGTGTATTTCATCTTTTTAAAGAAACAACCTTGTTTGACTCTGGTGCTCCTCTTTATTGTGTTTTTAATTTCTGCTATTATTTCATTTATTT
>NW_012101254.1:4751273-4752567 GCF_000951045.1 Mandrillus leucophaeus
CAGGATGGTCACGATCTCCTGACCTTGTGATCCGCCCGTCTCGGCCTCCCAAAGTGCTGGGATTACAGGCTTGAGCCACCGCGCCCGGCCTATTTTAATTTCTTTAAGTGTAGTCTTGTTTACTAGTGGGTTTTTTTTTGTTTGTTTTTGGGTTTTGTGTGCGTGTGTGTGTGTGTGTGTGTGTTTTTTTAGAGATAGAGTCTGGCTCTGTCACCGAGGCCGGAGTGTAGTGGTACAATCGCAGCTTACTACTGCCTCAATCTCCCGGGTTCAAATGTTCCTCCCACCTCAGCCTCCCCAGTAGCTGGGACTACAGATGTATGCCACCACACCCAGCTAATTTTTTTTTTTTTTAAATTATTTTCTGTAGACTCAGGGTGTCACTGATTTGCCCAGGCTGGTCTCAGACTCCTGGGACCCAAGTGATCCTCCCACCTCGGCCTCCCAAAGTGCTGCAATTACAGACATTAGCCATGCACCCAGCCTTTACTTTTTATTTCTTCCTTTTCCTCTTTTCCTGCTTTTATTTCTTCTTTTTCCTCTTTTCCTGCCTTTCTTTGATTTCATTTTTTAAAATTCCATTCTTTTTTTCTACTGGTTTGAGGCTATACATTCCAGTTCTGATTTTTTAGTGGTTATCCTTAAACTTTTAACATGCATAATTTTTTTCTTTTCTTTTTTGAGACGGGGTCTTGTTCTGTTGCCCAGGCTGGAGTGCAATGGTGCGATCTTGGCTCACTGCAACCTCTGCTTCCTGGGTTCAAGTGATTATCCTGCCTCAGCCACCCAACTAGCTGGGATTACAGGCATGCACCACCTTGCCCGGCTAATTTTGTATTTTTAGTAGAGACGGGGTTTCTCCATGTTGGTCAGGCTGGTCTTGAACCCCCAGCTTCAGGTGATCCGCCCACCTCGGCCTCCCAGAGTGCTGGAATTATAGGCGTGAATCACTGTGCCCAGCCTTAACATGCATATTTAACAAAGTTCATCAATATGTCTACTCTCTTCCCAAACAACCATCTTTGCTTTACATGACATTGTCCAATATTGTAGTTCAGACCAGCTTTTTTACCTCGTATATTAACATAATTATCATTGTTTAACAGTCTATGTTTATTTAGATTTAGCCACATACTTTCTGATTTCTTTGCTCCACGTGTTTTCTTGCATTTCTTTTTTTTTTTTTTTTGAGACGGAGTCTGGGTCTGTCACCCAGGCTGGAGTGCTGTGGCCGATCTCAGCTCACTGCAAGCTCCGCCTCCCGGGTTCACGCCATTCTCCTGCCTCAGCCTCC
>NW_012101254.1:4753047-4775937 GCF_000951045.1 Mandrillus leucophaeus
ACAGTGGTGTGATCACAGCTCACTGCAGCCTTCATCTCCTGGGCTCAAGCAATCCTCCCACCTCAGCTTCCTGAGTAGCTGGGACTACAGGCACACGCCACCATGCCTGGCTAATTTTTTCCTATTTTTTGTAGAAATGGAGTCTCACTATATTGCCCAGGCTGGTTTTGAACTCCTGGACTCAGGAGATCCTCCCATCTCAGCCTCCCAAAGTGCTAGGATTACAGGTGTGAACCCATATCCAGCCGAATTTCCTTTAATGAAGGAATGTTGGTGGCAAATTCTCTAAGTTATTTGTCTAAAATTGTTTTTACAAGGTAGGAGGATTGCTTACACCTAAGACCAGCCTGGGCAAGAAAGTGAGACCCTGTCCTACCAAAAAGAAAAAAAAAAGGCTGAGCATGGTGGCACATTCATGTCGTCCCAGCTACTTGTGAGGCAGGGGTGGGAGAATTGCTATGATCCTGCCACGAGTTCCAGCCTGGGCAACAGAGTGAGACCCTGTCTCTAAATAAATAAATAAATAATTTTGCTTCACTTCATTCTGCAAGATAATTTTGCTGAGAATAGAATTCTAGAATATCAATTTTCTCCCCTCTCTGAACACATTAAAATACTATATTACTGTATTTGGGCATCATTGTTGATGTCAAGAAATCAGCTATTAGTCTAATTACTTTTCCTATGAGATGAGTTGTCTTTTCTTTCTGACTGCTTTTACAATTTGTTTTTTCTTGAGTGTTCTATTTTTGAACAATAGGTCTAGGTGAGAATTTCTGTTTATTTAATCTGCATTAAATTGTTGGGCTTCCTGGATTGGCATAGTCCAGTGTTTTGCAACCTACTGGAAAAATGTCAGCTATTGTTTCTTCAAATACTGCTTCTTTCCAGTTGTATCTCTTATCTCCTCCATCCTCCATGCCACTTAACCTCTGTTTTACATTTTCTGTGTCTTTGACTCAATGAACTGCACTCTGGATAATTTATTCAGATCTATTTTCCAGTTCATTAACTCTCATATCAGTTGTGTCTAATCAATTTAACTCACCCATTGCATTTTTATTTTTATTTATTTTTTATTTTATTTTATTTTTTTAAGACAGAGTCTCACTCTGTCACTCAGGCTGGAGCACAGTGGGGCAATCTTGGCTCACTGCAACGTCCGCCTCCTGGGTTCAAGCGATTCTCCTGCCTCAGCCTCCTGAGTAGCTGGGATTACAGGCTCGTGCCACCAAGCCCAGCTAACTTGTGTATTTTTAGTAGAGACAGGGTTTCACCATGTTGGCCAGGCTGGTCACCCATTGCATTTTTAAAATCAATCTTTTATTTCTAAAAGTTATATTTGTTTCCTCTTCAAATCTACTTGGTCATTTTTATGCTCTCTTCTTTCTTTTTTTTTTTTGAGACGGAGTCTGGCTCTGTCACCCAGGCTGGAGTGCAGTGGCCGGATCTCAGCTCACTGCAAGCTCCGCTTCCCGGGTTTACACCATTCTCCTGCCTCAGCCTCCCGAGTAGCTGGGACTACAGGCTCCCGCCACCTCGCCTGGCTAGTTTTTTTGTATTTTTTGGTAGAGACGGGGTTTCACTGTGTTAGCCAGGATGGTCACGATCTCCTGACCTTGTGATCTGCCCGTCTCGGCCTCCCAAAGTGCTGGGATTACAGGCTTGAGCCACCACGCCCAGCCTCTTTTCTTTTTTTTTTTTTTTTTTGAGATGGAGTCTTGCTCTGTGGCCCAGGCTGGATTGCAGTGGTGTGATCTCGGCTCACTGCAACCTCCACCTCCCAGGTTCAAGTGATTCTTCTGCCTCAGCCTCCCAAGTAGCTGGGATAACAGGTGCCCACCACCACGCCTGGCAATTTTTTGTATTTTTAGTAGAGACGGGGTTTCACTGTGTTGGCCAGGATGGTCTCGATCTCCTGACCTCGTGATCCACCCGCCTTGGCCTCCTAAGGTGTGGGGATTACAGGCATAAGCCACCACGCCCAGCCTCTTTTCTTTTTTTTAACACACTGTTGCTGGCTGGAAAACTCTCTTATTTCTTCCTCATAGTTTCAAGCTTCCCTTTAATTTCTAAAAACGTGTGAACTATATCTGCTGTATATTCTGTGAATAACAATTCCAACACAGTTTTTCCAAGTCTACTTTTCCCTGCTATTGTTTTGCTGGTTCTTACTCACAGTGTCTTATTTCCTTGTATGTTTATAACGTTTTGGCTGTGAGTTCATATTCCTGGAAACTTTACCCATGGAAATTCTTTGAGGCCTGAATTAGAGTTGAGTTCCTCCAGAGATGGATGTTTTCCTCTCTCAGTCATCTGGGGGTGCCATCAACCAGGTTGCACTTCAAAATACGTTACCTACTTTAGATAGTCTGAACCATACAGGTAGCATTAATAATTCTGGCTTCAAACCCACATTAGAGGGCAGGCACAGTGGTTCATGCCTGTAATCCCAGCACTTTGGGAGACTGAGGCGGGAGGATCACCTGAGATCAGGAGTTCGAGACCAGCCTGGCCAACATGGCGAAATCCCATCTCTAGTAAAAATACAAAAAAATTAGCCAGGCATGGTGGCGGGTGCCTTTAGTCCCAGATACTCAGGAGGCTGAGGCAGGAAAATCGCTTGAGCCCGGGAGGTGGAGGTTGCAGTGAGCTGATACCACACCACAGCACTCCAGCCTGGGAGACAGAGTGAGTGAGACTCCGTCTCAAAAAAACAAAAACAAAAAACCCACATTAGATCAGGCTTGTTATAGATTGTCAGGGAGAGTTTTTTTTTTTTTTTTTTCTCCCTTCCACCCAGCACCAAAACCAAGAAAGGCAAAATTCTTTGCTGCCTTTCTTCATGACAAATTTATTTTTTGTTCATGTTCAGAGAATAGCTGTTTGGAATCCCAGCTTTACATAGGGAATCTCCTGTTAGTCTCTGCATATCAGGTGGGCCCAGGCTTCACCTCTGGTCTCCTTTCCAGCACAAGTGCTCTGACAGGCAGCTCAAGTTCACCTGGGTCGGGTTTGGCAGATACTCCTAAGGCAAAAGCTGATGTCAAGCTCACTTTCCCCCCAGATTACTGTTTTCACTGCACATTTGTACTGTTGAGGATTTCTTGCCAACCCAGTGCTTTTGAAAAGATACTTTCTATTTTTATCCAGCTCAGTGGTTACTTTCATTGGGATGTTTACTGTCACACTCCCAGAAGTGGAGGTCTGAATGTTTTCTAGTCCATCCTTTTTCTGGGCTGTGTCCCTTTAAGGGTTTCATGTTGCTATAGAGATCTCAGTTCCAATAGCCTACCTTCAACGGGCCCAGGACCTTGTTTTCTCTTCCAGGCACAACGACTAAAACCCTAGGATTTATGTTGCCAGCTGATGTTGGTGAACACCTTTAGGGCAGCGGTGGCTTCAGCATCTTTTTTTGGTCACTGGGGCGTATAGACACCAACAAATTATGTATATTCACTTTATCCGTTGGGACCAGTTGTATGCATAGAAAAATGAAGACAGGCCAGGTGCGGTGCCTCACGCCTGTAATCCCAGCACTTTGGGAAGCCCAGGCAGGCAGATCACCTGAGGACAGGTGTTCAGGACCAGCCTGACCAACATGGTGAAACCCCATCTCTACTAAAAATACAAACATTAGCCAGGTGTGGTGGCACATGCCTGTAATCCCAGCTACTCGGGAGGCTGAGGCAGGAGAATCTCTTGAACCTGGGAGGCAGAGGTTGCAGTGAGCTAAGATCACGCCACTGCACTCCAACCTGGGTGACAGAGCAGGACTCCTTCTCAAAAAAAAAAAAAAAAAGAAAGAAAGAAAAAGAAAAAGGAAGACAGGTTCTGTGACTCTAGGTAGCTTCATCTTCTTGTGGACTTCCATGTTTAACTGGTTTTCCCTTAAATTAGCTTAAAAAGGCAGAATTTTTGTTTATCTTCCCATTAGCCAGGTGCTCACCTGCTCTACCCCTCATCTCTTAGGAAATGGAAGTCCACTCTGGCAGTGGTTCTGAACCTTATTAGGGTCATCGGATGCTTGTAGAATCTGCCCAAAGCTATGAACCGTCCTCTAGGAAAACCCAGTGCCAGCCAGATGGGGATGTTCCTGATCCGCTGCTAGACCGTCAGGCGTCTGACAATTTTTCTTTCCAGAGATGGGCTTGGGGTCTGGGGCCTTGGCTTTGGTGGGCTTCTGCTTCCTCAGGAACTCACATTACCTGTACCTACCCTGGGACTCATCAGAAAGCTTTAGGCTCTGTTTGATTGGTCCATTCTATCCTTGACTGGTTTCATATAGTCAAGTGGTTGATTTTGCCAATGGGCCTAAGCCATGTCAGTCTAAGGGGAAGTTTTTGTTTTTTCCTTTATAGTGGGTCTGATTTTCCTAACTGCATTTAGCAAATAGCAGTTCCTGGGGCCACTATTGGTCTGGCCCTGATTTATTGTGTTTTCAGTTTGTACTTGAGTTTCAACCTATTTCAAGAAGTCTGTGCCTCTTTTGATTTGTTCTTCAGTGGGTTTTTAATAAACACAAGCAGTCCATTTATCTTTTTGCCTGTGCTTAAGTCTTGGTCTTTCTGTGACTCCCTGCATTTCTAACCTGGCCTTTTTCTTAAACTCTCTGCACTCCTTTCCATCTGTAACATGAATGGGCTGAAGGAGTTCAGACATGCTTGCACTGTACTTTTCTGGGCACCTCGGCAGCTGGTGGGGAGCAAGGGAATGGGCCGTGGGGTGGGGATGCGCCCCCCAGCTCTGCTTCCGCCACAGCAAGCCTGCCTTTATGTGCTTTATATACGAGAACTGGGGTGACATTTATTTTGAGCACGGTTCCATGGGGGGATCCCTGCTGTCCGTGTGTGAGTTTTCCCTGAGCCGGAGTCCTATCTTGTGGGGCGCAGGTGGAAGCAGGGAGAAAAGGCGCTTGTGTCTAACTCAGCCCATCTCTGACACGGTGGCAGATGCCCCTTTCCCCCAACCCCTGATTCTCTTCCTTGTTCCAGTTCCAGGAAGGATGTTACCTTTGATGATGAGAGTGGTAATCCTGCTGCTGCTCCCCGCGGGTCAGGCTGCCCCAAAGGATGGAGTCACAAGGTAACAGGGTTATGAGAACAGGGCTGGGAGGAGGGAGAGTCTCTAGAGAATTCCAAGGGTGTGGTGGGCCCTCCGGGAGGCAGGAGACTAGGGTGTAGGTTCCCTGATCTCTGTATCTCTCCGCCACCAGCCTCCTGTCTTGTGCCTGTCAGAGTGCCACAAAGTGGGCATTCAGTATATGCTTGCTGGACCCATTTGGAATCAGGGAACTCAGCTCCAGTGTGTCATGCAGCACAGGGAAGAAGCTATGGCACCAGGGCAGTGGGGGCTGCAGTTGTTTGTTTGTTTGTTTGTTGTTTTTTTGTTTTGAGACTGAGTCTCACTCTGTCGCCCAGGCTGGAGTGCAGTGGCATGATCTCAGCTCACTACGACCTCCACCTCCCGGGTTCAAGCAATTCTTCTGCCTCAGCCTCCCAAGTAGCTGGGACTACAGGTGCCCACCACCACGCCGGGCTAATTTTTGTATTTTTAGTGGAGACAGGGTTTCACTATATTGGCCAGGCTGATCTCGAACTCCTGACCTTGTGATACACCTGCCTCGGCCTCCCAAAGTGCTGGGATTACAGGCATGAGCCACCGTGCCCGGCCTGCAGTTTTGTTATCAAGACCTTAAGGTGGGCCGGGTGTGGTGGCTCACAACTGTAATCCCAGCACTTTGGGAGGCCGAGGCAGACAGATCACCTGAGGTCAGGAGTTTGAGACCAGCCTGGCCAACGTGGTGAAACCCCATCTCTACAGAAATAAAAAAAAATTAGCCGGGCATGGTGGTACATGTCTGTAATCCCAGCTACTGAGGAGGCTGAGGCAAGAGAATAGCTAGAACCTGGGAGGTGAAGGTTGCAGTGAGCCAAGATCAAGCCTCTGCACTCAGCCGGGGTGACAGAGCGAGACTCCATCTCAAAAAGAACAAAAAAAGACCTTATGGTGGGAACACCAAAGAAGTAGAGATCATTAGCATGTCATTTCTATGTTATCTGAATACCTTCTGAAGGTTTTATTTATAAATACTGTGCAATGGGTATGCTGGGTAGAAGGGGAAACAGCCACAGAACAGCCACAAGGGCTGGTAGCCGTGACAAAAGTCGCTGCAACCCCTGCCAGCTCTCTGGCATCACAGGTCTGGATTGACTTGGGCAAACAGTTAACCCAGTCCAGAATTAGGAGCACATTTGGAGCTTGAAGGACTGACAAAGAGATCCTGAGCAGCTTGAAACCGCAGAACCAACAGATATATCCTGTCCTTGAAAAAGTATAGGTCAATTTTATGTCATGGAGCAAACTGGGTCTATATAAAACTGAGCAGTGCCATCGGGCTCCACTAGAGACCTGCCCCTCGGCTCCCAGCATCGAAGGGGAGGGGTGCCGTGACCCATGTTGTCCTGCCACTCACTGGGCTGTTTTCTTGAATCTCTAACTTGTGTCTAATAGGTGTGGCCTCATCTGCCTTTACCTAACCAGATGTTTTTATCTGGGTTTTCATTTGAAGTCTAAGGTAGCCAGCTGCAAAAACAGAGTCTGAGGGAGTTAAGGATTTGGTTCCAAGGAGACCAGAAGAGCCTACTCCCTACAAGGTTTTTGGAATTTTGGGGGCAACTCCCTTTGGGTCTGGGGAGAGAACTCTGCCAGGAGATTGGAAGGCAGAAGGTTGACAGGCTGGGCCCTCAGGGAGGCTCTCTCCAAGGGTGGTCCTCCCCTTCCTCCTCCAGGCCAGACTCTGAAATGCAGCATCAGCTCCTGCCCAACCCCTTCCAGCCAGGCCGGGAGCAGCTCGGGTGAGTAGGCTGAGCTGGGGGTGCTTTCAGGGAGACGACCAGGCCCGGGGCTGCAGACTCACCTCTCCCGGGCTGATTCTCCACTTTTCTGACAGACTTCTGCAGAGCTACCTAAAGGGACTAGAAAGGACAGACGTGCAGCCGGAGCATCTGAGCCGGGAGCAGGGTGAGGGGCTGGGCTGATGGGGCCAGGGACGGGAGGCTCTGGGCAGCCAGATCTGGGACTGACCTCGGCTGCCCCATTGACTCCTGCCTTCTCCACCTCCCCAGGCACCTCTTCTAATCCAGCTTCTCTTCTCTAGTTCTCCTCTACCTCTTTGCCCTCCATGACTATGACCAGAGTGGACAGCTAGATGGCCTGGAGCTGTTGTCCATGTTGACAGCTGCTCTGGCCCCTGGAGCTGCCGACTCTCCTACCACCAACCCGGTAAGCTCTGCTGGATGGAGATCCCCCGTAAAGGAGACCCAGTGCTTTGGGGTTTGGGTCTTTCTCATCATAACTCTTTTGGTGAATCCTCTGTAAAAGGAGGGCTCAGAGCTTACACGGCAGGGATGCAAGGGTGGGTTGGGGAGGGTCAGGACCCCTGGGGAACATCCCTGTCACTGGAGACCCCACAGTGACTCTGCTTCCACAGGTGATCTTGATAGTGGACAAAGTGCTCGAGACCCAGGACCTGAATGGGGATGGGCTCATGACCCCTGCTGAGCTCATCAGCTTCCCGGGAGAGGCCCCCAGTCACGTGGAGCCCGGAGAGCCCCTTGCTCCATCTCCTCAGGAGCCACAAGCTGTTGGGAGGCAGTCCCTGTTAGCTAAAAGCCCATTAAGACAAGAAACACAGGAAGCCCCAGGTCCCAGAGAAGAAGCAAAGGGGCAGGTAGAGGCCAGAAGGGAGTCTTTGGATCCTGTCCAAGAGCCTGGGGGCCAGGCAGAGGCTGAAGGAGATGTTCCGCGGCCCAGAGGGGAAGCTGGGGGCCAGGCAGAGGCCAGGGAGAATGGAGAGGAGGCCAAGGAACTTCCAGGGGAAACACTGGAGTCTAAGAACATCCCAAATGAGTTTGAGGTGCACATTGTTCAACTGGAGAATGATGAGATCTAGATCTCGAAGATACAGGTACCCCACGATGTCTCAGTTTCAGAACATAAGCCCTGAAGCGGGCAGGGGAATGTACGCTGGGACAAGGACCACCTCTGTGCCCCCTGTCTGGTCCCAGTAGGTATCAGGTCTTTCTGCGCAACTCAGGGAGACCCTAAGTTAAGGGGCAGATTGCCAATAAAGAACTGAGTGAATTCATCCCCCCGGGCCACCTCTCTACCCGTCCAGCCTGCCCAGACCCTCTTAGGGGAACGGGGGTTGGGGACACCAAAAGGACAGGGATGCCGCCTTCCCAGTGTTTCTGGGCCTCACGGTGCTCCGGCAGCAGACCGCATGGTGCCAGCCATGGCCAGCTGCAGAGGACCCAGTGAGGGAAGCTCAGTCTATCCCTGAGCCCCAAACACTCTCTGGTTCCCCCTCAGCTGGTGTTCAGACACCCCATGCTCTCCTGCTGCTCAGGGCAGGTGGCCCCATCACCCTGTATCTGCCCCCACCCGCAGTAATGTTAATCATCACTAAAACTTTCTGAGAGCCTCGTACACATCAGGCATCATGCTGGGCATTATATATATTACATGATTTTATCCTCGCAATAATTCTGTAGCCAGGCAGAATTGGCTCCATTTGACAGATGAAGAAATTGAGGCGGATTGTGTTAAGCGCTGTACCCTAAGGTGACATGCAGCTAATTAAATGGCAGATTTGAATCCAGGACTGTCTGACTCTAAAGCCCTTTACATTATATGCTCTTTACATTATAAGGCCTTATCCACTCTATATTGGAGTTGGCCCCAATTCCAATATGTGTTCCAGATCCGACCTCCCTGAGGACAACACTCTATCTTGGGGCACATTTGTGGCTGAGGCATCCCCTTAATTCCAAGGTGGGCTCCGCGGGTGAGACTTTCAGGCTCTGGGGCAGTCAGCGGGAGGAGATATTTTTGGACAACAAAGACGCCACCAAATCACAGGCTGGTGGGCAGGGCAGAGGAGGCGCCCCACCGCCTCGCCCCCCACTGGCCTGTCAGTTTGGCTCAGCCGTGTGGACTCCCAGCTTCTGAGCTATGGGAATAGAGTCTGCACAACGCAGGGCCCCAAAGAGCTCTCATGGCTTCTGGTTCTTTGGCAGGTTCGCTGGGTATGGGGCACTGAGTGTCCTCCCCAGCCAGGGCAGAGCTGGCGGCAAGCCTGGGGCACTTCTTGCTGCTATAGCCCAGGCAGCCCCTCCTCCGGGCCTGGGTGGAGAGGTTAATTTGGGGAATGGACACAAGGAGGGAGGACTGGAGAGTCAGAGCCTCAGGAATGCCCAGCCAGAGCAGTTCAGACATCGAGGACAGAAGCTGCCAGGGGAAGCTGGCTCTGAGGAAGATTTATTCGCTCTGAGGCTCTGCAGGGAGAGACGTGTGGGGAACACAGGACACAGGCAGAGTCCTCCCCACAGCCTGCATCTGTCCCCTGAGCAGGGCAACCTGGATGCCAGGCTGGATGGAGGGGAGAAGGCGATGCAGCCGCAATGTCAGCCTCCATAGTGTGCGGGGAGCCGGCACCTCCTACCGCACCGGCTCTGACATGATGCCATCAAAGCCCTGCTGGCCACACTTCTTGCCGGCCACCTGGCATCCAAATCTCAGTGCTTCCTGCACGCTCCTCCCTGGAGGAGGGACAAGTAACTAGGTCAGCCAGGTGTTTGGGGCAGGGACAGGTCCCAGTCCTTTTCCCCTCCTGCTGCCATACTCACCCTGGGAGAGGCTGAAGATGACGGAGGCATTGAAGGTGTCTCCAGCCCCCAGGGTATCCACCACGCGGGGTGGCGGGAAAGCATCCGAGTGGATCAGTTTGCCATCAGGGCCTAGGGCGTCGGCGCCCTCCTCAGCCCAGGCACAGATAAGCACAGCCCTGCAAGACAGCTCCACTCAGCTGGGCGTTAGCCCACTCCATCCCCCCAGCCATGCCCCCAACCCCAGGGTGGACCCCTGGAGTCCAGGCTCATCCTGTACCCCCTAGAGCCCCTTCCTGGCTTCCCCGGCTCACCCTGTCCTCACACGACCATACAGGCCCCTCAGGGCTTCCCCTGCTGACTGGAACCCCAAGTGCTTGGCCACATCTTTGCTGACAAACACCTGTGGGCAGTGGAAGAGAAGCTGGTGGTCACTTCTAACTCTTCACTCACCAACAGCAGCCTGGCGTTCCCCCATTACAACACGACTCCCCTAACACGTCCACATAGATCCAAACATAGCAGCTCACTGTCCCACGGGAACGTGGTTTCCTTTTTTCTTTATTTTTTGTAAAGACAGGGTCTCCCTGCGTTGTCGAGGCTGGTCTCGAACTCCTGGCCCCAAACGATCTTCCTGCCTCAGCCTTCCAAATTTCTGGGATTACAGGTGTGAGTCACCGCACCCGGCCAGAAACACATTTTTATTGATGCTTATATATAATAGAATACCTAAATTGTGAAACAAAAGCCCTGGTCCGTTTGTTCTCGGATTAGTGGATTGAAAACCACAGAAAGCCTTGAGCGCCACCTTGGGGTGGAATCTACCACCGCCGTGCTGGCTCCCCGGAGCAGTTTTGCTGGGTTTTCCCACAACTATGTCCTGTGGGTATGGTTTCTTCATCTAGAAAGCAACGGGGCTCCCTCAACCCTACCTACACTTTAGAATCTCCAGAGGAAGTTTTGGTAAAAACAAAAAAAAAACACCGAAGCCTTAACTCTACCCATGCCAATCAACACCAAGATGGTGCGGGCTCAGGCACTGCAATCCTCCTGCCTCAGCCTCCTGAGTAGCTGGGACTCTAGGTACACACCACCCTGCCAGGAATTTTTTTTTTCTTTTTTTTGTATAGAGACAGGGTCTTGCAATCTTGAACTCCTGGGCTGAAGTGATCCTCCTGCATTGGCCTCCCAAGGTGCTGGGATTACAGGTATGAGCTACTGCTCCTGGCTCATTTCTTTATTTTCATAGAGACAGGGGTCTCACTATGTTGCCCAGGCTGGTCTTGGACTCCTGGCATCAAGCAATCCTCCTACCTCAGCTTCCCAAAGTGCTGGGATTACAAGTGTGAGCCACTGCACCTGGCCTGCATTCATCTTTTTTAATATGCAGCCAAGGTTGAGGACCTTGGCTGGATGGTCTCCAACCAACTTCTGCTATGAGGCTGGACTTATCTCCCAAATTCCATTTACATCCAGCCTTTTCAAAAAGAGACTCATGTAAGTCTCCTTCCCACCCTCCCCTCACCCCTAGCAGCCCCCACAACCTGCCAGACACCCCTGAGTTGGAAGAAACCTCAGAGAACAGTTGTGTGTCCTCATTCTGCAGAGGAAAAGACTGGGGAGCCCCAGAGAGGAGCTGCTTCCACACAGGCTTGCCCTGTGGCTGTCTAGGCCCTACCCAAGCCCTCTGGGTATTCTTACACCCATGCACCCACCTGGGGCGGAGACATTCTACTCCTTGGTCACTGCTGAGACCTGCACTGGAGTCCAAGGCTAGGGGTCTACCTCTTTGCTTTAACCCCCATCCCCCATCTTCCAACGCCACCAAACCAGGAACCACTATTCCAATTGTGGTAGGCAGGATTAAAGGACTCTGGCTCCCTTTAAGAACCAAATTAGCCAAAAGTGGCAAAGAGAGGCTGAATGGGGCACCCACCACGTCTCCGTAGCCAAACAGCTGAAAGAGCTCCTCTCGTGGCTTCTCCACCTCCACGGACACCCGGATCTTCTGCTCTGGAGGCTGCCTGGTGTTGTGCGCGTCTATCCGCTGCAGCATCTTCACCTGCTCCGATGCGTTCCGGCCCTGGGGCAGGACAGGGCAGCTCAGGACTGCTGGGCACTGCCTGGTCAATCTGGCTCATTCTTCCTGCCCTGCTGAAACTCTGGGTGCGGAGGGAGAGGGCCTCGGGGAGGCTGGGTTAGAACCCCATCCTAAATTAAAAAATTCAGAGCTGTCGTGGACCTTGAAGATCTATCAACCAGCTACTCCATTCCACAGATGAGAAGACTAAAGAATAAAAGAGACTGTGAAAGACCTACCATAGGTTAAATGACGGAGCTAGAACTCAGGACTTCTTAGGATTTCCTCCCACCCAGACTCCAAAACCTCTCTTGGAGTAAAGGCTCTAGTTCTCTTTACTGGGGGCTGAGTTAGGCCCTGTCCTTCCTGCTTCCCCAGAGGTAATGGGTCAGGCCCTAAGCAGTCAGACTTCCGCCAGAGGCAGAGTTGGAGGTGGTGGGGCAGCCCATAGCACAGAAAGCACAGGACTTTGCCTGGAGCCAGCTGTGCCTATGTTCTGCTGTGTGACCTTGAGTAAGTCACTTAATCTTTCTGGGCCTTAGTTTCCTCACCTGCAGACATAAGGAAGGATGGAGAGGGAATGAGGGGGTTGGATTCATTTATCTCTAAGGTACTTCATGGTTCAAAGAAACCAAGGAGGCAGAACATGTGGAGGAGGCTGGCAGGTTGAGCCCCTCAAAACACAGGTAAGGCAGGGCTTGCCTCAATGTGGATCCACTTGAACTGGGTCAGATCAACCTTCTCAAAGTCCGTAGCAGACACATCTGGCAGGCTCCTAGGTCACAGGATGGAAAGGACAGAGAAGAAGGAGCATGATGGGGTCAGCCAGGGCCAGGATCTCTAACTGGCAGTTGTGGACCCTGTGCCTTCACTGCCAGCAGCAGGGCAGGAAGCTGGATCCACAGCACAGGATTCTCAGGCTCAGCTCCAGAGTGGTCACTGTTACAGTGTGCTGGGGTGCCCCTTCCTGAGTTTGAGGTTATGATTAAATTATCTCAGGGTAAACTGAACAGCAATATGTGTCAACTGGCCAGGTCTGTGTGCCTTGGAGACTGCATCTCCCAGAATGCACTAAGAGTGCCAAGCCTACACTTCCCAGAATCCCTTGCAGCAGCACGTGGCTCCCACTGGCAGAGCCCTGGGCAACTATAAAGCCCACGACCCTGTGCCTGGGCTTCCTGGTCCCCCTCACTTCTGGCGCTCCAGCGTTGGGGTTTACCTATGGCACCCCTGTCCTGAGTTTAGTAGCTCCCTGTTGCAACCCTGAGGTCAAAGTAGTTAACACTAGAGGAAGACTTTGTGTTTGGCTGGTTTAGGAAACGAGATCCCCAATAGGAGTCTGCTCCTGAGCCAGAGACCTCAGCTCAGCCAATGTCCCCGCTCCATGTTCTATAGCTGAGTCCTTCCTCTTAACTATAGCTGTGTGATCTACCCGGCCCTTTTGGAGGCTGTTTCCTCACTGATAAATGGGGCCGAAACCCCCAGCCTCCCTGCAGGCTGCTGTAGTTACAGGTAACATGTGTGAATGTGCCTGGACTGAGGCCAGTGGGCAATAAACATTTCTCCTCAGAGCTCCTCTCCTGTAAATAGCTATGTTGCGTCCTTGATCAGGGTTACTAGAGATTGTTGCTTAACAAGCATTTGACTAGGATTGCCCAGTGTGAAGGTCACCTGTAGCACATATGCCTGCCTACTCACTCACTGCACATATGGAGCCCAGGGATGGCTGCCCCTCCTCCAGGTCCAGCAGTCAGGCTGGGCAGTAGGGACAGCCTGAACCTCAGGGCTGCTGGGCTTGGGCCCTCTCAGCTGTAACAGTACCTGGCACATACTAGGTTCTCAGAAAACTAAACCTCTAAAATCCTGCAGGAGGGAGTCTGCGAGTGATAAGTTTCTAGGCCCATGGGGCCTCTCTTGAGTGGCCTGGGACCCAGAAGGGAAGGATAGCCCCTTCCCCCAGGTCAGCACCATGTTAGACGACCCCAATCTGCTGACCCAGGGTTCCCTTTCCCCTCCTTCAGCAATGGCTGTGAATGGTGTGTGGCGTGTGTGGCCTGGCTTCATCATGCCGAAACCTTTGGGGGGCTCATCTCTTTTACACACCCAAACCCCAGCTCCTTGGTGCCATGCTGCAGGCTGGCAACTCTGGGGCTGACCCTGGAAATCCCAGTGGGCCCCCCCAGCCCTTCTTAAGAAGAGTTGACTCCCATCTCCCACCCTTCTGTCCTGAGAACAGTTTCCCCGCACCCACACCCAAGCTGCTGATTAACTATTTAATAATTATGGAGGAATCACGTCATAAATTACATTTTATATAGGCCTCCCTGCCCTTCTGTGGTGTTGACCAAGGCCAAGTCACCAGGCACAGCAAAGCCCATCCCTTCCCACCTCACTTTTCCCCTAATTGAAAGCAATTAGGAAATCACTGGACATTTTGGCAGGGGAGCAATTTCTGGTACACAGAAGCCGCAGAGGGGGCAGTTGGGATGCGCACGGTGGCGAGTAAGGGAACTGATTGAGCCAGCTGATTGGGGGGTTGTAGCGGGGCGAGGCCAGGGGGCCTTACGTGTCATGGAGCACAATGGTACGGTTGCCATTGGAGTTGTTGATGATGCAGCAGGAGCTGGGGGTGTCCCCCTTGCTCTGCCAGGCCACCTGAGACACGTCCACACCCCGCCGCCTGAAGTCGGCCACCAGGAAGCTTAGGGTGGAGGCCGGGCCAGGAAAAGGGTAAGGAGACACAGATTAGAGCCTGCAAGTGGCCTTGACCTCCAATAGGAGTGGAGAGAGGGTGCTGGAGCACACGAGCCTCTAAGAGAAGAAGAGTCCTGTTCTGGGAGTTTTGGTGACGGCGGCAGCAGCTGGCAAGGCACAGACAGTTGTACAAACCTGTCGTAGTATAGGATGGTGCGGCTACCACTGGCCTCGTTGATGATGACCGTGGCGATGGGGACGGAGCCCGTGGTCTGAAAGACCGTGTAGCGTAGGTCCACAGAATAGCGACGGAGGTCATCCAGGACAAAACTGCCAGGGCGGAGTAACCCGAAGCGGGTGCGGTTCGACAAGGGTTTTGGGGACTGGAGGGTAGCTGGCAGGGCCACTAGGGACCCTGAAAGGCAGGGGTGCAAGCAAAGGGGCTGGGAGAGAACTAGGAATCATATTCTTGCCACAGGTAGTGCAACAGGGCAAGAGATGCAGGAGTGCAGAGCCTGGAGTTCAGAGAGAGAAACACTAAGGGCCATCCTTTTAGGTCTTGGCTGAAGCACGCTCCAATCCTGACTGTTTTTCAGTCCAACTCAAGCTGGAAAATATTTGCTGCTGTTCGTAAAGCTAGACAGGACCCTAGAACCTGTACCCTGTTTGAACCAAGCAGGTAGGGGCACCGTGGCTGGTTTCCTGCAATGCCCAAGCAGGATTAATAATTAATCTCCAAGGCAATACTTTGCCCCCAGCTGTCCTCCACAAGCTCATCCATGGTGCTGTCCTCTCTGAGTCCCTCCTAGTCCTAATGCTATGATTCCTCTCACTCTCTGCCTGCCTCCAGGAGGCCCAGCCTGGAAGTGGTGCTGCCTTGGTGAGCCAGCTCACTGCTCTGTCCTCCTGCAGTCAGGTGAACCCTCCTGGGCAATTAGCTGGCTCCCCGTGCCTGATGCCATTCAGTGTGGGCCTGGTCCAGGACTCTCTCTCAGAATGCCCTCCACGCAGAGTGAGCCCCGGGGCAAGGACAAGAGGTCAGCCCCAGCCCTTCCAGCCCTCTCTGGACATGCACTGTTCTGTGCTCAAGAACTGGCAATTATGCCCAGCAGTGCAGCCACCATCCCGGCCAGAGCCCGCTTTCAGCAACACCAAAGCTGGATAATACAGATTTGCATGAAGATACCAAGTCAGGGCATCATCCCTTCACTTACAACTCCCTGAAATAGTAGCTTTCCCAAAGCATTGGAAATTTGGTTTGGTTTGCCAAATAACGTTTGCACCCCAGTGCCTGGGACATGGCAGGTGCTCTCTAAATGTTTGTCAAGACATGGGGAGAATTCTGAATAGCCCACCCATTGGCATGATTGCTGTGTAAATGATAGTCGACCACCCTAAGCCAGAGCCACAGTCCTGCCTCCAGCTCAGAGGAAAGGAGCTATTGAAGAGGTTTAATGAGCCACCAGCCCTTGGCTCTGAGCCGTCCTGTCCCATCTCACAGGGCAGATTCTCTCCCTCTATTCTCTTCCTGCCAGTTCATCAAGGCAGGGAGTTTGGCTGTAGCTCAGGTGGGTGGACTCTGCCGGCAGCCCCCTTCAAACCAGGGTTCAAAGGGCTGCCCTTCACAGGCCAGCAACCTGGCAGCCTGCCCCGGTGCCCACAGTGTGCAAAGTGTGGGCCTCACCTCCTGATAAGTGCTTGCTGAGTCGGCAGCGCCAGGGGTCAAAGGGTTCTGAGGTCCCTGCAGCAGCCAACATGGAGGGCATGCATGAGCCACTTAGGGCTATAGCCCTGACAGCCGGGGAGCTGGAAGGTGTGGGTTCTGAGCCCAGCTTTAGCACGTGGTTTCAGGGTGTCCTTGAACAGGGTACTCTCACTGCTTCAGTGAACAACAGGGACATGAGCACCAGCCCTGCCCCTCAGTTGAGACAGAAACTACGGGCCTGGACCTGGGGGCCGTGGATGGTGGCCATTCCTGAGGGAGGATGGGTACTGTGTGTCCCTAACTGTCTTCTGCCTCAAGCACGGCCAAGATAAGGGACTTAAGATAAGGCAAAGGAAAATCCACCGCAGAGTCTGCAGGAAGCAAGGAAGGAGAAGGGAAGAGGCTGAAGCAGGCTCCAGGAAGTGTCCAGGAAACAAGCTGTGGCAAGGAAAGCTTCACAGGGGCAGCATCAGCCCTCCAACCACAGAGAGGCCGCGCCAAGGCAGGGCTGGGAGTCTGGTGCTCCACTGTGCCCCCTCCCCGCATTTCTGCCGGACACAACCCATTTCTAATCCCCCACCCACCCAGGGTGGACACATCCTTCTTCTCCCCCCACGATGCAGGCAGGCCTTCCCCAGTGGACTCTCCCTCCTGGACTTACTCAGCAACATGGCCAGGGGCCATTGAGCCCATGAAGGCACAGGGGGCTCCGAGCAGGGAGAGAACGGTGCAGGAGTTGGACGCGTTGCCTCCGCGTTGCCATCTCTGGGACAAGCACCTGCAAAGCACAGGGAGGGTCCCTGCAGCCCCAGCAGGCTGGTCCCAAACACAGTTCCCTGTATAGGGGCCTAGAGAATGTGACAGCTGGGGACTCTTCTCAGAAATCATCTAGGCCACCGTCTCACTTTGTACCTGGGGCAGCCGAGGCCGGCCAAGGGAAGGAGCTTGGCTGACAGTGGTGTCTACCTCCCCAGCCGAGGCTAAATTCAAGCTCACAGCAGTTCCTTTCGATATTTCCATCTATTCCTAGGGCATCAGGAAACCACTCACTTGGGTCCATCACTATTTGAGAGCCCCACTAACTCCAGGTCATCTCCTCCTCACCTTTTACCCCAGTCAGAGCTGCTCTGGAGGCTGCACCTTTGGCCTCCTCCTTGAGTACTGGAGCAACTCCAAGGACCTTGGGGACTAAGTGCCTCTTCCCAAAGGTATCACATTTACATCTACCCCTGTCATAGGAGTGTCTACTTCAATAGAAACTGCAGAGCTATAAAATCAAATGAGTAAGACAGGACAGCAAACCTGGACGTTGGTCATTTAAGAAGTGGCAGCAGGGAGCACTTCTCCATCTTTACTAAGAACCGATCAAAAGGAAACTAACAAGACACACATGAACGGCTACATTGTCATTAGCAGCAAAAATGATAACTTTCACATAGAGGGTCAAAGCACTGATCCTCTCACAGTGTCACTGGAGCCCAAATGAGAAGTCGTTGATGAATGTTATTACTTTTGAGGTAAGAATGGTGTTGTTATTTCTATTGTGCCAGATCCAATAATAATAATAATTGTGGCAGTTTACAATAAAAGGAACAGTACCAAAGAACCACTAATTAAGAGAAAAAACTGAACCAGAATTTTTAGGCCAAAGCATATTTGTACACAAAACTTCAGTTTTGGGAAAAGGGGAGCATGATGTCATTAGAAAAAAATTATAGTAGGCCAGGTGCAGTGGCTCATGCCTATAATCCCAGCACTTTGGGAGGCCAAAGCAGGAGGATCACTGGAGCCCAGAAGTTCAAGACCAGCCTGGGCAACAAAGGGAGATTTTGTCTCTAAAAAAAAATTTAAAAATTAACTGGGTGTGGTGGTGCATACTCAGGAGGCTGAAGTTGGTGGAGCGTATGAGCCCGGGAGGTTTAGGCTGTAGTGAGCCATGATACTGCACTCCAGCCTGGGTGGCAGAGTAAGATCCTGTCTCGAAAACAACAATAACAACAATGACAAAGGATAGTAATTTTTTTTTTTTTTTGAGACAGAGTCACTCTGTCACCCAGGCTGGAGTACAATGGCATGATCATGGTTCACTGCAGCCTCAACCTCCCCTGCTCAACTGATCCCCCCACCTCAGCCTCCTGAGTAGCTGGGATTATAGGTGTACATCACCATGCCCTGCTAATTAAAAAAAATTTTTTTCTGTGGAGATGGAATCTCCTTATGTTGCCCAGGCTGGTCCTGAACTACTTGGCTCAAGCGATCCTCCTGCCTTGGCTTCCCAAAGTGCTGGGATTATAGGTATGAGCCACTGCACCCAGCTGGTCAAAGATTTTCAAGCTGGCTGGGCGCGATGGCTCACAACTGTAATCCCAGCACTTTGGGAGGCTGAGGTGGGAGGATCACGAGGTCAGGAGTTCAAGGCCAGCCTGGGCAAGATGGTGAAACCCTGTCTCTATTAAAAATACAAAAATAAGCCAGATGCGGTGGCAGGTGCCTGTAATCCCAGCTATTCGGGAGACTGAGGCAGGAGAATCGCTTGAACCCAGAGGGTGGAGGTTGTAGTGAGTCGAGATCACGCCACTGCACTCCAGCCTGGGCAACAGAGTAAGACTCTGTCTAAAAAAAAAAAAAAAAAAAGAAAAGAAAAGAAAAGAAAAGACTTTCAAGCTGAGCTTTACAGAAATTTTTACGAAAAGAAAGGAGGAATCTTGAGGGATCTGTGACTTGATCAATAGTGAAGGACAAAGCTGACGTGGGAACCCAAGTTTCCTGACACCAAAGCCATTGCTATTTACTCCGTATTTTAAAACTAAAAGTAGTTAGGCCCAAGCTTTGATGAGGTTTCTAAGAAAGGGTATAGAATTTTACTCTGGGACAGCCAGGCACGGAGGCTCACGCCTGTAATCCCAGCACTTTGGGAGGCCAAAGTGGTTGGATCATGAGATCAGGAGATCAAGACCATCCTGGCTAACACGGTGAAACCCCGTCTCTACTAAAAATACAAAAAATTAGCCAGGCGTGGTGGCGGGCGCCTGTAGTCCCAGCTACTCAGGAGGCTGAGGCAGGAGAATGGCATGAACCCGGGAGGTGGAGCTTGCAGTGAGCAGAGATCGCGCCACTGCAGTCCAGTCTGGGTGACAGAGCGAGACTCCGTCTTAAAAGAAAAAAAAAAGGAAAGAAAAAAAAGAAAAGAATTTTACTCTGGGGAAACCCTTCAAAGTCACACTGATATTTCCTGTGCAGGAATGCTCAGCTGAAGGCTGGGCACGGTGGCTCACGCTTGTAATCTCAGCACTTTGGGAGGCTGAGGCAGGTGGATCACCTGATGTCAGGAGTTTGAGACCAGCCTGACCAACATGGAGAAACTCCGTCTCTACTAAAAGTACAAAATTAGCCGGGTGTGGTGGCACATGCCTGTAATCCCAGTTACTTGGGATGCTGAGGCAGGAGAATCACTTGAACCCAGGAGGCAGAGGTCGCAGTGAGCCAAGATCGCACCATTGCACTCCAGCCTGGGCAACAAGAGCGAAACTGTCTCAAAAAAGAAAAAAAAAGTGCTCAGCTGAGCAGGGGGATGCTTTCTGGAAGTCTCTCATTGGTATGGACTCTGGGAGGCAGGGGACATGTCCCAGGGGTCTGGCTGAGCTCCAGGTGGCAGCTCCCGAGAGTCCCCAACTGTCTGTGAAGCACAGAGACCCTGGGACAGGCGGGGCTCAGACACCCAGGAAGGTCTGGGTCCCCACTCAGATGTGCTTCTCTGGGAGGCACAACAGTCCAGGAGCCAGGCTGCAGGGAGCCAGAGCCATGGGGCTGTGGGGGAGGCATGGCCTGGAGGGCAGGGAGCATGATGGATTGGGGAGGGGCTCTTTAGAGAGGGACCTCTCTCAGTGCCCACTTTCAGAACCTGCCCCATCAGTGTGGGCGCTAGCAGGACCTCCTTCCCCTACCTTCCTGACAAAATTAAGCTGAGAGGAAATGGGACTTCAGCTCTGACAGAGGTGCTGACTCTTTCCCCAGGCTCTCCACGGTCCTCGGAGAACCCGTGGCCCTGGAATTTGCACTGTTCCCCTGAGATGAACCCAACTCCTCACTGAGTGCAATGCCCTGGGGCTGCCTCGACTTTGCACAGCGGGTTAGATCCACACAGTGGCATGCCTTTGCCCCTTCCCCACTGTCCCTGCACCCCTGGCAAGGGGCCCTAACCTCTGGCAAACCAAAGTAAAGGGTCAACTCCAAGAACAGCAAAGGGACAGGGTATACAGGAGATGACAGAGGGCAGGGACCCTGGACTCCATGCTAGGAGCTGCAGCTGCTGCTGTGCCACCATTTAACTCTGTGGCCTTAGAAAACTTCTCCAAATCTTCAGCTTCTTTATGTATATAAAAGATTTCACTGATCTTTACACAGTTTCCATGGGCTGCTGGGAGGAGAGTATAAAATAATATATGTGATGGTGCTTTGTGACCCCAAAGCCTGGGGAGTGCTGGGGTCTCTCACCTCAGTTAGCCTCTCAGTCATCAGTGCTGTCGTGTCTTTCTGGAGTTCAGTCTTGAACTGCCTCTTATCCAGTTCTTAGCTGGGACAACTAATATAGCCCAGGAGCAATTCTCAGTGTTCTAAGCACTCACTGACTGCACCAAGAGAAAGCTAGTGTCCCGCCCCACAGAAATGCCTTCACAGCATTACAGCGTAACTAATGGTGGGGCCCTTAGCAAGAGGAAATACAAGAACCAATAAGCCGGGTGTGGTGGCTCATGCCTGTAATCTCAGCACTTTGGGGGACTGAGACGGGCAGATAACTTGAGGTCAGGAGTTTGAGACCAGCATGGCCAACATGTCTCTACAAAGAAAAGCCCTGTCCCTACAAAAAAAAAAAAACAAAAACAAACAAACAAACAAAAAGCCGGGCATGATGGCATACGCCTGTAATCCCAGCTACCCAGGAGGTTGAGGCAGGAGAATTGCTTGAATCCAGGAGGCGGAGGTTGCAGTGAGCCAAGATCGTGCCACTGCATTCCATCCTGGGCAACAGAGCGAGACTCCATCTCAAAAAGAAAAAGAACCAACAAATCAGCTGGATGCAGTGGCTCACGCCTGTAATCCCAGCACTTTGAGAGGCCAAGGCAGGAGGACTGCTTGAGCCCAGGAGCTCAAGACCACCCTGATCAACATAGTGAGAAACCATCCCTACACAAAATTTAAAATACAGCTGTGATGGTGACGTGCGTGTGTAGTCCCAGCTACTCAGGAGGCTGAGGTGGGAGGATCACTTGAGTCTGGGAGGTCAAGGCTGCAGTGAGCATGGTTGCGCCGCCACTGCACTCCAGCCTGGACGACACAATGAAACCCTGTCTCAAAAAAAAAAAAAAAGAACCAACAAGTGACTTCAGTTTCCAGCAGACAACTGAGAAGGATGTTTCCACTACTAAACAGTGTTCACTGACCTTTGTGAAGAGGACTTCTGGTAAACTCCTCTTGGAATTTAGCACCAGGAAAAAGCTTGCCGGGGCTCATGAATCAGTTCTATCCATACATAAACCATGACATCTCATGTTTGCCTCCAGTACCAGCAAGCCCTGAGCTATAGTCTAAGCTCAAATACCACGGTCTTAAATGTTCTGCAACAGTGTAACTGTACATACTTTTTACTGTAAACTACCTCAAATCTTTCTCAGGAATAGGTGCGAGATATGTGTGATAAATAAGTTAGAAGTAAATGTTGATGAGAGGCAAGTGGGTTTAAAAAGAAGCAGCAGAAGCAGGAAACGGGTCCTGCACCTTGGTAGCTGTGTGCCCCTGGATAAGCCCCTTCGTCTCTGAATCTATACTTGCTTATCAGTAAAATGGGGATCCTGATGCCTGACACCGTCCCTGAGTTGAAATGGAAATTGGCTAACACAATGCTATTAAATCCTGGGTCGTCTTATTAAAGACCTCATTCCTTCCTCTCTTCTCTCATACTGGGAGCCCCCCCAGGACTCCCGGGTAGAGGGCGCCTGTCCGGCCTTGAAGCTGGGCTCTCAGGGCCTCACTGCGGGGTCTCTGCAGCCTCGGTCGCTGGCACAAATGCTGGACTGCAGCAGCCGCTGGGGTCCCCTAGGGGACCTGGGCGCCCCTACCTTATCTCTGAGTCCTCCTTAGGGTACTTGTCCACCAGGCTGATGACGTCCAGCACCACTAGCCCCACGCACAGGATCTGCTTCTCTTCCATGAGGCTGATCCCAGAGCTTCCTGCCCGCCCGACTGACGGGTTCCTCCCGGCCTCTGCCTGTTATCCAGGAGGATGGTGTCCTCGCTCCCAGCTGCCCTGGCTCCTCCTCCGCGTGGGAGCTCCTCCTCCAGGGAGCCACCTGCAGCGGCGAGGGGTGCAGGAAACGAAAGGAGCTGGGCCCTTGCTCCCGACACCCGAAGACACAAGCTGGCCTGGGAAAGCCAACCCGGAGGTCTTGGCCCCCGGTCTTCCCGTAGCAGGTTGCCTGGGCCTGCAGATGGCAACGCCTCCCACTTCTCTGCCTCAGTTTCCTCGCTTGTCAGATGGACTCGGAGCTGATGCAAACCTTTCTAAAGCGCGGCTAAGCGATCTCGAGAATGCAAAGAGAAAATGCGCTGGAAATGCGCTACGTGCCCCGCCCTCTGCTGCACCTGCGTCTCGGACTCCCGACCCTGGACCCGCGAGGTAGAGCTGGGCCTGCATCTGCAGCCCTGCCTGAAGACCGTGGTCGCGGCTGCCCCGCCCCGCCCGGGTT
>NW_012101254.1:4776662-4790807 GCF_000951045.1 Mandrillus leucophaeus
CTGGGTGCTGCGTCCCAGGCGGGACCCCGGGAGCCTGCCGCCCCCGCTGTCTCTTCAGCCGGCGTAGACACGTCGGGCGGGACCCCAGTCTACGCGTGTTCAAGCTCTGGGTCCCCATAGAGCAGGGCCCCGCTGAAGATGGTGAGCGGCTCCTCCGAGTGCGCCAGCTGCCCCATGACCAAGTCGACGCAGACCGTGTCCCCGGCCTGCAGCGGCAGGATGAGGCTGAAGACGCCCAGGGTGCCCGGGCTGGGCTGGCTCTCGGCCACCGGCTTATTCTCCAGGCCCTCGGGCTCGTAGCCGCCGGAGTCTACGCGGGCCACGCCCTGGTTGGAGCGGGACAGCACGGCCTCCACTTTCTCGTGCCGGTGCCCAGTCAGCACCGCGCTCAGCAAGTAGCGTCCGGCCAGTGGCGCTGTGAACACGCCTGGGAACAAGGATAGCAGTCAGGGGGGCCAGGGAAGCTCCGGGGAGCGCACCAGAACTCCTGGACTCCGGAGGGACCCGCTGGGTCTTTTCCCCTCACTGGAATGCAAGCAGCAGGGAACTTGGGGCTTTGTTCACTATGCATCCCCAGCCCTTAAAACAGTGCCTGGGCAGGAGCAGACCCCAGTAGAGATCTGCTGAATGAATGAATGAGTGAATGACTACTACTTGTCCCCACTGGCTGAGAATGAATAAATGAAGAAAGAGCCGAGGTCTCCCCAAATCAGAGAATGAAAAGATTCACACTGTCGGAAGAGGCAAGAATGGGAAGATAACACTGCACACCTTACCCATTTCTCCAACTGTTCAACCCAGCCCCTCCCAGGCCTACCTGTCTCTGGATCATAATAGCCTCCATCATTGAGCAGGACTCTGTCGAAGGGGACCGTGCCTGGTTCAGACCGGGGCAAACTCAGGGCAGCTGAAAATGCCACTCGGGGCACAGGGGCTGCTGGTGCCCCCTCCACTCCTGAGCAGGAAGGGTGGGTGTTAAAGGGGATGCTCAGGGCAGAGTGCCAGCCCCCTTCCCCTGCTGGATCCCCAGCCCAGGGCTGCCCGAGGACCTCCATCCTCCAACCCCTAGTCGCTTCTCCCCCAAGAATCAAATGAAAGGCACTCACCCTGTTCACCTTGAGGACCTGTGAGAAGAGGAAAGGGAGAAGTGAGAAGTAAAGCAGCTCTCACTAAGTCACTCAGCAAACATCTGCTGAGGCTCTCCTGTTGTGCTGGGTGCTACATGGACTTCAAAGAAGGAATTGGGGTATCAAGAAAAATAGGAATAGGTAGGGTCCATTCTGTTCAACTGCTGGGCCATCCCAGCTTTTCACACCCCAGTCAGCCATAACAGACTCAGCTTTAGTCTCCAGTACTGCAGTGGGGCCAACATTATCCATTAGCCTCCTATTACCCATTAACCAAACACAGTGACTATCACAGTTCCTCCTCACTTTCCTCTGATTTTCCCCATCAGTCAAGTAGGACCCAATTCCCCTTGTCAAGTTCAGAGTGGAATGTCAAGCCTGGGGCTGCCAGAGGGGGTCAGGGTTGGAGGGTGGGCAGTGGCAACCCTGACTGCAGCAAGGGTCTCAGTGCACATACCTGGTGGCCCGATGGGCCCCTCTTGCCCGTCCTTGCCTGGCGATCCTGGAGGTCCAGCAGGGCCTGGGGGCCCCTGCAGCCCAGGAGGCCCTGGGGGCCCAGCCTCTCCTGCAGGCCCTACAGTGACAAAATTGAGTTGAAAGAGGGCCATAAAAGGAGTTTCCAATGGGTAAGGAAGGTGGGTGGTGGCTTCATGAACAGGGAGAAGATAGATGGAACAGGTGGAGCTTTGCAGACTGAGGGGGCGATGGGGTCCCTTGCTGCATATGCTGGATCCCTGGCTGGCACAGCAACATCCTCTCTCCACCCACAGGCCTAGTGAGCAGCCAGAGGGAGGGCAGGGAGCTAGGACCTTGCATCCTCTCTTGCAGGCAAACTCTAACACCTGGAATAGTGGTTGGGGCTGCAATTCATGCTGGGAAAAGCAAGGAGAAAGCAGATGAGTTGGAAGCTGGGCTGGGGGAGGGGGAAGAAAAATAAGGGGCTTGAAAGGGGTCCCCTCATGCCTTTTGTCCCCTCACCAGTGAGGTCCTTCAGGCTAAGCTGGTGCAGACGGTCCTCCAGGAGCTGCAGGGAGCTGTTAAGGGCACCGAGCCGCCTGCCCAGACCCGCCTGTCCCCCCACCAGCTTCTCCAACAGGGCTGCCTGCGTCTGGCTGGTGGTGTTGGTTTCCCGTAGCCCGGCCCAGAGCCCAGCCACGTGTCTGGAAAGGCCCTCGCGCAGGCCCTGCAGTCCCCCAGCCACAGTGTCCAACCGTTCACAGACACCCTCAAGACGGCCCAATCGCCCCTCTAGGCTGGGGCACTGGCCGGCCTGTGCCTGTCCCTCCTCCAGGCCTCGGAAGCGCTCCTCACTCTCCGTAGCATGCTCTGTGGCCTCCTGCTGCAGCCTATTAATCTCAGAAATAATGCGGTCCTTGGTGGCCCCCAGGTCAGCCAGATCAGCGCCCTGGCCCTCCACAGTGGTCTGGAGCTCATTCAGTGAGTCATTGAGGGAGCTGAAGGTGAGAATAACCTCAGAAAGCTCTCCTTGCAGGGCCTGCAGGGCTGAGCCTGAGCTGCCCCCAAACACGCTGAAGCCGTCCAGGGGCCCACGGCTTGGTCCCCCAACACCTGGACCAGCCCCAGGACCCCGAGGAGGCAACAGGGGGCAGGAGCAGCGCTCCACACCATCCCGAAGGCGGCCTAGTTCCTCTTGAACTCCACCACAGGCCCCACATCCCTCATCCCCATGGGCCTGCAGCAGCCCCTCCAGTTGGCCTAGCCGGGCCGCAGTGAGATTCAGCCGTAACGTGAACTCTGCAGCTGTCTCGTCCTGGGCATCTACACGATCCTGGAGCCGGCCCACAACCCCTTGTAGTCCCTCCAGCATGGCCTGCCGGGCCTCCCCCGCTGCTTCCACCGTGTGCAGGCCTGAGCCCACCAGCCGCAGCTGTCCCTCACTGTCCAGCACCCTGCGTTCCAAGGCACTGAGGATCTCGCTGACCTGAGAGTCCTGCTCCCCAGGGGCCCCAGAGCAGAGCTGCCCGCATGCCTGCATGGCCCCTGCCACCTGCTCCTCCAACAGATCCAGCCGCCCCCCCAGCTCCCCGCTCACATTGGCCAGCAGCGACCCCAGCTGCTCTAGTCGGCCCCGGGCAGCAGGCAGCCAGTGGCTCAGCCCCCCAGGAGCCCCAGGCCAGCTCTCCTCCTGCTCCTCCGAGGGGCCCAGGGTGGAGTTGAAGCGGTCCTCCAGGCGAGACAGGCGAGAGGCCAAGCTGGTGTAGCCTGGGGGATGGCCCCCCTGCCCCGCAGCTCCTCCCAGCTCTGTGCCTCGCCGCCCACTCAGCACTGTCACTGAGCCGGCCACCACATCCAGCCTGCGCTCCAGCTCTGCCAGTCGCCGGCCCAGCTCTGGAGAGCAGCATTCCTGAGGGGGCCTGCGTCCCACGGCCAGCCCGGGGAGGTGCCGTTGCTGCTCCTCCACGGAGGCCAGCAGCTTCTCCAGCGCTCGCAGCCGCTCCCTGTCCTCCTGCTGCTGCCGGCGGAAGCCATCCAGCCCGGCCAGGCACACAGAGCAGGACTCCTGCAACCGCTGCTCCAGCTGCCGCAGCAGCTCCTCACTGGGGTCCGGAGGGGCTGAGGCTGGGGCTGGGGCCCTGCTGCCCCCACTGCTGCTGCTGCCACCATGATGGTTGTTGAGGTGACCCAGCTCCTGGTCGTGGGTGGAGACGCGGGTGTCCAGGAGCTGCAGCTGGTGCTGGATCTCGTTGAGGGTTTCATGCACCCCAGGGCGGGCAGCCGCGTCAGCTGGCTGCTGCCTCCCGTTGAAGGCTGTCTCCACAGCCCTCTGCACATCCTCTGCCAGGCGCCCGCTCAGTCCTTGCAGGACGCCCCGCAGACCTTGCAGCTCCTTGGTCAGGCTCTGCACCTGTTCCTCCAGCTGCTGCACCTTCTCTGACTCCCCAGGACCTAAGGAGAGGGGAAGGCAGAAGGCAGAGAGGCTGGACCCCAGAGCTCAGGGCCCCTGCTCACCCCAGCTCCAGCAAGGGTAAGATGCCCAGGCTGGCTCTGTCTCTCCTTTGGGTGATTTTGGCAAGATGAAAAAAAGGAAACTCCATTCACTGAATGCCTCTAGGCCAAATTTGAACATGACTCTGTTCTCCAACAACTCCCCTGGGGAGATACCATGAACTCTTCCCATCATATAGGCTGGGAAACTGGACCAGAGATATTAGGAGCCTGGCTATGGATCACAGGTTTAATAAGTGGCAATGCTAAGTTTCAAACCTCGACCATCTATCCGGCCCCCAGGTCCACGTCCTTTCCACCTGCCCAGAGTGCCTCTTAACTTCTCGGAAACTCTTTCCTTTTCTGTGAAAGGATAATGACACTCTTCTGTCATGGGGCTGTCAAGAGGGGCGAAATGGGAGTGTAGGGGAGGCACTTTGGATGCCACAAGAGCAGCTACCACTGGGTGACACTTCCTTCCCTGCAACACCATGGGGACAAAGAAGAGGCTCTGTGGACGGTGAGAGTTGGCCAGGAGTTCCTGTTTGCATAATTATAGTACGGCTATCTCGGGGCAGGGAAACAGCACATCCGGTGTGCAGCAAGCAGGAGGGAAGGCAAGCCACAGGGACTGCTGCATGCTGGGACCTGCGGTCTACAGAGGCCACGGAGGGGTCTGGGATCTGTAGTCAGGTGCAATGCATGCTAGGATTTGTAGTCTCAACTGTCTGTCCCCATGGACCAAGCTTCTCAAAGGAAGGCCCCCTTCTCCTGCAGCTGTTTGAAGGATCTTGGCCACATGTGGGCGTGTGCGAGCACCTTCTCTTTCTCAGCCTTCTTTTTCTGTCTCTCCATCTTTTGCGTGCTCGCTGTCTCACACACAAACACCAAGAGAGACACACACACACACCCACACACACATACACACGCACGCGCGCGCACCCACATACATACACACACACACACGGGCAGGGAATCTCTGCGATCTCACTAACTCCCTTCTGCCCCTCTCTTCTTTCTGGCATAGAGCATGGGGGATTCCCCCAGCAGCCTGGCCCCACATTTCCCATTGCATCGGATCACCATCTGGCACTTGCCGCCCTCGCAGCAGCTCCCACACTCACCTTCTCCCCCCAGTCCACTGAGGGGGCTGCCCGCACTGGAGCCAGAGAGGTTGGGGCGGGCAGGCCGGGGCAGGGGCCGTGGTGTGGAAGATGCAGGCCCCAGCGCTGGAGCAGGACTCTCAGCACAGTCATCGCCCCCGTAACCCTGACAGCACCTCCACTCCATGTCGGTCACTGTCTTGTAGGCCACACGGTAGCGAGGGCGGAGGAAGCGGCGGTACCTGGCAGAGGCAGAAGGAGGCCTCTTTATTCCTCCCTGTATTGTTAGTGACCCTGGTCCCTGTCCCAAGGGGTGGGCAGCTGCTGGTGGGCATGGCCTGTCCCTCAGGCTGGGTCCCTCTTACTGTCCAACATGTGGCCTTGCTCAGCTGACAGCTGTCAGCTTTTTGGTCAAGGGCTAAATCCCTGCTCTTCCTTCCCTTGCCCTGCGCTGAAACCTTGAACTCCTCTGCTTGAGCCTGAGCCATCCCAGAGAAGGCATCTGGGGCTGGCGCGTGAGGCAGGTTTGCCCTCAGTCTCCCACCAGCCAAACTGTTGTCTCAGTATCTCCTCAAAATGGCTGCGACCCTAGACCCTGTCCTGCCCTTGCTCCCTGCTTTGTACAGACTCCCTGAGTCAGCCACCCACCATCTGCCCTCACCCAGTTCCCACCGAGGGCCCATTCCCCGGCCCTGGGACTCACATGATGCTTTGGGGACACTGGGGTTGGCCCCAGGCACAGGGCTGGTACTTGACATATGTCTCCACTCCATCCTCAAGGACACAGCTCACTGTCCGGGTCACCACATAGGCACACCAGTTCCTGTAGGTACAACCCCCTCTGGGTCCAAGGACCAAAGATACACGTCCTGGAGGAGGGCCCAGGGGCTACCAGAGGGGCTGAGGAAGGCTCCAAAGATGCAGGGCCCTTGGGGATCAGTGAGAGCAAGGACTTTGGCAGGGCCACCCTCCCTATCCCCCACGCTTTCCTGTGTAGCAGGGGCAGATAAAGACTTTTCAAGATGGGGAGTGGTGCAGAATGGTAAACCACAACCACAGAGCAGTCAGCTGGGGAGCCTCTGAATGTACACGATCACGTGTGTCCCTTTCTGGGCCTGTCTCAGTCCCCAGTTTGGCATGCCGTGTGTGCACAGCCAGGCTGGGCCCTGTGGGTGATCTGAACACTGGCTTCCACCCCACCCCTCCGGGAGAGGACGGGCAGGCCAGCTCGGGGTTAAGTAGAGAATAAGCCATTGATGAGCCTGCCCCTCTTGCAGTTCTATACTCCTGGCCCCATTCATGCCGGCCTCTGATCTGTGTCTGGCTGAAGGACTGGAGGGAACATAGCGGGAGTGGTGTCAGAATTATGGATTACTAGATGGGGCCAAGGGAGCCCTAGAAGGGGACAAAAGGTCTCCCTGAGGCTCTGGGGCTGGGATGCAGAGGGCAGCTGGCAGGAAGGCCTGGCCTGCTCCCCTCAGGGCAGCTTCCCTGGGTATATAACTGCAGGGCCCCATGGGGGCATGTGGGAGCAGACCCCCTAGGTGACCCAGGGAGCATATGTGTTCAGGGGGTCCTGGAAAAGGTGCCGTGGGAAGGTGGGCATGTGAGGAGCCACCTGATGGATGGGCTTCTCACTCCCCCTCTGCCCTGCATTAGGGGACACAGCCCAGGGCAGAGAGCCAGGCGGAGGTGGCATTCTGAGCCCCTTTTCACCACCCAAGCCTCGGGCTGGGACCCAGACTCTTACCTGTGGCGGCTGGCTGGCCGGGGGGCGCTCTGGGCCTGGGCCCCCCCGGGGCTGAGGGCCCCACCGGACCCCGTGTAGAGGCTGTAACCTCGAGGAGGGTAGCTGGCGGCCCCCGCAGCTGTGGTCAGCAGGCAGCAGAGGTAGCAGCTCCAGAGGGTGCAGGGGGCCATGGTGGGGCGCTCCACAGTGGCCCTCAGAGACTCATCCCGCCCAGCCACTGGCTCCTCTGCCGGCCCCAGGGATGCTGCTGCTCCACAGGACAGCGCGAGCCCGTCCTGTCCGTCCCAGCTTCCTGCCGGCAGCCCCTGTCCACACGTCTTCTCCTTGGCTGCCTGGCCTGACCCCTCTCCCCTCCTCTTTCCTCCTCAGCTCCTGTCCGTCCCTGCTCGGTTCCTTCCGCTCTTCACTTCTGAGGGGGTTTGTTTTCTGTGCCCCCTCTGGCTTCTGGTCCCTGCCCCTCTCAGGAGCTGCGGCTCAGAAGTTGCGTCCTGGGCTTCCGCCCCCTCGTCCCAGCTGGCCCTCTTCTGGTCTCCCTGTCCTCTTTCCCTGATGACCGGATCCTGGGGGTGACAGGGCTTTGCCCCTGTGGCTGTTCGGAGGCACGAGAGTGGCCGTGGGGCGGGCCCTGGCCTCCTCCTCCCTGCTGGCTCCCCTCCCTTCCCCCCTGTCTGGCTGGCGGTCCTGCCTCCCCCTTCCTCCCCCCACCTCTCCAACCATCGTGCGCCACATCTGCTTCTTGTTAACTCCGGGAAAGAGGGAAAAAAAAGGAAAAACAGAAATGTGGAGTTGCCGCCGGGCTTGAGGCCAGCCTCTCAGATGGGCCACATGGAGCCAGGGCCAAAGCTGGGAAGGAGGCCCAGGGCTGGTCACTCCGACTGGGAACGGGAGCCAGAGTCGCAGCTCCCCTGGGGCTGGAGCAGGCCTCCCCTGGGGGAGAGGGCCCCAGAGAGGGAGCCCAGAGGGGAGGGCGGGATGGAAGGACTGGACAAGGGAGAATGAACTTGGAGAGCTCAGCAGGACTTCACTCACCATCTAGTCCAGCAGTCTCCTTTTAGAGATGTGAAAATTGAGGTCAGAGTGGGAGAGTAACTTGTCCAAGGTAACACAGCAAATCAGTGGTAAGGCTGAGAACACACACTAAATACCAGGTCAGTGACTTGGGAGAAAGGAGGAGAGGAGAATGTGCTACTGGGCCAGGAAGGAAAAGGAGTCCTTACTCCACTGAGGCAGATGGGAAATCCACAGACGACAGAAGAGGAAGAAAGGGCCGGGTGTGGTGGCTTACGCCTGCAATTCCAGCACTTTGGGAGGCCAAGGCAGGCAGATCACAAGGTCAGGAGTTCAAGACCAGACTGACCAACACGGTGAAACCCTGTCTCTACTAAAAATACAAAAATTAGTCAGGCGTGGTGGCGTGCGCCTGTAATCCCAGCTACTCAGGAGGCTGAGGCAGGAGAATCGCTTGAACCCAGAAGGAGGAGGTTGCAGTGAGCCAAGATCGCGCCACTGCACTCCAGCCTAGGCAACAGAGCGAGATTCTGTCTCAAAAAAAAAAAAAAAGAAGAAGCGGAAGAAAGGCACCTAGCAATGGGGAGCAGGCTTCTGTCAAGCAGGAGAGGGCATGTGGGCAGGAAGACAAAGAACCTTTCTTAAAGGGATAAATGAAAATGGGTCCTGGGCTTGTTTTGGTGACGGTCAGGCCATAACTGGGTGGAGGTGGGGTGAGGTGAATCGGGACCGACCTCTAGAGCAGCAGAGGCAGTCAGTCCCTAGTCTGGAGGTGAGTCTGATAGCTCTCAGTGACAGGCAAAGGGCCGTCAGCCTGACCTGAAAGTTCCACCTGCGCCATCTTGATCTAAAAGCTTGGTCCCTGTCACCACCTGACCCTCAGTGCTTGACCAGGGTCTCCAGGTGGTGGGATGCTTTGGAGAAAGAAACAGAAGCACAAGACAGAAAGGAGACAGGAGAATGCTGTGTGCCAGGCACTGCGGAGGTGCCCAGATAGCAAAGGCATAGGTAAGACTCAGACGCTGTCCACTTAGGAGCAACTGAGGTTGTTGGAGAATGGGACACAAGCCCCCAAACAGAGAACTGTCACAAGCCAGGACAGAACAAGTGCTAAGGGGCAGGAAAGAGGGATGATGTATGTTCCAGCTAGGAGGAGGGAAAAGATAGCTGCCTGAGGGAGGCAGTCAAAGGAGAGGCTGGAAAAGACAGAAACTGAACAGCATTGGGGCGGGGGTGAGGGTGGGGGGCAGGAGTCAAGAACAGAGACAAGGCAAGGAGAGAGATTTCAGGCTCAGGAAGAGTTGTCTGCCTCAGTCTCCTCAGCTATAACGCAGGAATAACAGGACTCTCCATCCCACTTTACGAGGATTAAGTAAGTCAATGCGTGTAAACATTCTAGAACAGTGCCTGGCAAATGGTAAATGCTCAATCAACGTTAGCTCTTTTTTTGTGTCAGGAAAAAATGGGACCGAAATTCAGAGAAGTAGATTGTGGAAATTAGGGAGAGGCTCAAATGACTGGTTATGAGGTTGTATTGCAAGTTTTTGAGTAGAAGCATATACGCATACACAAAAGAAGATATTATGAGTGATAATATTGAATACAGTGTCAGAGCACAGGCAGTGTAGCCCCAGCTCCTCCTGTCACTATCTATGACCCAGCAAATCCCATGACACCACTGGGAGTCTATGTGTCATCTGAAGTTCCTTCCAAATTCTACATTGCAAAGTGATGCAGTCTTGGGCTCTGGTGGTGACAGTGACCATGAATAGGCAGGGAACGTTGTAACTGCGTGGTGACTGCCTGAGTAATGAGGAACCAGATGAAGGGAGACACAAGAGAAGATTCCAGATGGGGAAGTCGGGAAGAGAGCAGGTTTGGAGGAAAGAAAAGTGATCGTAGCTTGAACATACTGAATTTAAGATAAGAGTAACACATCCTAGTGGAAACCAGTGTCCAGGATGGTTAGCAATGGTGGACCATTGATTCTTCCAACATATGCAGGGTAATAGGTGGAAGCCATGAGAATGAATGCCATCAAATCATCAATGCAACTCTGAACCATCTTACCTCCGACATCCTATGACCCAGAATGTGACCTTGATGGCTAAGAGAAATGTTTGTGAAAAGACAGGGTCAGGCTGGGTGTGGTGCCTCAAGCCTGTAATCCTAGCACATTGGGTGGCTGAGGTGGGAAGATCACTTGAGGTCAGGAGTTTGAGACCAGCCTGGTCAACATGGTGAACCCCATCTCTACTAAAAATACAAAAATTAGTCCAGGCACAATGGCTCATGCCTGTAATCCCAGCACTTTGGGAGGCCGAGGTGGGCAGATCCCATAAGGTCAGGAGTTCGAGACCATCCTGGCCAACATGGTGAAAGCCTGTCTCTACTAAAAATACAACAATTAGCCGGTGTGGTGGTGTGTGGCTGTAATCCCAGCTACTTAGGAGGCTGAGGCACGAGAATCTCTTGAGCCCTGGAGGCGGAGGCTGCAGTGAGCCAAGATCGCGCCACTGCGCTCCAGCCTGTGCACCAGAGTGAGACTGACTCAGGACAAAACAGTGGGGGTGGTGGTGAAAATGCTGGAACAAACAGAAACGGAAATTTGTAGTTGCCCCTTAGAACCCTGGGTATCAGCACACAGGGAGATTTGAAGGAAATGTTCACGGGAGATCCCGATTTCAAAGAAGTTGTCAGTGGAAGGCTGCAGCTTTGTCCCTGGTCTCCAGGCTCTGGCTCTGGCCCTGGCAGGAAGCCAACCCACTTCCCCTCCAGATTGCCCCAGCTGCTGCTCTGGGTTTTCTTTCTCTGCTCTTCTCCCTCTCCTTGCCCTTAGGAGGCCTCTCGCAACCTGAAAAGTCACCCCAGCCATCTTGTCACTGCCCAGTTGTTACCCATTCCCTCTCCTACACTCTGAAGTTCAAAAATCTGTGTATAATTTAAGTGTATCAGGTAAAAAATATTGGCTTTGAAATATAGTTGCAGTAGTTGCATTTCATTTGCTTTTATGTAATTAGGAGACAAGACCTAGGAGCTGTCATGAATGTTTGTGAAATCACAAAGGTATCAGTGGCTCTGAGTTCACCAGGGAGGACACTTCCCCTTGCTGGCTTGAGTGGGCAAACAGGCTGCAGTGGAGACTAAAGTTAGAGTGCAGTGGTAGTGGTGATGGTAGCAGTGACATTCTGGTGGTGGTATTGGCAGGCAGCCATAAATTTCCAAAGCAATTGGTAAGAGTTCTTGACCCCCCAAAAAGCTAAGTTCCTGGTGGCACTAGGACATGATCTATTTTACAACCTCTCCAAATTGGGTAATTTCCAAGGATCTAGTGCCAATTGGCCCTACGAGGCAATTAACTCATTCATTCAGCTTCAGTGACTGAGCAATGAGTTCATGACCAGGGTCAGGACAGCCGTGGGCACCAGCAATAAGAAGCATTTTATGTCTAGCCTCTCTGTCAGAGGACTGAATATTGAGAGGGAAAATGGGGGGAATAATACAATTTGGGGCCTGGTGCTGTGGCTCACGCCTGTAATCCCAGCACTTTGGGAAGCCGAAGCAGGAGGATCACTTGAGGTCAGGAGCTGGAGACCAGCCTGGCCAGCATGGTGAAACCCCATTTCTACCAAAAATACAAAAATTACCTGGGCGTGGTGGCACACTCCTGTAATCCCAGCTACCCAGGAGGCTGAGGCAGGAGAATCGCTTGAACCTGGGAGGCAGAGGTTGCAATGAGCTGAGATTGCATCACTGCACTCCAGCCTGGGTGACAGAGCGAGACTCATATCAAAAATAAAAAATAAAAATAAAAATAAAAATAAAAAAGGTGATTTGGACCTTGGGTCATGCCAATCCACATGGGAATTCAAGTTTGTGGGGAGTCTTGAGCAAAAGCCCACTTTTCTCCAAAGAGATACACTTTACTTTTCCTTTTAGCTCTTCCTCCAGGTTTAATACTTTAGTAGCCCACCTCCCTGAACCCAGTCCCTCTTCTCCCGGGTCTTGTTGCTTTCTCACTCCTGAGCCTAATTCTGGCCAGTCCTTTCCTTGAAAATGTCACACTAATCGCAGAGATTGAGCTCCACAAGTGCCCCCCAGTCATTTCCCTCCACATCCTCCCAAATCCCCCCAGGATGAGGCTGTGCCTGTCTCACTTCCCAAATAGTTTTCTATCCAAGCTTGGTTCGAGATATGTCTGTTCTTAGTTAAGTCTAGTTCAGTCTCATAGACTGTTTTTTGTTTCAGTTCTTCCAGGCACTGGGCCAAATGACCCATTCAAGGCTGATAAAGACTCACTGACCTAGGCACAGGAAGTTCTGTGAGGTGAATGAATTTCTGGGTGGTCCTAAAATAAATCCTTTCCCTCTTGTGCCTAACCCTAGGACAACCTACTGAGTCCAGTCTGACCTGGAACATGGAGTGGAGGTAGGAGGAAGAGGTGACACTGCTCTTTCACCAGTTTGTAGAAACTTGGTGAAATCAATTACCTGCTGGGCCTCAGTTTTCTTCCCTTTTTTTTTTTTTTTTTTTCCTGAGACAGGGTCGGTCTCTGTTGCTCAGGCTAGAGTGCTGGAGTGCAATGGTGCAATCTCGGCTCACTGCAACCTCTGCCTCCTGGGTTCATGCAAGTCTCCTGTCTCAGCCTCCTGAGTAGCTGGGATTACAGGCGTGCACTACCAGCTAATTTTTGTATTTTTACTAGAGACGGGGTTTCACTATATTGGCCAGGCTGGTCTCGAACTCCTGACCTCAGGTGATCCACCCACCTTGGCTTCCCAAAATGTTGGGACTACAGGTATGAGCCACCATGCCTGGCCAGTTTCCTTCTTCATGATTCTGAAGGCCCCTTTCGGCTCTGATAGTCTAGAATACTATGCACCTGGGTCAATTGGTTTTAAGCACTTCCAAGGCTTTCTTTCATGTCATTCTCAGTCTAGAAAGTTTAACTTCCAGGGCCAGCCTAAAGGTAGAGCTTATTTTTAAAAGGGAGGGCTAGTTCTGATTCAACAGTAGACCCAAGTGTTTGGTTGGACTTGGATCTGCTTCAAATTTCCAGGAGACATGAAGCATAATGATGTGTAATCCTTAAGACCTAGACCCTTACTCTCCCAGAGGGGAGCTGGAAACAGACTGCTAACTGAGAGATGCATAAGGGAGTACCTGTCTGGGGTTTCACCAGTGTTATGTGGAGGGGACTCGGCTTTCTAAATATGAAGCTTCTGGGAAATATTGAGTGGGGGCTGGTGGTGAGGTGGTGGTGAGGTAGGGGGAGGCCAGGGGAACTACAGACTACTAAAGGCAGGGATTATGTTTAGGAGTCACCGGGCTGAAGCCCTGGGGGACAAACTGTTGATGGTCCCAGACCAGGGAAGCCACTTTGGGAGAGTGTATCCCCAGCTCCGTACACACGGGCGGCAAACTGGTCCCCTGTCCCAAGCTCATAGCATCTCCTGTAGAGTTTTCTTTGGCTCCGAGAAGCAGAGGCCTCCCCTGAGCCCTGGCCCCCCTCTACCGCAAAGCAACTGGCTTCCATTACCCCTGACAGCTCCAGAGCAACAGCCCAGCCCCCGGCCCTGGCCTGGCTCGGTGCCGTTCCCTTTTATGGTGAAGTTGAGAGAAAGCATGGAGTGAGGGGGGAGAAAGTTCTGGCTGGGCAGAGGCTTGGAGAGTTCCAGGGTGCCTCTCCCCTCGCCAGAGACCCTCGGGTACCCGCAGCCACCGCTCTTCGTTCTCTTCGGCGACCTAATCTGTTCTGAACCCAGGACCCCTCTTGCTTGTCCCAGCCCTTCCTCCCCTTCTCCATTTCTCCCCTCTCCCTCCCTCACATCCGGGGGGTGATTTCCCACTTGGCCGAAGTCCCACGGTTTGGGTTTTGATTCCGGGAGGGTCCGCCCTATTTCCGACGCCCAGCTCCAGGGGTAGCGTGGAGGGAGGGAGCCAGGCTAAGATCCTGGTCAGATCACAAAAGGCAGGATGGTTCTACTTGGTTGCATGTGGGTCACAAAGGTTGGCGCCGGAGAAAGGAGCACCCGGCAGCCCCAGCCCTGTCCCCATTCCACAACGCCTCCCACTCCTGTCCCCGCCGCCCGAGCCAGGGAGAGGGCACTGAGGGCAGGGCCCAAAGGAAGCACCTGGTTGGGCCGGGCCGGGAAGCGAAGGGTGGGCAGCAGTACCGAGGGCCGGGGCCGGAAGGGGGTTGGAGTATCCC
>NW_012101254.1:4791507-4810352 GCF_000951045.1 Mandrillus leucophaeus
GCGTGTCGCTCTTCTTGCTTGTTGTTCTCTATCACTACGTGGCCGTCAACAATCCCAAGAAGCAGGAATGAAAGTGGCGCTTTCTCCGCCCCAGGTAACGGCCCGGGGCTGTAGCGCCCAGCCCCCAGAGCTGAGTGGCGAGGCCGCGCCAGGGGTAGCAGGGTTCGAAACTTCCAATCAGAAAGTGTCGGGCCAAGCGTGATACAGTCCAGAACTGGTCCCCTTTATCTGCACAGAGTAGAGAGCGCGCTGTCCCCTCCCTGTAAACTGTTCCCTGCTAAAATGGGAGTGGGTTTCCTAACCCTCACAGTCCCCATCTTGTCCTCAATAGGTAGATGCCCAAGTTGGGAGTATAGTTGTAAGGAGGCACTGACACCGGTAGGAACGAAGGTACCGAGGGTACCATCCAAGTATAAGGATTTGGGCTCTTAAATAGCTCCCACTTTCCCCAGGTTGTTTAGACCTCATTTGGGCAGAATGTTTTTGGTGAGGGGGTGACAGATGTAGAATTCTGTTTCCATGTTCTGAGGCCAGGGGTTGGCTGCTGACCCAAGCTATAGAGAAGGAAGGGGGGGCTTTGGAGCCAGCCTGAAGTGTGGGTCACAAGTATAAAGGGAATATGGATAGACGTTACTTCCTGAAGGAATCCCCGGAGGAAAGCTGCAGCATTTTCCTTACCTCAGGTCTTTCCCCCTCTTTTCTAGGGTTCCAGGACATAGTCTGAGGCAAGATGGAGGGTATGAGGGGCCTTCACACTTCACTTCATCCCTTCTACCCATCACAACATACAAAGCAACTACACCTGGATTTTTCCAAACAACTTTTATTTCCTCAAAGTCTTCCTTAATCCTATGGAACAAGAAGCTGCCACTGAATAGGGCCCAGTATAGGGGCTTGCTTTTCTACTCCCTCCCCCCAATATAAAAATATAGATTTTTTTTTGTGGTCCCAAAATCTTGTGCTGTGGAGGGAAGGAAGGGGTGGCAGGTCCCTGTTTTGTTCTGTCTCAAGGTGCTGCTCTTTAATGCTTTGGACAGCGTGGCTGGCATTCCAAGGACTTAACGGCTGTCACATGGAATCAGCGGCCTGGAGGGGAACTAGCATATTTCCCACGTGTTACCCCATCTTGGGGCTATATCTTGGGCTTCAACATAAAGGCATTATCAGACCCGGGGAGAAATAGTGAGTGGGGGAGATTTAGGGACAAAACAAACCTCAGGTTGGCCCAAGGGACCCCCGCTGTAACAATTCCAGGATGGGGAGTCAGACAGACTACAGGATATAGGAGAAAAGGCAGGGGCAGAGCGGGGCCGTGGGGGCCTGGCCTGAGGCAGCCTGCAACAGAGAAGAGAGAGGAATCAGGGCTATGAAAACTCTGCTCCTCTTCTGTTCTGCTAACCAGGGGCTGGGAAGTGAAAGAAGTGAAGCAAGATGAAGATGGGTAAGGATGGGCAAGTTGGTTACTGCACAGTGGTCTCTTGCTGGAACCAGCCAGCTCCTAGGCCTTAGGCCCTAACTAAAAGTTGTTTTCTTTTCCTTTGGATTGAAGACTGTGGCCATGGTGGGGGAAAAAAAAATCAGGGACTAGATTCTTAATGAAAGTACATTTAGTCTTTGTGCTCAAAAGGAGTAGGGAAGGCAGAAAATTATTCTGAATGACAGAAATCGGAATGAGGGGACAGAAGTGAGGGGTGGGGTGAGGGACTGGACTCAAGTGCTCACCCTGGTTTAGCAGAGCAGGGTCCCGGCTCCAGCTCACTGCTCTCCCTGGTCCCGGGGGTAGGGGATGTGGGGCCTGAAGAGCCTTTCATCCCTCTGCGAGTCGGCGGTGAGCCCCGGCCCAACCTGGGCCTAGCCTGTGTGGACAGGGTTTTTGCTAAGAGGCTAGATTCTTCCATGAGTTTTTTTGCTTTTAGTTTGCTTCTAGAGTTTCCGTGCATTAGAGTGTTGTAGTATAGGGATCAGTAGAGGTACTGGGACATTGAATTCTAGCTGAGAGGGTGAGGCACGATAATAGCCAGAGAAGTCCTGGATTCAGTCCATGACTGTGCACTCCAAGTCTATAACTAGGGGTGGCAAACAGATCCAGCATTTAACCGCCATGGCTATACCATGACTAAGGTCTGGGTGAGTAGAGAAACACTGCGTAGAAAGATAGTGAGGGCTGGTAGACCCCTCTCAGAGCCCTCTATGCCTCAGCCCCTGCCAGAGCAGTGTACACTTCACCCATCCAGTCAGCTTCTGCCTGTACTCAACTTTACCTAGCATGGGGATCTGGACTGAATCGGAGTTGGTGGCAGGGCTGTTCCTAGCAGCAGCAACCAAATGTGTTACCTGGGGAATCCGGGACCCCTCCTGGCGGAAACTCTCCTCGGGCAGGTCTGGGCAGAAAGAGAGGAGAAGCTAAGGGCAGGGGCAGGGAAAGCCAAAGCTAGCAGGCTGAAGTTGGGGTATATCTGGCAGGGACAGGTTGAAAGCAAGCAAATGACCTGGCTGATGGGGATGGTGGAGGGCAGGAGGGGGACTGGACAGACAGGCACTCAGGCACCAGAGAAGCTCTCTGATGTGGCCAAGCGTAAAGGCAGTAAAGCAGTGCTGAGCATTTTCCCTCCCACTACCCAGAGGAACAGTGCCTTGCTGGGTTCTGCCAGAGTAGTTGTGCTGAAGACCCAAAAATATTACCTGCAATCGAGTCTTGATGCAGGGCATCCGAGCTCCAGTCCCTAGCAGACCTTTCCCGATTACCATGACAGCCTCTGGTTTGTCCCCGGAGGACAAGAGTGAGCAGCCGCTCCCTAGGGAACAGAGGAAACTGATCAGGGTAGGGGTCACAGAGAAGAGGAGGTAACTTCCAAAGGATCAGGGTTTCTCAACCTTGGCACGTTGACATTTTGGGTGGAATAATTCTTTATCGTGGGGAGTAGTCTTGTGCATTGTAGGATGTTTAATAGCATTCTTAGTCTCTAAACAATATATGCTGTTTCCTCATCTCCCTCAGTGTAACAACCAAAAATGTCTCCAGATGTTGCCTGGGCAGCAAACTCACACCCGGTTGAGGCTCTAGTCTGGTCCAAGGGGTGGAGCAGCAACTCCAGGCTAGAATCGGAATGTACCCAAGCTTAAATCCTGTGTCAATTTATAGGCCGCAGGGCCTACCCCAATCATATGTTTAGCATTTGAGGATCAAGTCAGCTCTACCCAGGACTGGTGGGTTCAGTGCTACCCATTGAGGACAGTAGACAGGTTGGGAGTAGGGGTCTTTGAGTGAGGTAGAACATGTTGGACTACAATCTTAAAATCATTCCCATCCATTTCTTTATATAGCTGGGTCTGTAATTTAAAGGAGAAGAGATGGCTTAAGTTTTGTGTGAATGATACGGCTGCACACAACATTTAGCAGTGTGGACAGGAGAAAGACCTGTCATGCTTTTTTCATTCTCCTGTTTTGTCTAATGTTGCCCAGCTCCTGGAGTCAGGGAATTTGCGTAAATAGCACTTTGCAGGTAGACAAAAAGTCCTCAGGTTCCTCAACTGTAAAAATGAGGATTAAATGAGATTAAATGTGTAGAGCAGTGCCTGGCACATAGTAAATGTTCAATAAATGTTAACTATTGTTTTATTACACAAAGACTAATCAATTCCAGCTTCCTATACAAAGGCACCAGTGTTAGAGGTTTAGGATACCAAGAGGATAACTGATGCCCCTGGTCTCCCAACTAGGCTTAAAGAACCTGGGCTGGCCACGGAGGAGGCTGGCAAACCCAGATTTCAGTGGCAGCGGGTACAGACCTGGTATGTTGAGTGAATCGGGCAGTAGACAGGAGCCCAGCTTGTGTGAGGAGGCTGGGCCAGAACTAGTAGGAGCTGGGGATGGAGCAAGGCTGCCTGCAAGGCGATGGGTCAGTGGCTGCTGCCGCCGTCTCCTGTCCTGGCTTCGGGGCTCTGAGTGGAAGAGATACAAGCAGATAAAAGGGCAAATAAGTGGGGCATTATGAGGCAGCCTTCACTGACTTGCTGGCTTCCCTGATCAAAATATGCTGTTTTTCAAGCTTGTCATCAGACCCGCATCCCTCTCCTGAAGTAACTATTAATATAAGATGGGTAGAAAGATCTACTGTTTATTAGTTATCCATTCTCCACCAGCCTTCATCCTGCCAGTTTGTTGTTGTTGTTGTTGTTGTTGGATAAAAGGTTTCCACTCTGTCACCCAGGCTGAAGAAGTACACAATGGCACGATCATGGCTCACTGCAGCCTCAACCTCCCAGGCTCAGGTGATCCTCCTACCTAGCCTCCTGAGTAGCTGGCACTATAGGTGCACACTACCATGCTCAGCTAATTTTTGTTTAAAGTTTTGTTTTTGAGATGGAGTCTTGCTGTGTCGCCCAGGCTGGAGTGCAGTGGTGCGATCTTGGCTCACTGCAACCTCCACCTCCCGGGTTCAAGTGATTCTCCTGCCTCAGCCTCCTGAGTAGCTGGGATTACAGGCGCGTGCCACCATGTCTGGCTAATTTTTGTATTTTTAGTAGAGACGGGGTTTCACCATGTTGGTCAGGCTGGTCTCGAACCCCTGACCTTGTGATCCGCCCACCTTGGCCTCCCACAGTTCTGGGATTACAGGTGTGAGCCAGCACACCCAGCCTAATTTTTGTATTTTTAGTAGAGACGGGGTTTTGCCATGTTGCCCAGGATGGTCTTCAACTCCTAGGCTCAAGAGATCAACCCACCTTGGCCTCCCAAAGTATTGGGATTACAGGTATGAGCCACCGCACCTGGCCCAGTTCATTCTTTTGGCAAAGAAGTTAGTGAGCTTGGCTAACACAGATTTCCTTGGTTCCCCTCTTACCACTAATTGCTTCTCTTCCAGCTGTTCTTCCTGCCCCTTAAATGTCAAGTCTTCCCCCATCATTCTGTCCTTGAGCCTCTCTTGCTCTACTTACTCTTAAACTCCCAAGTCAGTCTCTAGCCCTTTTCTCCTGAAATCCAGCTCTAATTGTCCACTGGAAATTTCTTCCCAAGAAAGTCCCCTTGACAAAACAAAACTCATTCTCTCCCTTTCTTTCATTCTCCCTGTCTTCATGCAAAACCCAACTGCTAGAAACTTGTTTCATCTTCTTACTCCTCCTCAGATTTGCATTTGTATAATCAAATCCTACAATTCTATCTCTGCATTCACCTGACTTCTCTTTTCTTTTGGAGACAGGGTCTCACTCTGTCACCTAGGCTATAGTGCAGTAGCATGAACATTGCTCACTGCAGACTTGACCTCCTGCATCCCAAGTAGCTGGGACAACAGGCGCATGCCACCAAGCCCAGCTAATTTTTAAATTTTTTGTGGAGATGGAGTCTCACCATGTTGCCCAGGCTGGTCTGGAATTCTTGGGCTCAAGCGATCCTCCTCCCTCAGTTCCCAAAGTGCTGGGATTACAGGTGTGAGCCATTGCACTGGGCTTGAAGATCTTCTAAAGGATGAAGTCTGAACTTTTGAATACTACACATTCAAAGCCTTGCCCACTATAGTTCCAGTGTACACATCCTTAGTAGGATGCTGATTTGATTCTTCATACCCTCTGCTATAGACCCTATGGCTATTAGTTGGGTGTGGTTCCTCTGGAACTGTTACCTTTTCTAATGAAATCGTGACCGTCTTTCATGTACCATCTCAAATGTTACCTCTCTGAAGCTTACTTGACCATTACAGGCAGCATTAATTGTTCTCTCCTCATTATCTTCATTCTTTGTTTGTGTGGCTAGTAGTTTATGGTTTCTGTTTAATTAAGTTAGTATGTGTAAAGTACTTACAGGCACAGAGGACTCAATAAACATAAGCTAGTATTTTTTTCTAACTGGAACTTGAGTTTCTTGGGAGTAGGGACTTTGTTGCCTCTAACACTATATATCACAGTGCCTGTAAAATACTGCCTGAAAAACCAGAGACCTTTATCAATGTTTTGTTTACTTGAACAGCAGACACCCACTATACACCATGAGCTGGATCAATCATCTCTGGGAGTCTAAAGCATACAGTTATATCCTTTGGGGCAGCTGTCTCTGCTCCACTCATGTCTAGAGACTTAAACTACTACAAGTTCTGAAGGGTGGGGCCCGGGGGGGCAGATGGTAAATGGATGGGGTGGGGAGGCTTGCAGCTTTGGCATTTCCTTCCTCATCACAGAGGAACAGCAGGTGCCAAATGCTCTCAAACCAATGGGCTATTAACTTTTCATAGAACTGAATTCACCAGAGGTGCCAGCATGCCAACTGACCGTTAATAAACGTGTTGGATATGAAAATCCTGTAACTTAAGAAGTGACAGTAACTTCATCTTCCCAGCCACACTGGGAATTAGCAGGCAGTGACAAGAATACTTTTGAAAGGTCCAAGCCAGGTCAGGCATGGTGGCTCACACCTGTAATCCCAGCACTTTGGGAGGCCGAGGCAGGCGGATCACCTGACGTCGGGAGTTCAAGACCTGCCTCACCAATGTGGAGAAACCCCGTTTCTACTAAAAATACAAAAAATTAGCCGGGCGTGGTGGTGGGCACCTGTAATCCTAGCTACTCCAGAGGCTGAGGCAGGAGAATCACCTGAACTTGGGAGGCAGAGATTGCAGTGAGCTGAGATGGGCTACTGCACTCCAGCCTGGGAGACAGAGTGAGACTGTGTCTCAAAAAAAAAAAGGGTTCCAAAACAAAATGGTAAAAAAAAAAATCTGAATGGAAAAAAAACCTACTTGTATGAATAAAGAAGAAAGGGAGAGATCTCAGGATGGAAGCTACTATGAGGAGATATGCTGGGTACCAATTATAGGTTAAGACGGTGGTCAAGAGTCAAAAACGCCAGGCACAGTGGCTGACGCGCCTTGGGAGGCTGAGGCGGCTGGATCACTTGAGTCTGGGAGCTTGAGACCGGCCTGGGCAACTTGGTGAAGCCCCGTCTCTACTTTAAAAAAAAAAAAAAAAATTAGCCAGGTGTAGTGGTGTGCACCTGTAGGCCCAGCTACTAGGGAGGCTGAGGCTGGAGGATCACTTGAGCCAGTGACACAAAGGTTGGAGTGAGCTGTGATCACGCCACTGCACTCCAGCCTGGGTGACTGAGTGAGACTGTCTCAAAAAAAGAATCAGAAACAACCAGATGTTAGGGGTCTAGTGAGAGTTGGCACAGGTTGGCAATAGGATAACAGAAATCGAGACTTGTGGCCATAGTCAAATAACCTAAAACATTAGCTACCACCAATGACAGAGATAGTCTAGGGCCCAAATCCAAGTAATTCTGTGATTAAAATGGATGTCAGGATGATGTCCAGTTGACAGTGCACAGTAGGCAGAAATCATGAACTTGATAGAGGAAATAGTTTAGATAATTTGAGAAACATCTACATGCAGAGGCATGTTGAAACCGTATTAAGGGACAAACCTTCACCCTACCCCAGGAAAGGGTAAAAGCAAGTGAGAAAGAAAAAGCAAGAGTGCAAAAGTGATGTGATCAGCTCTGCTTCCAGGGGTTATGAAATGGTATCTTATGGTAACCAGCCAGATGTTCCATTTTGGGGGTGGTAGGATAGTACTGGGCAAAGGTCTGAGAGGTCTGAGGAGAGACTGACCTCCCCTTGAATTAGTCAGAATGGGTGTTCTAAGGTCTCGCCATTTACAGCAGCAGTTATTTGACTTGTGCCAAGACCCTGTGTGTCATCCTCCCTGAACATCTTTGCAACTGTCCTTCCATGTAGCACTCCAGATCTCAGTGAATCCCTGGGACAATCACAGACCTGATTTATGTCCTCTGAGGGGTAGAAAGGTGAGACAAGCATTCATTTGGTTCCCAACTTCTTGCTTTTTATTCATTCAACAAATACTTGCTGATCGCTAAGTGCCAGGCATAGGACTAGGTGCCAAGGGCATAAGTACACGTGTTAGGAGACACTTCCTGAAGCTTTTGTTTGCAGTGGAAAAAGTAGCCTTAAAGCCCTCTTAATTCCTCTGTCTTCTACTGAATCCTGCCACTTCTCTTTCTAATACTTATCTCTCCTTTCCAGACACTGGTACTGGCTCTGGTCATCTCACCTCCCGTTTCCTGTCCAATATGTACAGTTCATAGACAGTGTCTTACACAGTCTTAGGTTTATTCCCATTCGTAGACACACACAATTGTTGCCATTGTCTCAGTTAAGCTCATAATCCTTGTTCTGAAGACATTTCAGCTAATTCTCTCTTCACCTAATCTCCTTGGTGATGGGCTTGGCCTTTTGCATACCCACCTAGATATACATGTTTTTTGTCCTCTCCACCCACTAGCTCTGTTCCTGCTCCTGGCTGTCATTTCTCACTTTGGGAATGTTTCTGTCAAACTATTGGCTACCTATTTTTCAAATTATTTCTTAACTGAACATTATTCGGTTAATTACTCTTGTGTTTATCTACCACAGTAGTTCCCCAAACCCCCAGGATGTTTACAGTGTGTGTGCGCTCTCATGTTGTATTTACTGTCCTGTTTCCCCTATTAAGTTTCAAGTCAATCAACCAGGAATTACTTGGTACTGACTGTGCATATTTTCTATTGGTAGGGGGAAGTAACAGAGAAATAGAATACATGTCCTTCACCTCAAGGAGCTCAATGCAGTGTTCTGCATTGGAAGCGGGGCAGGGAGGATGTCAATAAAATAGTGATTAAAAAGTGCCTAGCCAGGCGCAGTGGCTCACGCCTGTAATCCCAGCACTTTGGGAGGCCGAGGCGGGTGGATCGCCTGAGGTCAGGAGTTTGAGACCAGCCTGACCAACATGGAGAAACCTGTCTCTACTAAAAATACAAAAAAAATTAGCCAGGCGTCAAGGCGCATCCCTGTAATCGGAGGCTGAGGCAGGAGAATCACTTGAACCTGGGAGGCGGAGGTTGTGGTGAGCCGAGATCGCGCCATTGCACTCCAGCCTGGGTAACAAGAGCGAAACTCCATCTCAAAAAAAAAAAAAGCCTAGACGGGCACAGTGGTTCATGCCTGTAGTCCCAGCACGTTGGGAGGCTGAGGCGGTGGATTGCCTCAGGTCAGGCGTTCGAGACCAGCCTGGCAAACATAGTGAATCCCCGTCTCTACTAAAAATACAAAAAATTAGTTGGGCATGGTGGTGGGTACCTGTAATCCCAGCTACTTGGGAGGCTGAGGCAGGAGAATCGCTTGAACCCAGGAGGCAGAGGTTGCAGTTAGCCGAGACTGCACCACTGCACTCCAGCCTGGGTAACAGAGCGAAACTGTCTCAAATAAAAAGAGGGGCCTAGAATATTCCAGTGACAACCTAGAAAAGGCTCTTTACTATTTCCCTTTGTAGTGAGGAAAGAACAACTTAGGATGCTGATGAAGGTATTCCCAGGAACTATGAGTTAAGAGCTAGAAGAGGCTGACCAAAAAAGAAAGAGGTTGGGTACAGTAGCTCATGCCTGTAATCCTAGCACTTTGGAAGGCTGAGGTTGGTGGATCACTTGAGGTAAAGAGTTCAGGACCAGCCTGGCCAACGTGGCGAAACCCCATCTCTACTACAAATACAAAAATTAGCTGGGTGTGGTGGCGGGCGCCTGTAATCCCAGCTACTCAGGAGGCTGAGGCAGGAGAATCGCTTGAACCCAGTGGGTGGAAGGTTGCAGTGAGCTGAGATTGCACCACTTCACTCCAACCTTGGTGAAAGGGTGAAACTCCGTCTCAAAAAAAGAAAGGAAAAGAAATAGAAGAAGAACTTTATGTAGATTTACCATGGGAAACTAGGCATACTGGAGCATGAGAAGATATAAGTTGGAATAGCTGTGCAATCTTGGAGAAACCATTCTTAAATAGCCTCAGCTTCCTTGTTGGAAAAATGGAAACACCATCCATCCCTTAGGGTCCTTGTGAGGATTAAGTGAAATTTATATATGTGATATTATCTTGTTCACTGTTAAATGCTGTGTAAATATAAGGCATTATTATTACTTTATTTTTCAAACACAGTGCACAAGTGTCCTTTCCTGATGAAGATAGACTCTCAAACAATGGGGCTTGGAATACAAGCAGATAATCAAGTTGCCTGTCAGGGATAGAATATTTCAATGGTCACAGCTGGTAAGGACCATCGCCCTCTCCTCCATGGCTTCTCTCACTAGCAGTCAGATTTACACAGCCACTGACACAGCACATGTCTGGTCTGTGCCAATAGCTAGGGTGCAAGCTGGGAAAAGCTAACAAGGATGAATATGCTGCAAGACTTAGCCCCAGCTGACAAGCCTCCATACTCTGGGCAAGATTTCTGTAGTGCAGAGGCCAGTACAATATTGATTTGTGGTTTAGCATATTTCCAGAAGTGGCACTACAACAATCTCTTCCCCTTTGCAATCCAGGTTACTCCCGTTAATTTCCTCTTTTTCCCTAAAGGCCCATCTGTTTCTGGTATATAATTTTGACCCAGAATCTTATCAGGCAGGGTTTCATTAGACAAAACCCAGGGGGTACTACTGGACAGTTAAGCAACTGTGCTCACTGCTGGAAAGAGCTAGACTGCTGCATTTTATACCTAGAAAAGAAATTGTCTGCAGTTGTTCCATTTTTCTTTGGAAGAGTTAGAATCCTTCTGATACCACTTTCTTTTCTTTATTTGAGGCAGAGTCTTGCTCTGTTGCCCATGCTGGAGTGCAGTGGTACGATCTTGGCTCACTGCAACCTCCGCTTCCTGGGTTCAAGCAATTCTCCTGCCTCAGTTACCTGAGTAACTGGGATTACAGGTGTGCACCACCATGCCTGGCTAATTTTTGTATTTTTAATAGAGACTGGGTTTCACCATGTTGGCCAGGCTGTTCTTGAACTCCTGGCCTCAAGTGATCTGACTGCCTCAGCCTCCCATAGTGCTAGGATTACAAGCGTGAGCCGCTACTGTGCTCAGCCTGATACCACTTTCTTAGTGAGCTCTGAAGCCAGGAACAATTTTAGCCCATAAAGACCACAGATAAGATTCCCCATCATTCTGTAGTGCTGCAATTTGGATTCTCAGGACATTCCCTTAACTGCCCCCATGAAGACAGACTGACATTATCCTTGACGTGGAGGCTCCATGTCCTGTTTGGCACTGCTTCAGCTAGTGTTTCATCCTTGGAAACTTCCCTGGCTCCTAGCATGCACTGAAGCCCAGATACCCAGACTTCCCCCTCTGGCCACACACAATACCACTCTGGAATCATGCCGCAGGGAACACCAAGGTCGTAGGAGAGGCCACAGGTTCTGCTACAAACTAATTTTATTGATTCACCCCTTGGTCCTGGGCCAAGAGTATATCTTCAAGCTCTTACTTCCCCCAGCAGTGTCCCAGACAACCAAACACATGTTGCAGGGGCTCCCAGACTGGCTTACCTCTGACAGGGCCCAGCACCCGGTGGGTGACCTTTTGGGTACTAGAGCCCAGGCCTGGCAGCCCTGCAGGCCGACTGCCATGAAAAGGAAAGCTGGGGGAATTCTTCATCTGTGGAGAATTTTGTTGGCTGCTGCTGCTACCACCAGCACTTGTGCCAGTGCTAAAACTTCGTGCCCGGCTCAAGGTGTTTTCGGAGCAGGAAACAGGCAACCCACTGCAAAGAAGCAGATGCCAGTTAAACCTGGGCCAGGAAGGTTGTGTCCTAAGGCTTTCCCTAGGATCTGCTGCTCAGTAAAGCTTCACCTCTGGGGTAAAAAGGTACAGGGACCCATTCCAAGGGAAAAGTGGGGAATTCATGTCCGTGGATGAAGTATCTGTCTGGGGAATACCAGCTAATCTCAAAATGTCATAACAGCCATCCCTGAGCAGCTTTATCTCCCAATGAATTTTCCCCCTACTGCCTTGGCACTGACCCTTGAACTCCCTTCAGTCAGTCATTCACAACCGTTGGAAGCTGAGGCCTGCCCCACTGCAATTATATTTGATTTTGTGCAGGGCTCTGCAGCAGTGAATCCCTAGCCTGATACTCAGATCTCTTAGATGTATGTAACTCAGAGTAAAAGGGAGGAGGATCCCATTCTCAAAAAATAAACTAATCTTACTAATTTTAATTTACCCTGAAAATATTTGCCATTTGGCACTTTAAGGAGGATGGAAAAGGAATATAAATCCCTTGGAACTCCTAGCTCTAGAGCCCTGTCCCACTGTCCTACCCTTTCTCCCTCCTATTTTGCTGGCCTTACTTGTGACTTTTGGGTGGAGTTCGAGGGCCCCTCTTCTTGCTGACACCCACATTCAGAGTGCTGCTTAGGCCTCGGCTGTTGCGTACATGTTTCAGCATCCAGGCCCGAAGATTAGTAAGGCTGCTGTGCTCTGACAGTACAATTCGGGGCCACGGATTACATTCCGCCATGTCCAGAGCTGCGATGGCCATAGCTCGTCCCACCTGTGGGGTAGTCCAGTTTGGCTCAGCATGCTGGTCCTCCCATCCAGGCTGCTACCTTGGGGTGGGTACACAGCACAGTGGAAGGGAAGGAGGGGCCAGACCTATAATTTGCTCATTGGATGCCCTAACCTTTGTGCCCAGGCTGTTTATTACAAATGGATTTGGAGCTGTTCCCTAAACTACCACCAATTTGGGGGCCCTCTTCCATTATGAGGGGCAGGGTGTGTCCTTTCTTTCCGGCTGGCACCGTGAAGGAATTCTCCTAGCAGGAAAGGGGTTTGAATCCCTTCTGTAACCTGCAGCTCTTTCTGCTCTATTTTTTTTTTTTTTGAGACGGATTCTTGCTCTGTCGCCCAGGCTGTAGTATAGTGGCGTGCAATCTCAGCTCACTGCAATCTCTGCCTCCCGGGTTCAAGTGATTCTCCTGCCTCAGCCTCCCGAGCAGCTGGGACTATAGGCATGTGCCACCATGCCCAGTTAATTTTTGTATTTTTAATAGAGATGGGGTTTCACCATATTGGCTAGGCTGGTCTCGAACTCCTGACCTCAGGTGATCTGCCTGCCTCAGCCTCCCAAAGTGCTGAGATTACAGCCATGAGCCACTGCAACCGGCCAGTTCTATTAGGATAATGGGAGTCATCAAGACCACTGCAGTCAGGGTGCTTTTGAGCCCAGGAACTAATAAATCCAATAGAATGAGAAAGACAAGCCCAGAGGCAAAGAATCTGACTCAGAGGTGCTAGGGGATTCTCTGTGATGTGGGGTCAGATATAGTGCCTGTTCATCCTTTCAATACTATTATAGTCACAGTTATGCTCCTGTTAACTGAGGAAAATAACCATAGTGGTGAGAGGGCCATAGTGATGAATATCTCTTCAGAGGACCTTAGAGTCAGGCATTAGGAGTGAAGGCCTTTCCAGGCTATAAGGTTTCTCCCTTTTCCCACTTACACCATGTATTCATACCTGCTCAAATAGTTCCACAGTGTATCTGGAGGGGAAAGCCGGCGGGGGAGGGGGGCTGGCACGCCCATTGTCATGGCAGGCAGCAGGGATGCTGTTTACTGAGCGTCCAGTGTTGTAGTTGCATTCAAGTGTGTAGCTAAGACATAAAGACCTTTATCAGTGTCCCGCCTGAACAGATACCAGGACAGAACCACAGAGAACAGTTTATGTGATCTAAGGAGGCAATCACTTGAAAAAAAGTGAACACAAATGAAAGTGCTAATAATCCATAGCAACTAGCAGCTGACCCTGGTACTGTATCATACACCCAGGGAGTCCCCCAAAAATAGAGTCCTAGACTAAAGACAATAATGCTAATTGTGAGGTTCTCTTTTAAGAAGACTCAGGTGGTCCCCTCCCTCTCAAACACCCTGAACCGGGTGTTGTTTTCTTTTTTTTTTTGAGACGGAGTTTCGCTCTTGTTGCCCAGGCTGGAGTGCAATGGCGTGATCTCGGCTCACCACAACCTCTGCCTCCCAGGTTCAAGCAATTCTCCTGCCTCAGCCTCCTGAGTAGCTGGGATTACAGGCATGCGCCACCACACCCGGCTAAGCTGTTTTCTTTAGGGAAGCTATTTCATCAACTATATCTCAGCTTCCACCCAACCTGTGGATTATCCCTGAGGCTTTGTAGATTGCAACACGGCCGCTTCCCTCTTTAGACTGGCCATCTCTACGGTCTCGGGCATACATATTCTTCTCTGAGAAATTGCAGCCCTGGAAGTCGAAGTGGGCTGAGTTCAAGGAGATGAGCTTTGGATACAGCATGTTTTCCACCTGTTTGGGGAAGAAAAGTCAACTCAGAAGGAGAGACAGACGGGACAAGGGGCAAGGAAGAGATGGCAAGTATGCGACCGTGTGACTTAATACACAGCAGATACCATGACAACCATTAACAGTAATCAGTGCTGCTTGAATTCTCAGTTTGACATTACTTCTAGGTGTTGGGAAGCAATTCTTTTTTTTTAAAGCTTTTAGCTTCTTCCCTCCAACCATGCAAAATTTTCCTTCTCTGGATTCCCAGACTCTAGCGAAGACTATAATGCAGTTAGCTTGACCCTTAAAAAAAGTTCATGATGTAACAATTGAGACATAAGCCCTCTGTGCCATCTCTTCTTGGCCCTTCAAAGCTTTTTCAGAGGTAGTCTACACAGGCCTTCCTGCCAGAAGGCTACCTAAGGCTATCTTCCCTCTGTTCATGGCCCAACCCCATCTCCTAACCTGCAACATTTCGCACACTCACATGACATTCTTAGGACTCCCACCTGGGTGCTCTCATCACTAAAGCTGTTTCCGTACATGAAGCAGCCCCTTTTGGAAGCATGTCCATGCAGGTCCACATAGTAAGCAACGCCACTCTCTTTGGGGGGGATGGTGTCAGGGGCTGGCTCTTCAAGCGCTGCAGACTGTTGTGGCACAATCCACACACTGTTGAGCTTCTGGTCTGCTGGCTCTGTTTGTTTCCAGGCTTCAGCGTTATCCATGTCAGCTGAGTGCCCACACTGAGCTTCATTTTGGAGATTGTTGGCTTTCTCCAGGTCAGAAACAGGAGCATCAGGAGGAAGACAGGGACTGGGCTGGTGCTCAGAGGAACTCTGGGAGTTCAGACGAGAGTGCACATGGTGGTAGAGAAGCACAGCTTTGGCCCCATAGATGGCTGGGTGCAGGACAGCATCAGGCTTCAGGTACTGACGGTTCAGATTGACTCCACGTGAGTCTGTGCTGTAGGAAAACAAGGACTGAAGCAGGTTCTAGAGGACTGGGCCAGTGAAGGAGACACCAGTGTAGATGAGAAGGAGACCACAGGAGACTGACTTATCAAATGTGAGACTGAAGCTGCGTTAGGAAAGAAAGAATTGAAGACAGGGCCTCTCTTTGATCTGCTGTCACCCTTACCCCATAGAACCCTAAGGAGCTTCCTCAGGGTAGCTGCCTCCACCCAGATGGGCCTGCAGTCATCCTGGTTTGGTTCCTTTCTGGGAGTGCCACTAGATATGATTTCATACTTTCTCAGGAAGATGAGATGGGCTTGCCTTTATTAGGATGCAAGAGGACTGGGAACACAGGAGAAGCCAGAAGGCTGACAGAATTTCACTGAGATGCAGGACATGAGGGGGAATGGGAACAGTCCAGACAGGCTGGGGAAGCCACTTACCGGTAGTGTCCCCGAACCACACCATCAGGGTTCAACATGGGAATCAGCTTAAAGACGAAGAGGCGACGTAGGGTTTGGGCCCGGGGATCATCAGGTCGGAGGATGAAGTCCAGAAAGCCATTGAAGACAAAGCTAGATGGAGTCTCCCCTGGGTGTACTCTACTGCTTAAGAAGAATATCTGAGGTAGAGAGGAGAGCAGACATTAAGTCAGTTACACTATAGTTCTACTTTGACAGTATATGGGGGTTGTCATGGATGAGGCAGGAATAGCTGCTGGATTTCCAGTTGGCTGAGTCTGCAAGTGGAGCAGGGGCCATCACCCTTGCCACAAGTTGCCGGCAGAGGCCGTGTCCAGGATACCTAGAGATAACATAGTCTTTAGCTATCAACAGTACCTGATGCTAGACAAAGGCCAAAGAACTACCTTTATGCTATTTCCACTCACTCTCTTGCCTGCGAAACGGAATGGTCGAGGGGTGCTGGTATCAGGAAATAGCTGCTCTAGACGGGGCTCTCGATCTTCTCGAAGGCCATGGCAGGAAGTGATCGTCAGCAGATCTACACGAAGTCCATCCAGAGAATAGCAAAGGAGCTCCCGATGGTAATAGATGGTATCCAGGGGGCTACATGGAAAAAATAATTAAGCCAGGAGAAGTCCCTAAAGTCCTAGTAAGAGGTAGGCCTTGTCACCAGCCCAGGATTTGCAAAATCTGGTCCTTCACCTAACCTTTGGGGCCTTATAGTCCCTCACAATGTTAAATGAGGCTAAGGATTTGAGCGGGCTTACATTGCCAGAATGAAGAGTACAGGACAGGGTGAACTTGTTTTTCCCCAGTTTGTGCCTTCCTAGAATACTTTATGTAGTTGGAGTTGTTCTCCGTGGGGGCAGATAAAAAAGGTGTACTGAGTCACATAGTGCTGGCTAAACTCTGGATAACTGATGGGAGCTGGGCTAGTAAGAGGTCTGAACTGGGCAGGTAAAAGAGTGGAGGACAGGTGTTGACATGCTGAGATCAGGGTCATACAGAAACATAGTTTTCAAAGGTACCCGAAGTCCTGTCTGTACATTCTATACAAAAAAAGACTGATGAAAGTTTGGTTCAGAGCTCTAAGGGCAAAATTCCAGATGTAGTGGAGGTGCTGTCTGATCCAGGACTGTGTGGCAGGAGTAAGAATGGGGCTGGCACCTGCTATGGGTAGGGTGGTTCTCCGGAAAGCGCTGGTCTAGCTGGTTTAGCAAATCCTGGCAGTCACTGTAGGAGAAGGGGTAGCAGAAGGCGAAGAAGGTGGTGGCCCCACGGCCCTCCAGGAAACGGTGAACAAAGGATAACACAAACTGTGTCTCTGTCATCTGAGGAGCAGAGGAGGAAGAGGGAGGGGCAACATGCCATTGTCAGAACTGAGCTCCTACTGGGACCACCAGGACCTGACCTCACACCCCTATCACCTTTACCAACTTCCCTCCCTCTGACACTTTCTATATGAAAAGGGGCTCCTTCTAGGTTTCCTGAGGCGGGGGCTCATCTTGGACTCCAGCTAACACTGGAGAAAAAGCTGATACTTAAACCTGTTGTCCCACCTGCCTCATACTTGTATCAAGAACAAAACCTCTTTACTTTCCTGTCTACTTTTAGCACCCAAGTCTTTCTTTCCTCCTCATGGAGAACTTACCTCAAAGGTGGGCCGGTCTCGAATGCGTTCCCAACGTGGCCGGGTGGGCAGTGTGCGCACAAAGGGGGTCATGCCCTGGGAATACAGCTTGCTCTGCTTGTTCATGTTCATAATGTTGATCTTGATGAGTTTTCCTGGTGTTCCTCCCCGGACGCTGAAGTAGAACCATGACCTGAGGACCAGAGTAAGAGAGAGGTATGTGGAAGGGTTGGAGATAGGATCTGTGGGAGAGCTGGAGCCAGCCAAACTGGGACAGGGCTATTTGGCAAGCAGAAAGGAGGGAGGACGGGTCAGAAGAGGACAGGTAGCATGCTGCTATGAACAGGTAAGGCACAGGGCTAACTGAAGCATGGGTTTGGAGCCTTCTTTCACCCTCCATTTCGTTTCATATACCTGTTCCCATTCTCAAATTCCGTTTCAGCACAGTCTGGTCGGGTCCACACATTGAATTCATAGTCAGGGGAAGAGGCAATGCCACTGGTCAGGGCTGACGCCCCACCTCCTACCCCTTCCCCATCACTGGACAAAGATTCCACCTTCTCCACGTGGGCTAGATTCCCTGAATCAAAGCGAGAACTGAACAGCAATCCCCCACAGCGCAGCTCCATGGTGGGGCTGGGAAAGCATCCTCTTGCCCCGCTCTGGCCCTGAGAGCTGGAGAAAAACAGGGTTAGGTTAAAGAGGAAAGGGAAGAGTTTTCTGGGTATCTCTGGATAAATAAGAGCTATTCTTAGGGAGTGCCCTATGAAACAAAAGGCTCTCTCCGTCTTAGAAAACACAGAAGTGGTCTTCCAGCAAAGGCCAAGAGAGAGCAGCACTCTATACTTCAACACTAAGGGTTGTAAATGACCTAAAGGGACCACATTTTACTTTAGCTTGGCTGTTCCCAAATAAAACACAGTGGCTTAACTATGTTGAAAAATACTAAACTCTCAGCTGCTTTGCAGCCCAAAGATTAGAGAATATAATCAGAGAGGTCGGATTTCCCAAACCTAGCCAAGATACACTCACCACCATACATGGCCACCTTTAGAGATGGGCCCTTCTGGATCTCTGGCTCTGCACTCTCCAGCACAGAGCAGAGAGAGGAACGGAGGTTCTCAGTGTAAATGGGTAGTTCTCTCTCCAGCCTCTGTCCTCAAGTACTGAGCGGACATTCTCGTGTTGCTCCCCTGAGCCCTGTAAGGGCTGGTTCTTCCTTTTTTGTTACTACCTTATGCCTAGTATGGAGGAAAATTATAACAGCGTGGCCTCTGCCAAGCCAAAGGCTACTGGGCTCACCTAGCGACAGGAGCTCCATTCCAGCCAGGGCATGGGGATGTTTCCAAACCCTTCCGCCCCGTAAGCACTGCACCCTGCGAAAGCTACCCTAGTAGTTGTGGATGAGTAATGGGTGTTCTGAGCACCCCTAAAAGAGGTGGGCTGCTAGAGTACCACTCGGGGGCAGGAGGCTGGCTTCTCCACCCTCGACTCGCGGGGAACCGTTCACACCGAGCGGGCTTGTCCTGGGCAGGGTGGGACTGGGAGGCATGGGAGGGGTCGAGACGGACTGCCGCGGCAGGAGGTTGGGCAGGGAGGGCCTAGGAGTCAGAGGTGAGGCCACGGAGCTGCGCGGGGTTGGCACCGCGGAAGCCAGGGCGGGGGAGGG
>NW_012101254.1:4810767-4812491 GCF_000951045.1 Mandrillus leucophaeus
CGGGCCCTCCACCCGGGCCCCCAAATACACCCGAGCGCCGCGGTGCCGGGACCCCGCTCTGCCAGGAAACAAGAAGTCTCTCGCCTATTGGCCGCGGCTGCAGCTGGCGACCCGCCCAGTAAAGCTCACTACCATTGGTCAGCTCGCAGGGTTCCTCGCACGTTAGTGGGTACCTGAGCGAGTGTCGTTTGGGGACTGGCGGCCAGGCGCAGCCGGAGGATTCTAGCGGCGTCTTCCAGGAAGACGGTTAACGGCCTGCCTGCCAGGAGGCGGGAAAGATAAAGTGGCAGAAACTGGGACTCAACTGCGAAATAAAAACATCGTGTGAAGCTCCTTATCGCTTAACAGTCTTGTATCTCTAAAATGAAACACCTTGCCCACTGCGCTGGGGATCCCTCCATTTTGTGTTCCCTAGTGTGAGGGACGCAAAATGCGGAGTGGAGGATGCGGGCATCGATCCCGCTACCTCTCGCATGCTAAGCGAGCGCTCTACCATTTGAGCTAATCCCCCGCCTGCTGCTAATTTCTTTCCCTTTGCCTTACAGGTTCACTGCACAGTTCACTGACCAGCGGATCAACCGCAGTTCAGGACATTTATTTAGCATAGTATCATCCATATGCAAGATTCTAAAAGTCAGGCATATAATTGTGTGCTTAAGCAGAAAACCTTATTCTAAAACACGTTACCACATTTACACTGAACGCATAAAGAGCGTTACCGTATACTACATACTACTGTGCGTCCTTTGGTCTAAGAGCAGTACTCATGCTAAGTCACAGGAGGCCTCTAAGCCTTTCCCTTTATGAGACAATTTGATTAAATTGAGGCTAAAAATGGTACACGAAGTCCTTCGAGCCGGAATCGAACCAGCGACCTAAGGATTACCACAGTTCCATCCACTACAGTCCTCCGCTCTACCAACTGAGCTATCGAAGGCTCCGCTGTGGCAAAGTGTTGCTGACAACCCTCTAATACTTACCACAATCTCATCCAGCCATGACCACTGACTTCTCCCGCTAAAGGAACCTGCCGGGGCCTCACAGAGCTGAAGAAGACGGACTCCCAAAGGCAAGGAAAGGAAGCTGCCCAAAGTTCGGGTTCTCAGCCCAGAACGAAGGCCACACCGGCCCTGAGCTTCCCGGCTTTTTAACAAAATGCTCCCAACGCCCCGCGGTCGTTTCTCCAGGATCGCGAACGCCCAGCCCGTCGCCGCCTCCTGGAGCTCCGGGGCAGCGCTTGTGCCGCGGTGCCTGCACTCACGGAGCTTTGCGACCGCGACGCGCAAACCCTGCTCGAGAGCCGATGGGCAACTTTGGCTGCTCCTGCTCCACATTTCCCTCGGCTTCTCCGGGCGTGTTCTCCTGACGCGAAGGACATTCGCTCGGCCAATTAACTCAGGTTTTGTCAGGCTCTATTCATCCTGACCAGTGCAAGAGACGGCGACCGCGGGGCGCTGCAGGCTTCGGCGCGGCGCGGGATCCGGCGGCGCCGACCCCCATGGGCCGCCCTGGGATCGCGGGCCTGGCTGCGTGGCCCGAAGGCTCAGGGAGGGGGCTACGCGCCAGGAGAGGGCGGCGGGGCTGCAGCACAAGCTTTCCTGCCCTAGGAAGCGCTCGCAAGCCTGGAGGATTCCCCTGCGGTAGACCTGGGATGGTGGGGGGCGCGCGGCCCGGTGGGTCCCTGAAGCCTCCGAGACCCATGTGAGGTCGGGGTCAGGGCGGCC
>NW_012101254.1:4815116-4816250 GCF_000951045.1 Mandrillus leucophaeus
AAAAAAAAAACTGTTAGAGAAAATTCAGCAAAGTTGCAGAGAACAAGATCAACATGCAAAAAACCCAATTGTGCTTCTTTACACCAATAATGAAGAGTCTGACAGAAAATTAAAAATGTAACTTCCGGGCGTGGTGGTACAGGCCTGTAATCCCAGTACTTTGGGTGGCAGAGGTGGGAAGATGGCTTGAGCTCAAGAGTTCAAGGCCACCCAGGGCAACATGGTGAAACCGCATTTCTACAAAAAAAATACAAAAATTAGCTGGGCATAGTGGCATATGCCTGTAGTTCCAGCTACTCAGGAGGTTGAGGTGGGAGGATCACCTGAGCGCAGGGAGGTTGAGACTGCAGTGAGCTGTGATCAAGCCATTGCACTGCAGCCTGGGTACCCGAGTGAGAACCTGTCTCCAAAATAATAATAATAAAATAAGGCCGGGTGCGGTGACTCACGTCTGTAATCCCAGCACTGTGGGAGGCCTAGGCAGGAGGATCACTTGAGGCCAGGAGTTTGAGACCAGCCTAGCCAACAGGGAGGAACCCTGGTCTCTACTAATAGGAGGCAGTCTGCATCTGTAATCCCAGCTACTCGGGAGACTGAGGCAGTATAATTGCTTGAACCTGGGAGGTGGAGGTTGCAGTGAGCTGAGATGGCGCCACTGCACTCCAGCCTGGGCAACTGAGTGAGACTCCATCTCAAAACAATAAAAAATAAATTTAAAAAGAAGAAAAATATTTCCTACCTGGAACCTAAATCTTTCTCTTTGGTGGGAGGCATTGTAACTTAAAATATGTGTAGTTGGCTGGGCGCAGTGGCTCACACCTGTAATCCCAGCACTTTGGGAGGCTGAGGCGGGCAGATCATGAGGTCAGGAGATTGAGACCATCTTGGCTAACACAGTGAAACCCCGTCTCTACCAAAAATACAAAAAATTAGCCGGGCGTGACGGCACGTGTCTGGAGCCCTAGTTACTTGGGAGGCTGAGGCAGGAGAATCACTTGAACCTGGGAGGCAGAAGTTGCAGTGAGCCAAGATCACGCCACTGCACTCCAGCCTAAGCGACAGAGAGAGATTCCGTCTCAAAAAAAAAAAAAACAAAAAAACGTGTAGTAACTTCCATGGAGCTGTCTGGGACAG
>NW_012101254.1:4819082-4821479 GCF_000951045.1 Mandrillus leucophaeus
GGGCTGCAGCACAAGCTTTCCTGCCCTAGGAAGCGCTCGCAAGCCTGGAGGATTCCCCTGCGGTAGACCTGGGATGGTGGGGGGCGCGCGGCCCGGTGGGTCCCTGAAGCCTCCGAGACCCATGTGAGGTCGGGGTCAGGGCGGCCTTGCAGTGCCCTGCACAGGCCACTGGTCTCCCTTGTGGGTTTTTGCACAGGTCTGTTTACTCTCGGAAATCTTGGGTTCCCCAGGGCCGGGGAAGGGTCTTCTGCCCCGTCTGGGGCCTCTCCCCCGGCACTGTGGATGTCTAAGTGTCCTGCGTGGGGTCAAGGAGTGACCCCACGGGTTCCCCCATCTCTGTCACTAGCCAGCTCACACCTTCGCCCGTCTTTTCCGTGTGTTTTTTCCACAGTCTTTTGCTCACCGGGTTTTTAACAACAGATATAAACCTAAACCTCAACTCCTCTGTGAAGCCCTGCTTGGTCGTCCTGTGGGGTGGGTCTGCCGGGAGAGCTGGCCTCAATTTCCAGCTCTGAGCCAACGTCCTGTGCTACCTTGAGCCAACATCGCCCGCGAATCCAGGTCTGGTGATGCTTTCTAGCCCCTTGCAGCTCCAACATTTGATGGGTTCTCTCGGGCTGAGCTTTATATCCGAAGTTTCTAGATATAAAAGTGTGTCAACATTTAGATAGAAGAATATAGAAGATCTGCATAACTTTTATTATTCATTATCAAAAAATGGCATTCATGGCCAGGCGCGGTGGCTCTCACCTGTAATCCCAGCACTTTGGAAGGCCCAGGCGGGCGGATCGCCTGAGTTCAAGAGTTGGAGACTAGCCTGGCCAACATGGTGAAACCTCATCTCTACTAAAATGCAAAAATAATTAGCCAAGCATGGTGGCGCGCGCCTGTAATCCCAGCTACTCAGGAGGCTGAGGTGGGAGAATCGCTTGAACGTGGGAGGCGGAGATTGCAGTGAGCCTAGATTATGCCACTGCACTCCAGCCAGGGAGAGAGAGACTCTGTCTCAAAGAAAAGGCCGCACGCGGTGGCTCACGCCTGTAATCCCAGCATTTTGGGAAGCTGAGGCAGGTGAATCCCCTGAGTTCAGAAGTTTGAGACCAGCCTGGCCAACATGGAAACCCCTTTTCTACTAAAAATTAAAAAAAAATTGCTGGACGTGGTGGCGCACACCTGTAATCTCAGTTACTTGGGAGGCTGAGGCAGGAGAATCGCTTGAACCCGGGAGGCAGAGGTTGCAGTGAGCCAAGATCGTGCCACTGCACTCCACCTCGGGAGACAGAGCAAGACTCCATCTCAAAAAACAAATAAACAACAACAACAACAACAAAAAACCTCTCAACAGACAGAAGTCCAGGATCAGAAGGCTTCAGGGTGAATGCTAGCAAACATTTAAATAATTAACACCAGTCCTTTCTTTTTCTCAGATCACTAAATGAAGGTAACACCAAAATGAAGGTAACATCAATCCTTTCAGACCGTTCGAAAAAATAGAAAAGGGAACAGTTTCTAATTGATTACATGAGACCAGCATCATTCTGATGGCACAGCCAGACAAAAAGACCACAAGAAAACTACAGATCAACATCCCTTATGAATATCGATGCAAAAATCCTCAACAAAATACGAGCTAACTGAATCCAACAGCATAGTAAAAGGAGAATACTATGACCAAGTTAGATTTATTGAAGGAATGTAAGGGTGTTCAACATAAGAAAAATAAATCAATGTAGGCCGGGCCTGGTGGCTCACGCCTGTAATCCCAGAACTTTGGGAGGCTGAGGTGGATGGATCACCTGAGGCCAGGAGTTCGAGACCAGCCTGGCCAACACAGTGAAGCCCCATCTCTACTAAAAATACAAAAATTAGCTGGGCGTGGTCACGCCTGTAATCCCAGCTACTCGGGAGGCTGAGGCAGAAGAATTGCTTGAACCCAGAAGGCAGGGGCTGCAGTGAGCCGGCCACTGCACTCCAGCCTGGGAGACAGAGCAAGACCCCATCTCAAAAAAAGAAACAAAGAAAAATAAATCAATGTAATATACCACATTAATAAAATGAAAGAAAAAAACACGTTATCTCAATTGATACAGGAAAGGTACTTGACAGAATTCATCACCCTTTCATGAAAAGTAGAAACTCAGAAAACTAGATATAGAAAGGAACTTCCTCAGCATCCTCAGCATGATAAAGAACATTTAAGAAAAACCCACAGCTAACATAAAATTCAACAGTGAAGGTCAGGAACAACCACTAAGGTCAGGAACAAGACAAAGATGCCTTTTACCATTGCTACTCAACATTGTACTGGAATTTCTGGCCAGAACAACTAAGCAAGAAAAAGAAATAAAAGGCATCCAAACTGGAAAAGAAGAAATAAAACTATCCCTACTTGCAGAT
>NW_012101254.1:4822584-4824419 GCF_000951045.1 Mandrillus leucophaeus
AAAAAAAAAAAAACAAAAAAACGTGTAGTAACTTCCATGGAGCTGTCTGGGACAGACTGGGTATCTCCTGGCCTTCCAAGTGAGGTGAGCTGTTAATAACAGCACCCACTCATATAACTGAAGAGTATATCTATGGATGAAGGCTAGGGTATTTGGAAATTTTTATAAACTATGAAAAGTGTAAATATGTTTTATTGTAGATAATGTATAAGATAGCTATTTAAAACAATAGTAAAAGCCACAGAGTGGGAGAAAATATTTCCAAGAGGCATATCTAAAAAGGACTGTTATCCAAGATATACAAAGAACTCTTAAAACTCCACAATAAGGGCAAGCACGGTGGTTCACACCTATAATCCCAGCGCTTTGGGAGGCAGAGGCAGGAAAACTGCTTGAGGCTGAGAGTCTGAAACCAGCCTGAGTAACACAGCAATGTCTACAAAAAAAATTTTTTTTTTAAATTAGCCTGGCATGGTGGTGTGTGCCTATAGTCCTAGTCCTAGCTACTCGGGAAGCTGAGGTGGGAGGATTGAGGTTGCAGTGAGCTGTAATTGCACCATTGCACTCCAGCCTGGGTGGCAGAGCAAGACCCTGTTTCTTAAAACCAAAACAAACAAAACAAAACAAAACAAAACAAAACCCTCAACAATAAGAAAATGAACAACCCAATTAGAGAATGGAGAAGAGATCTGGACGCCTCACCAAAGAAGATACACAAATGGCAAATAAGCATATGAAAAGATGCTCAACTTCATTACGGAATTGCAAATTAAATATTTTCATCCACCTATGAGAATGGTGAAAATCCAAAATACTGACAAAACCCAATAAGGATGTATAGCAATAGGAACTCTAATTCACTGCTGATGAGAATGCAAAATGATACAGCCACTTTGGAAGACAGCTTGATGTTTCTCATGAAACTAAACATACTCTTATCATATGATCAATTGTGCTCCTTGGTATTTAGCTAAATGTGTTTGAAAACTTATGCCCACACAAAAACCTAAACACAGAGGTTTATAGCAGCTTTACTCATAATTGCAAAACTTGGAAGCAACCAAGATGTCCTTCAGTAGGTGAATGGATACATTTTGGTACATCCAGACAAGGGGATATTATACAGTGCTAAAAAGAAATGAGTTATCTAGCTATGAAAAGACATGGAAGAATCTTAAAGACAAATTACTAAATGGCTGGGCGCGATGGCTCATGCCTGTAATCCCAGCACTTTGGGAGGCCGAGATCACTTGAGTACAGGAGTTTGAGACCAGCCTGGCCAGCATGGTGAAACCCTGTTTCCACTAAAAATACAAAAATTAGCCAGGCATGGTGGCACCCACCTGTACTCTCAGCTACTTGGGAGGTTGAGGTGGGAGAATTGCTTTAAACCAGGAGGCAGAGGTTGCAGTGAGCCACGATCGCACCACTGCACTCCAGCCTGGGTGACAGCCTGAGACCCTGTCTAAAAAAAAAAAAAAATTACCAAGTGAAAGAAGCCAATCTGAAAAGGCCACATAGTATGATTTTCACTATGTGGCATTCTGGAAAAGACAAAACTGGAGAGAACAAAAGATCAGTGGTTCCTTGGGCTCTGGGGGAAGGAGGGAGAGAGGAATAGGTAGAGCACAGGAGATTTTCACGGCAGTGAAACTCTTCTGTATAATGGTGGATACATGCTATTGGACAGTTACCAAAACCTACAGAGTGTACAACGCAGATAGCGAACCCTAATGTAAGCTATGGACTTACATTATGGACGATGTGTCAATGTAGGTTCATTGATTACAACAAATGTACCACACTGGTGTGGGATGTTGATGGTGGGGGAGGTT
>NW_012101254.1:4824669-4826376 GCF_000951045.1 Mandrillus leucophaeus
GGGGGCAGGGGCGGGTTGGGGAGGAAATACATGGAAACACTCAATTTTGATGTGCACCTAAAACTGCTTTAAAAACAGTCTATTCAGGCCAGTCATAGTGGCTCACGCCTGTAATCTCAGCACTTTGAGAGGGCGAGGCGGGTGGATCACCTGAGGTCAGGAGTTTGAGACCAGCCTAGCCAACATGGTGAAACCGCCCCTCCACTAAAAATACAAAAAATTTAGCTGGGCATGGTGGCGGGCACCTGTAGTTCCAGCTACTTGGGAGGCTGAGGCTGGAGAATCACTTGAACCTGGGAAGTGGAGGTTGCAGTGAGCCGAGATTGTGCCATTGCACTCCAGCCTGGGGAACAAGAGCAAAACTCTGTCTCAAACAAACAAACAAAAAGTCTACTCAAAAATTAGTAAGTGATGCGCTAACACAGAAAAAAGTTACATCAAGGCACATCCAACAACACATTCAAAGTCAACATTTGTATTAATAGGCAGAATAGACAATATTTACTAAATATTCACTCATACCCTGAACAGTGGACACTCCCTCCAAATTCCTTCTTATACCTCAAGTAGACTGTCAAAACTGTCCAGTATAAAAGGGGCACATAGGGAAAAGCAAGGCCCTCATAGGGAAAAACAAGGCCCTTTCTCCCCTCAACAACTTAGATCACTCTAAGTGTCCACTTAAATTCAAACTCCTTTAGGTGAGGTAAGACAGCAAAATGCTCAGAGGTCATTGAACTACTGAAATGTCTGCGTAGGGCTGGGCATGTGGCTCACGCCTGTAATATCCCAACACTTTGGGAACCCGAGGTGGAGGATCACTAGAGACCTGGAGTTTACTGATTATATGAATCAATGAACCTATAATCAGTGGGACCAGCCTAGGCAACATAGTGAGAAGCCATCTTTACAAAAAATGTAAAAAAAATGTAGCCGGGCATGGTGGCGTGCACCTGTAGTCCCAAATACTCAGGAGGCGGTGGTGTGAGGATCATTGAGCCCAGGAGTTTGAGGCTGCGGTGAGCTACGATCACGAACCACTTCACTCCAGCCTGGGCAACAGGGAAAGACCCTGTCTCTTTAAAACAAAACAAATGCCTGTGTAACTGACACTGGGTCATTCTGAAATAGGGTAGGGCAGGCGTGCCTGGCTCTGTGGGAAACAATCCACCCTATCTATGGTGGTGGCATTTTGTGAATGGACTGGCAACATAGCAGGCATGAGCTCAGCAACACTATCTGCCTAGTAATATTATCCGTTGTAGTAAGTCAGGCTACCCATCAAGCTGCCCTGCACTAAAACTGAAGTGTGGATTGGATACAAATAACCAGAGGAATCCAGAAATCTGCTGGAGGCTTAGGAAAACAAAAGGAAGTTTCATAGTGAGTTATGCATATTATTTTCAAGTCCACGAAAGAACTGCTAATAGGCCGGGTGTGGTGGCTCACGCCTGTAATCTCAGCACTTTGGGAGGCCGAAGCAGGCGGATCACGAGGTCAGGAGATCGAGATCATCCTGGGTAACATGGTGAAACCCCGTCTCTACTAAAAATACAAAAAATTAGCCGGGCGTGGCGGTGTGCGCCTGTAGTCCCAGCTACTCGGGAAGCTGAGGCAGGAGAATGGCGTGAACCTGGGAGGCGGAGCTTGCAGTGAGCTGAGATTATGCCACTGCACTGCAGTCTGGGAGACAGAGCGAGACTCCGT
>NW_012101254.1:4826426-4834018 GCF_000951045.1 Mandrillus leucophaeus
ACCTGGGAGGCGGAGCTTGCAGTGAGCTGAGATTATGCCACTGCACTGCAGTCTGGGAGACAGAGCGAGACTCCGTCTCAAAAAAAAAAAAAAAAAAGAACTGCTAATAAAGTTAGTAAGAGATAACCATACTCAAAACTGCCCTTCAGCTTTATGGTGTGTTATCGGTTGACCTTCAGCTGTGTGAAGTTACTGTCCAGATGTGACTGAGGTGTCAGCTCCTTTCGGTTCTTCCAGTAACAACCATAGTTACAGTGTGACTGCCCCACCCATCAGCATCACTGTCATACACTCTGCTAGCCCGCGCTGGTTCAATTTACTGGCTCCGCTTGGACTCTTGTTTGTTGACAGCTCTGCAAAAATGAAACGTCTCGACATCTGGTTTTGCTTTAACGCAGAGCAGGTGCAGTGTTGGACTAGTTCTCCACAAAGGAAAAATTTCAGACAATTTCAACACTGGGTCAAAAAACTTTATCTATTGAATAAAGTCAATTAAGCTTAAGCTGTCAGTGTGGAGATGGCAATTAACCTAAGTTGATGAAAAATGTTGCTCCCCAGGATTTTAGTGTCAGAAGTTAAATGAACCCAGCAAGGTAAATATAGTCACACATTAGAAGCCAACACAGCACTGTGGCATCCTTGGTTTGCTGGATGCAGCCTTGAACTTCTAGAAGTTATCACCGAACTTGTCCTCCCTGTGCCATTGCCGACCCATTCTCACAACTGCCACCTTTCTCCAACTTGCCTTGAACACAGGCCAGTTCTCCTGCCCAGCAGTCCCAAAACCTTGGCCCTTTGCCAGGTAGTTTATCTTCTCTGGGAAGATGGTCATGGTTAATTGCCACTAGGAGAGAAAGGGGTCTGCTTGTGGGCTAATTCCAGAGGAAAGGCAGCAAACACATGAGATGCTGTTATATTCATGACCTCACTTTGGGTCGATATTTTCTTACATCTGCTACTTTATATTCGAACCACTGAAAAAGCAGAGTGTCTCAGGGCTCCACGTGAGAAGGGAAGTGGTAACTGGCCATCATACCTGCTGAGCATCATGGGAGTTTATGAGGGAAGCGGAATCTGCTTTGAGAGCTGCTAGAGCATATCTCTAGTACTGCTGACTTGAAACATTCAAGGAAATCAAACTGAGAACTAAGAAACCAGCAGTTAGATCTAACTTCTCTCTAGTATTGCTGACTTGAAACATTCAAGAAAACACATCTGAGAACTAGGAAATCAGCAGAGTTATCTAACTCCTTTTAGTCTCAAGTCAAAAATAAAAAGGGGCTTTGGCGATAACCCTTGGACTCATGTGTCCTTGGAGTTCTAAATCTTTCACTCACTGCTCTATAAAATGAAGGTCCTGGCAAGGAAAGGACATCTCCTGGTCACTGGCCAAGAATTCCCCTAAGAGACGGCCCCCTGTTTTTCCAAGCACAAAACTATCAAGGCAAATTTGGGATATGAATCAGTGACAAGTCAGACAGTATAATTAGCGTAGCAAGAGAAGTGTCTGTAACACCCACCAGGTCAAACTTTAGAACCATGGATGTGGCCTTCCCCACCAGGAGCTTAATTACAGCCATGGCTACAGTCTTCAGGAGGGCAAGGGCCCAAGATTTTGTTATTCTGAACCATAATTAGGGGAATTTCTGTATGAGGATGCAGACAGGAATGCTAGAAATCAAATCTGTGTCCTTTATTCCACCTGGTAGGCATACCCAATAACCATATGCTGAGTCCTGTCTCAGGTTGATGGAGGGTTCCCTGGGCCCAAGGCACACAACTACCTGGGCTCTGCTCTCCAGACAGATGATAGGAAGGATGGACAGTGGAGAGAAGCTGAGCCTTGTGACAGAGTCCCCCAGCATGATGGGGAATGGAAAGTTGGAAGAAGTAGGACTATGAAGGAGGAGACAGGAAGGGGCTTAGAGGCATTTGGGGCAGGTTGGGCATTTTGAAGTGAGAGGCATTTCCATCCAGCCCCCCATGTCCACTGACAGCCACACCCAGGCTTCAGGTGGAGGTGAGGCTGCTGTTTCCCAACATGGTGCTATATTCTTCTGGAAGCCCCTTTCCTTCTGCTGTGGCTAGAGCTGTGACCAAGAATGGGAACAGGAGACTGCTAAAGTCTGGAGAAGCAGGAATCATTTGTCAGAAGAACACAGAAGCCACCTGCTGGGAGTTCTGTCTTTTTGGAGATAAGCTGTTTGGGGTTTAGAAATGAGATGGAAGGAAGTGGAAGGCAGAGGGCAAGGGCGGAGTTGTGAGAGGCTACCATCACAAGGATGGAGGCTGGGGGCCATGTGCAGTAGGTCCAGAAAAGTGTTCAGTGGAATTGTGGGTAGGAGGCTGAGATGCCGCTGGGCCCTGTCCCCACCAAAGATGGAAGAACTGAGGTGGAGGCAACTGGCCACTTGCCTAGGAGAGAACTCAGGCACCAAGTTAAAAAAGACTCCCATGAAGAACTGCCACCTTCTACCCGCTGCAGTCTTGGTTTGCCCACGCAGAAATCAGTGGCCAGGGAGCAGGGCCTACTGCTGGGATATCAGGGCAAGTGCCCAGTCCAAGAAAGCCACTGTGATGTCCTGTAGGCAGAGCCAGGTCCAGTGGACAGCCTCACTGAGCTGTGTCTTCATGCAGTCCCAGGTCACCTCACCTCTGGAAAGAAAGTGGAACATTTTTGAGTATGCACGTGTGTAGCTGTGTCAACTCTCGGGGCTGAAAACTTAGACCCACAACCCTCATCCCAGGGTGGTCAGGGATGGGCAGTCAATTAAGCTTAAGCTGTCAATTAAGGATGCAGCGAGGGGCAGGACAGTGTGGGAGACTGGTCAGAGATGGCTTGTCCCTGGGGCCCGGGAATGGGGCTGCTGGGGATCCTGCTGGAGCCCTGGGCAAAGGTCTCACCTGCATGCCTCATGGCAGTGCTTGTGGGCGCTGGCCAGGGCCTCAAGCAAGAGGTGCCACAATGGCAGCAGTACATTCTGGTAGAAAAGCAGGGGCAGCTCTCTCAGATAGTGGAGCAGCTGATTCAGGGAATCAGGGAGCTGGATCTGTAGCTGGACCATGGAGAATGGATGGGGTCAGAGTATTCAGGGAACTGCATCCTGGACCTAAGGACTCAGGCCACACAATGCTGCTCCTTTCCCAGAATTCTGCTCCTGGGAAAACCAGCCCGTCATGTGACTCCCTGTCTCTGACTTACCCTCTGAGAGAGGCTGGTGAGGCTGTCACCAAACCAGGCAAGATGAGAGGCACAGTGGGCAGAAAAGAAGCTGACTGTGGCATTGGTGTGAGCCCAGGCCAGCTGCAAGCTGGGCCGCACCATGGTGAGCAGGTGAGAGCCCCAGACAGGCAGTGTCTCCTCCAGCCAGCTGTGGAAGATGGAAGTGGGGGAAGAGGGCTCTGAGTCTCCTCAGGCACCGCTTAGCTCCCAAGAAACAGCTGGGGAAATGGAGGCCGTGGGAAAGGAGAATCACAAGTGCTTCCCACTGTCACCTCCCTGACACCCAGGCCTTCTCTCTTCTGCCTCTCCTCTCCCCTCCCTGGGAGAAGCTCACCTGTAGCCTTGCAGACTGTAGGAGTAGAGCTTGGCACACGCTTGTTGGCTAGCAGGTAAGAAACCAGATGTTCGAAGCAACCGGCCAGTAAGGGAGGCTGAGTAAAGGGGGCCTCTGGTGAGCCGGGAGATGAGAGGGGCAGGGACTGGGGAGACAGACACTACAGGGCCTAGAGCAGGCACAGCGAGGTGCTGGGCAGAGCTTTGTGTGCTCACAGGGCCACAGAGCCAGCTCCAGGCTGCTGTGGAGGAAGGCATGCAGAGTTGTCCTTCTCCTGCTGGGCCAGGTGTGCAGGAATGCAGCTGCCGGGTGGAGCCTGGGCTCAGGCTTCAGGAAGCCTCAGGTTGAGGGTCTGCCCTTCTACTTACTAGCTGTGACCTAAAGCTAATTGCTACATCTTTCTGAGACCATTTCCTCAGGAGTTAAAAGGAGGTAACACCTACTCAAATGACACCATGAATATGCAAGCACTTCTATACTGCAAAGTCCTAGTCTAATCTGAAATGGTAGTGTCATATCTGAGGACAGAAAACTCTGTCTGTAAAGTGTTTACTCTGAGGATTGAGAACTCGTGAGGACAAAGATGTGTGCTGTGGGGGCGGGGGGTGCTACACGTAGCTCTGTGCCCCTCCCATGCCATCCTCCTCACTTGCCCATTGCTGCTTACCCTGGAAGGAGCTGTGTGACCGGAGGTCATGGCACAGGAAGCCTACAGCGAAGACCAGCAGCAACAGGAGGAGCCGCATCCAGGGCAGCCGAGGACCCTGAGCCTGCTGCAACAGGCCCTGGTGGGAGGGGAGCAGGAGAGTTGTAGAAGCGAGAGGGGCTGGTCTTTGCCTCTGAGGACAGACCTCAAGCCAGGCCTTCCTGGAAGAGCGTCAAGCCTTCACATTACCCTGGAGGCAGCGGGGGGCTCCACAGACAGGTGGGGCAGGAATGTGATACAGGCCCAACCCGGGTGTGCTGAGACAGAGATGTAAGATAGCGTGTGGGCTGGAGAGGGCCGGGTGCCAGCACCTTGCAGGCCATGTCACAGGTGACGACATCCTGGTTGTTACCGCTGCCCTTCCTCAGCAGCTCCTGGTTGGTAAGCTTGAGGGACTGAATGGTTTCTTGCAAAGACTTCTGTACCTATGGACAAGAAAGGTCTGGCCTGTGAGGGAATCCAGAGCTTCCATCCTGCTTCATTTTCCATGCCAACAGGGTCCCTTCTCAGGGAAGGGACAGTGGCTGAGGAGCCCCTACTCAGAACCCAGAATCCAGACAGGGCTCAACCTGCCACGTCCTCCCAGCTCCTCACCTTCTTGGGAATCTGCTCCCAGGAGCTGAGCAAGTGCTCCAGCAGCAGGCTGTGGGGAAAGCACAACCCCTCCATCAGGTGGCTCGTGCGGCCTTGCCCATCCTCCCATCCTCCATTAGCCCTGGCTCCTTCAGGCTGAAAGACCCTCCACCTACCACCCACAGAGCAGCAGCTTCCTAAAGGTTGCTCCAGCAATGTTCCCACTCAGCCTGAGAGGTGTCAGGCCATGAGACAGTGACCCAGCCTCCCCTTCTGCTTCTAGCACAGGGACAGGCTGGCCCCCCACCCCACCTGCCTGGACTGAGACAGGTGCTTAGGGTACAGCTGCCTCCAGACGCTGGCGCTGAGGGGGTCCACTGTCAGGCACTCGGTCAGGCTGCTCAGGAGCTGCACAGCGGGACAGAGGGAGAGGCTGCTGGGGGCATGGGGCAGGCGGAGGGGGAGAGTGCTAAGAGGTGATCCCCTTCCCGTTAAGTGAGGCCACCCAGGCCGCACATTCACCCTAAGGAGTGGAGAAACAGTGTCAAGACTCCAGAAAGCTCTCTGAGAGGCTGTAAAGCGGGAGATTGGGGCTCCTGAGCTAGAGCTCTGAGCTCAAAGATCACTCATCTGCAAGTGACGGGCATCAGAAACCACCCAGACCTGAATGTGCTGTCCCTTGGGATCCATCTTCTGAGGGTGAAGCTCGAGTGAGCGGGGCAGGCAGCTGTCAACAGGGAGCTAAGGAAAAGCCTCAGAATGGGCTCTGTGAAGGCAAGGCCTTTGTCAGCAGGTAGGGACCGCTGCAGTTGACCCCTGGGGAAGGAGAAGCAGCCTCCCACCACGTCTCACCTCTTTCTTCATCTCAGGGGGACAGCTAGGGGTGGCTCTGGACAGGAAAGAAGGGAAGTAGGTATGCAGGGTGGAATCTGGCTTTGCTCCAAATGCCAGCACCTTCAGTCGGGGGTAGAGCTGACATAGCTGCTCCTGCAGGCTGGGTGGGGTGGGGAGGAAAGCCAGGCATAAGCTATAAATGGAGCTGTATGATGTGAACCTTTTGCTTGCTTCAGAGCCCATGCCTGCCTGGGGGGAATAGCCACTGAGGACCTTGCAATGGCTCTGAATCTTTTTACTCAGAGACTCCTTGGAAATCTGTTGAAAGCCATGGACCCTATCCCTAAGAAAATGCCCATATGCCAATCACACTCAAGGGTCCATATAATTTCAAGGGATCACTGTTCCCTTGAAACCTACTCTTGAACTTCCAGGTTGCAAATCTCAGATCTAGGATGGCTGGGGAAGAAGGGATGGGAAAATGTAACGTGGTTCTGGTGCTGGGGGTCCCTTCACAGCAGGTGTGCCCCAGGGCAGTCCTACCTGGGTGTCAGGGAGTTGTTCGGCATATAGGCAAAGTCCAGAAGTGGGAAGAAGTCCTTGGGGCCAATCATGCCGAAGCCCTTGGTAAGGTTGGGATGCATCCTGTGGGGATGAAGAAACAGGTTCGCTGGACACCACCACCCATGCCAGCTGTTTCGGTCATGACCCCAGCTAAGCCAACATCTAGGAAAATGGGTGTAAACTCTACCCCATCTGCCAGCCCTTAATAGCTCCCTCTTCTTCCTTCCTCACCATCACATTCTAAGATGGTGGGAGAAGCTGGTCCTGATTTTCCTCATATCCCTGGAGACCAAGATCACAGCCTCCCATTTTGCTAAAACAGCCATCTGGGACACCCTGAGCCTTCCCCTCGCTGCCCTTCCATTACTCACAGGAGCAGCCGATCCAGGTATGTGATGGCAAACGGAGAAAGAGACTTGATGCCCAGCACAGGCAGCATGATCCCCAGCCACACTGTGGAGGTGAAGGTCAGGAGGGAAGCCTCAGGCTTGCACCTATTAGGGGCATCAAAGAGGAGTTTTCCGGTTCCGAGACCCTCCCTCTTTCTTCCCTATTTCCCTGTTACCTTTCAGTCCCTCGGTGAGGTTGGCAAAACCCGCTTGACCCAGGGCCCACATGATGGTCAGACACTTGGCTGGTCGGCTCTGGTGGGACCTCAGTAGTTCCAGGAACTGAGGAGACCGGTAGGGAAGGCAGATTGGGATAGGACAAAACACCAGGAGCACCCCCAAAGACAGGCGGGAAGGGAGATGTCAACTGGAAGAGGGAGGACAGGCCGAGCAAGAGTGGAGCACTATGACCACGTGGTGCAGGGACTGTTTGTGGGCTTCACCTATACTCTGCCATTGGCTGGATGACTGAGCCTAGGAAAGTTACTGAACTCCTCTGTGGCTCAATCTTTTCATTTATAAAAATGGGAAATAATAGCAGTACCTGGCTGCTATGTTTCCAGAGCAGACACACAGTAAGTGCTAATAGTATTACCTATTATTACTAGGCTTATAGGTCTTCCACTATCCCAAACCTGAGTCCAACAATGTAGATTCTGCCCAGACTCCCCAGTCCTAGCTTCCTGGTGTCCCCACCACCACTGAGAGCTCACCTTGCCTAGGTTTGCGGTGGCAATCTTGGGCTTGTCTTGCAGGATGGCCTGGATACAGATGCGGTAACCATGTAGTGACTCCCCTGGAGAGATACACATTCTCATACCTACTCACATTACTTGGCATCCCAAACCTGAAATCTCCCATTTGTCAGTGGTGAGCCCAGGCCCCAGGTCCACTGACTCCTAACTTCCTCCACCCTTTCCAAAAACAGTGTCAAGGTTAGCACATTTCCCTACTGGAAACAGAACCACT
>NW_012101254.1:4835173-4836658 GCF_000951045.1 Mandrillus leucophaeus
AAAAAAAAAAAAAAAAAAAAAAAAAAAGGAAAACAGAGGACAAGATAGAAAATGAAAGATCAGTATTTCCACAGGACAGAGAATCATAACCAGTTTCTCCATCTCCTCCCTGGTGTTCCTGGGTCTTCAAGGCTTTCCTCTTACCAATCCATGTTTCTCTATAAATTTTCCATTTCCTTTCTATTCTAGCTGCAGGCATTCTGTTCCCCTGGGGTTTCCATCTTCTCCTGAACTCCTGCTCTCAACCCTTAAGTGTTCCTCCAATTTCATAGGATCTCCTCCTCTCATCTTCTCTACATCTCAAGCCCCCATTCTTTCTGCGTGTCATCTCTAGGCACACTCACAGCTTTCAGTGCTTCCTCCAGGCTGCGGAAGCGGCCCTGCTTCTGGTTTTGGTTGGGAAGAGTTGCCACCTTCTTTGGCTGCTTCTTGTTCCCTGGTTTCTTAGGCTCCACAGCAGGGGGTGGGACCTGCTCCTTATTCTGCCGCTTCATGATATTCTCAAAGCCCCGCTCATAAAGGGTGCTTGTGGTCTGGATTGGAGCTGAGGTGAAGATAGGTAGAGAAAGGCAGGCCACCCTTGAGTCCCCAAGGCCTCACCTATCAGTGGTCCCTTTCCCCACACTGCCACCTAATTAATCTCCAGGGAAGAGCCTGTCTCAAAGCCCCTTCCTCTTGGACTGCTTAAAGAGCAGGGCAGGGTGTTCTCCTGGTAGTTTCGTTACAGCTCTTGAGTCTATGGGCTCTTTCATAAAGATGGGGCAGTTCTTTATTAGACAAATCAGAGTATGTAGGAACAAGCAGAGAGGCTGGATATAGAGGTTTGCCTTATTCGGTGAGTGGCTACTAGTCTGGAAAGGCAGGCTTTTTCCATCTTGGTCCTACCCTAACGCCTCTTGGTTCCGACATGACAACTCTATAATCAACAGGTGGCAATCTTTCTCCACTCCTCAGTGGAAGAACCAGGTGTCACTTATAATTCCTGGTGAGTGTTGAGTGTGTGGCAGTCATTTCTCCCACTGCTTGGCCTCCTGTCCCTTCCTCCATGACCTGCTGGTTACTTAAAGAGGGGGCACTGTGTATAATGATCCAGAGTGCCTCTTCCCAGCTCAGACACCTGCCCAGGGAGGCCGGCTAGGTTCCTGGGCAGCTGGGAGAGTGTGTGCAGTGAACTGAGAGTCTGAGGACCGGAATCCTGGCCCCTCTGACACATGACCCTGGCCAGGGTGTCCAACTTCACTGGGCCTCAGTTTACTCATCTGGGAGGTAAGGACCGCAACCTCCCCTGGAGCTGTCCGCCTCCCGTAAGGCTCCAAAAAGACAACGCAAGGGTGGCGCTCCGGGAAGTGCCTGCGAGCTCGCGCCCAGGTTCTGGGAGCGGCTCGCTGCGACCCTGCCGGACAGGCCCGGGGTACGCGCCAGGCAGGGTGGGTACTCACGGGTCAGGTCGTATTTCCACACTCCATTTGCTTCCCCGAGCGCCCG
>NW_012101254.1:4841358-4842492 GCF_000951045.1 Mandrillus leucophaeus
CTCACCTGGTGTCTTATCCAGCTCTTGCAGCATGGTGAACAGACAGTGGTCAAAAAAGAGCTCCAGAGACCCTGCTGCCTTCGCCAGCAGCCCTCGGATGATCCCACGCAGCTCCCGGCTCACCAGGCTGTAGGGATAATCTAAGGCCCATAGGCCTCATTGTGAGTGCTAGGACCAGACACCCATCAGCTGTGAGAACTGTGGTGCTCTCCCTGAGAATGGTGAGTGGAGGCAAAGGCCCCTGCACTGAGGTTGGGATCCTTCCTCTGAGGAGACCCAGAGGGAGGATCACAGAACGAGGCCCAGAAACATTCACAGTCACAGGTGTTTGAGACCAGCCCAAACACCCATGGAAAACAAGACAGTGGGGGGCACTGGGATCTGTTATACCACCCTTTTTGAATTTCTTTGAACTTGTCTGAGCTTGAGGAAGCTGGAAGGACTTACCATGAGTATGCTGGCTCAGCGTGGGTTCACTTAGAGGAGCTTGTAGCTTGTAGTTGAGATAGCTGGCCAGGTCCTTCAACCATATGGATGGGTTTCCAGAGAACACGCTCTGGCTCTTATCCAGTTCCTTCTGCAGGGCTGCCACATCCAGCTGCCAGGGACAATCCCACAACCCCCCACCATGGCGAGTTGTGAGTGAGGGAGTAAAGAAGTGGGGTAGGGGTGGGAAAATGGTTGAACTAGGTGGCAGCAGGAAGAAGGGTTTCCGTTTTTAAGCATAAGAACATGGAATGCTGCAATTCTGCTGCACCCACATCTTTAAGTATGGAACAGGACAGCTGAAAATGCTGATCTCAAGGCCCTATCCTCTCAGGCTCTCCACATGTTTAAGAGGAAAACAGAGGGCCAGGCGCAGTGGCTCACACCTGTAATCCCAGCACTTTGGGAGGCCAAAGTGGGTGGATCACCTAAGGTCAGGAGTTTGAGACCAGCCTGGCCAACACAGTGAAACCCCGCCTCTACTAAAAATACAAAAATTAGCCAGGCGTGGTGGCACGCACCTGTAATCCCAGCTACTTGGGAGGCTGAGGCAGGAGACAGAGGTTGCAGTGAGCTGAGATCACGCCACTGCACTCCAGCCTGGGCGACAGAGGGAGATTCTATCTCAAAAAAAAAAAAAAAAAAAAA
>NW_012101254.1:4844292-4862527 GCF_000951045.1 Mandrillus leucophaeus
AAGGCAGCCTGGGACTTGTAGTCCCTCTCCTGGGCCGGGCTCTTTCGGGCGAGGAGCGACTGGAAGAGGCTCCCGTGGCAGCCTGCGGTCCCCGCCCAGGCGAAGAGGCCGGAAGGAGAGGAGATTCCCTTCTGAGAACGTTCACTGAGCGCCGATGTGAACGCCACGGCATCGAGAGACTTGGTAGAACTGTTTCTGTTTTTGTTTCCTTTATTGATCAATTGATTGATCGATTGATTGACAGGGTCTCGCTCTGTCGCCCAGGCTGGAATGCCCAGGCTGGAATGCAGTAGCGCGACCCCAGCTCACTGTAACCTCCGCCTCCCAGGTTTAAGCGACTCTCGTGCCTCAGCCTCCCGTGTAGCTGGGACTACAGGCTCCCGCCGCCACGCCCAGCTAATTTTTGTATTTTTAGTAGAGACGGGGTTTCGCCATCTTGGCTAGGCTGGTCTCGAACTCCTGACCTAAAGTGATCCACCCGCCTCGGCCTCCCAAAGTCCTGGGATTACAGGCGTGAGCTGCGGCGCCCAGCCACTGCTTTTCTTTCCTTTCTGGTACAGCTGGAAGGATGGGATGGAAGTAGTGCTCCTCATCTCTGAGGAGAGTTTGAAGATTGAATGCTTCCTTTCTTCTAGGAAAGTGCTGGCTTTACTGCTGCTAGTGATTAAACTTCGGGTTTAATGGGCTATACAAATCTATTGCCAAAGAACAAGGAAGAGGATGGAGGCTTGAGGAAAGGGCAGAGTGTTGGGGAGCTGGGGTAGGAAGTGGAGAATGGAGAATACTTCTTTTATTTTTATTTTTATTTTTATTTTTTGAGACAGGATCTTGCTTTGTCACCCAGGCTGGAGTTCAGTGGCGCGATCACAACTCACCGCAGCCTCGACTTCCAGGGCTCGGTTGATCCACCACCACGGATCACCTGACCCACCACCACGCCGGGCTAATCTTTGGTATTTTTTGTAGAGACAGGGTTTTGCTGTGTTGCCCAGGCTGATCTCAAACTCCTGGGCTCAGTGATCCACCCTCCTCAGCCTCCCAAAGTGCTGGGATTACAGGAGTGAGCCACTGCTCCTGGCCTCCGAGTTCTTCTCATGGAGGCTGAGAAAAGTTTGGGGGTCTGGGACAGCTAGGGCCGGGTTTCCCCTTCCAGGCAATGGGAAAGAACAGGCTCTGCCTCCCACCACAAGAGTCAGTCCCAAGTTCCAGATGTGTCAGGGAAGCGATGGAGAGCCCCAGACTTGAGGCATTTGCAGACAGGTTCCTGCTCAGACATCCATGTGGAGGGTGTTAGTATCTTGGGAGCCTTCAGAACCTTGAAGCATGCCAGCAGAGGAGAATGAGGGAAGAGAAAATCGAAGTGACTTATCACAATTAAAGAAATGTGCTATTTCGTATACAACTGTGTGTGAGGATGAGATTCCCATCTGCCATACTGAGGTATTATGGTAAGAACTATGAGAGTCCAAATTCCTACAGGATGAACAGCTGAGGGAGTGATGAATTCTTTAGGAAGGAGATTAGCTTCTGGAAGGAGACAGCAGCTGACATGGGTTCTGAGAAATAGAATTTTCATTGGTTCGCTGGGTGCCGTGGCTCACACCTGTAATCCCAGCACTTCAGGAGGCTGAGGTGGGTATCACTTGAGGTCACCAGCCAGGCCGACATGGTGAAACCCCGTCTCTACTAAATACAAAAAATTAGCTGGGCATGCTGGCACATGCCTATAATCTCAGCGGCTTAAGAGGCTGAGACAGGATAATCGCTTGAACCTGGGAGGTGGAGGTTGCAGTGAGCCCAGACTGTGCCACTGCACTCCAACCTGGGCAACAAAAGCTAGACTCCATCTCAAACCCCAAAAAACAACAACAACAACAAAAAACAAAATTGAATTTTCACTGGCTGAGGATTAGGGTGGGTGGAGAGAAAATGCCAGTTGTGTGGATCTGTTGATGTAAAACAAAGGCCTAGAGGGTTGGTAAACTGGAAGCAGTTCAATGGGACAATGCTTGATGGGACTTTGGAGGTGATGAGGTTTGATACAGTTTGGATTTTTGTCTCTGCCCAAATCTCATGTTGAATTGTAATCCGCAGTGCTGGCAGTGGGGCCTGGTGGGAAGTGTTTGGATAATGGTGGTGGATCCCTCATGGTGGATCCCAGTTCTCATGAGATCTGGTCATTTAAAAGTGTGTGGCACCTCCCCAGCACCTCTCTCTCTCTCGCTCGCTTGCTCGCTCCCGCTTTTACCATGTGATGTGCCTGCTCCCCCTTTGCCTTCCGCCATGATTGTAAGCTGCCTGAGGCTTCCCTAGAAGCAGATGTCAGCGTTATGCTTCCTATACAGCTTGCAGAACTGAGCCAATTAAACTTCTTATAAATTACCCAGTCTAGATGTTTCTTTATAGCAATGCAACAATAGCCTCATATAAGGTTGGAAAGGGATCTGAGCCCATATGCCAAGGAACTTGCCTGCCAAATCTGGACTTTATCCTTCAGGCTCTGGGAGACCAGTGAGAGGGTGGCATAATCCACTCTTTTGGAAGGGTAAATGGGGCTGTGTGAAACGTTGGTAGGGGAAGGCAGGGGGTGGGAGACGAGCATATCTTGCTGCCTCCTTCTACCTGTCCTCCAGCCCCTTTAGGCCTGACCATGGCTGACTTTCCATCAGGTAGCTCTGAGATGCAGTGCTTTTGGCAAGGACCATATTTGAGCTGATCATTAATCAATTCATTTTGCAGGTCATTGGTTTAGGTGTACTCAGGAGACCAACAGCAATATCTTCTCTTTGTTCGACCCCTCCTGTGTCACATGTATGATCACAGAAGAGACCCTGTTTTTGGAAGAGAAACAGAACTGGCTTTCCATTGAGGCAAATGAGGGGGCTGCCCCATGGCAGAGGCACACAGAAGGGTGGGAGGGGGACTCTCTCTTTCATTGGAATAGTCTGGTAAGTTACCAGTTCTAACTTGGCATCTAGGACGTATAAATCATGCATTTACTTATCCAGCAACCTTTTCTAAGCACCTTCTCTGTGTCAGGCCCTGTGCTAGGTGGAGCTGGAAGATATAGCTCACTTGCTTGTAAGGAACTTGAAGGCTGTGTGGGAGACAAATGTATAAACAAAAAATTACAGTTCACTATCTTAGTGTTCCAGAGGAAGGAAGCACTTAGTATGAGGTACCAGGAAGAGGTGGGGAGAAGGGAGTGGCTTTACATCCTTAAGCTCTGGGTGTTTGAAGAGCAGCCTTAGACACTAGCCATGGAGGTGGGCTTGGGTAGGCCCCACCATGGGGTTTGAAGACCCAAAAGATGTTGGGTCAAGGAGGACATGGGTGTCTAGTATGGGAGTAAGCAGAAGGATGAGCTCACTGAAGCACTGTTTTACCCACTGTACTACGTTTCTATTGCTGCTAAAACAAATTGCCACAAACTTAGTGGCTTAAAACAGGTGTGTTATCTTCCAGTTCTGGAGGGCAGGAGTCTAACTCAGGTCTCCCTGGGCGAGAATTGAGGTGTCAGCAGGACTGGGTTCCTTTCTGGAGGCTTTTGGGGAGCATCTATTTCTTTGTCTTGCCCAGCTTCTAGAGGCCACCTGCATTCCTGAGTTCATGGCTCCCTTCTGTCTTCAAAGCCAACAACAGCAGGTGAGTCACTCTCACATTGTATCACTTTGACCTCTTCTTTTATTTTTATTTTTTTTGTTTTGAGATAGGATCTTGCTCTGTTGCCCAGGCTGAAGTGCAGTGGCATGATTATGGCTCACTGCAGCCTCGACCTCCAGGGCTCAAGTGATCCATCTCAGCCTCCCAAGTAGCTGGTACTACAGGCATATAGTACCATGCTCGGCTAATTTTTCTATTTTTTGTAAAGATGCGGTCTCGCTGTTGTCCAGGCTGGTCTCCAACTCCTGCGCTCAAGTGATCCTCCTGCCTTGGCCTCTCAAAATGCTGGGATTACAGACAGAGCCACCACACCCTGCCCACTCTGACCCTTTCTGCCTCCTGCTTCCACCCTTACAAATGTTTGTGATGTCATTGGACCCACCTGGATAAACCAGGACACTCTCCCTGTTTTAAGGTCAGCAGATTAGCTTCCTGAATTCCATCTGCAACTTTCTTTCTTTCTTTTTTTTTTTTTTGAGACAGGGTTTCACTCTGTTGCCCAGGCTGGAGTACAGTGGAGCAATCATGGCTCACTGCAGCCTTAACAACAACTGGGCTCAAGTGATCCTCCTGCTTCAGCCTCCTGCGTAGCCGGGACTACAGGCACATGCCACAACAACCTTCAAATTTTATTTTTTGTAGAGATGGTGTTTCCCTATGTTGCTCAGGGAAGTCTTGAACTCCTGGGCTCAAGTGATAATCCCGCTTTGGCCTCCAAAAGTGCTGGGATTACAGGCGTAAGCCACCATGCCTGGCCCACAGGCAGCCTTAATTCCCTTTTGCCATGTAACCCACATATTCACAACTTCTGGGGATTGTGATATGGACACAGTGCCTCCCACGCCCACTTTACCTTCAGGGTGAGGTCTCGGCCTGAAAAGCAATGCAGAACAATGGCCTATCCTTTCATGGTATCTACCTGTAATCATGGGGAAAAGCCTTTAAAAATTAGGCAAGGGAATTAAAATCATCACGATAAGTAAAAGCAGGCAAGGAACTTGCTGGAGGAGAAGAACAGAGATAGAATAAGGCAGAAGTGTCTATGTATGTGGGGGTGGGAGTCAAAAGGGGCGGTGGTGATTGAGAAATAAACAGATATGAATTGCTTATTTAAGGCTTGAACCTGATGTCATGATAGAAATGGTGGTGGTCTCGAAAGGGGCCATGGGGTGGGGCCACAGAAGAGACACGGCCCCAGCTGCATGTTGGCCATACTCAGGGTGGCGAGGAAACCAGCACTGTCCTGCAGCTGGAAGAACCTCAGTGGTCTTTGGGGATGAGCCCTGAACCTCAAGTGAAGAAGTGTGAGTTCTAGCCCAGGTTTCTGCCATGGCGAGTGAGTCATGCATGTGGGCCTCTGATCCCTCCTCAGTAAACCAGGGGCTGGTCTAGATGACCCCAAGGCTCTCACATTCATTTCCGCACTCCTGGTCTCTGCTGGGCTTCTGGGACATTGGTTAGTGTGGCCTTTTGTCAGGCACATGCCGGGACTAGGGCTGTGCAGATAATGTGGAAGGGCCCCTGGCTCCCTGTTCCCACTGGAGCCTGCTCTACAGAAGGAACCCCTTGGACGTTGCCATCCTGGGCTTCAGCACTCAGAACTGCTTGTTCTCTGTAGCCATCCCAGCTCTCTCTGTCACGTGAGCCCCTGTCCTCAGCTGAATCACTATGGTGAGGTGTGTGAGCTTTGACGACAGGTGGGGAATGACATGCAGTCCCCCTGACCCAAAGGAGACTGAAACGAAGAACCTCTTGGCCAGGCCACTACGGTGTCACGGTGCCCCACAGCCGCTTCACCAGCTGCCCCTTGTCATGGCCACGGGCCCAGACCTAGTTCCTCCTCAGGGATAGGGGGTTGGGGCCCCTGCCTGCCCTCAGAGCCCTACCACCAGTGTTGGGCACTGGGGCTAGGCTGCAGCTGGGCTCCGAGCCCAGAGCTGGTGGTGGTTTCCAGGCCTGTGGGAGGGTGACAGTGAGGCTGTGCTGCAGCTGTGGACTTTTACCGCACAAGTTTATTTAAATAAAAGTGAACACATATGCAGGCTGGTGCCTGAGGGGCAGGGGATGGGCAGGGCGGGTGGGAAGCAGACAGACAATGGGGTCCAGGCAGAGTCTGTGTAGTGAACCAGGCTGCTGGAGGGAGTGGCTGGGGGCCTCAGGGCAGCACTGGGCTTCGGTGCTGGGGCAGGGGGCCTTGGGTGGGTGAGCCTGGTGCCAGGAGGTCATTTCCATCCCTCACATGCCCCCCTCCCTCTCCCTGACCCCCTGGGCCTACGGCACTACCTCCTCAGCCCCCTCTCCCTCTCCTGACATCAGCCTTCCCCTCAGTTACTGAGAAGCCAAAAGACAAAATAAATTAGAATGGGTGAGTCCAGCCCCAGCCCCCAGCCATGGAGAAGGGAAGCCAAGCCAGGCACACTGCCCCGAGCCCGTGCTGTCAGCTCTGGAAAAGAACAGGTAAAGTGCAAGGAGAATCCAGTAAGTAAAAATATACCAGTGACTTTGTCAAATACACAGCTGCTGGCTGTCGGGAGCAGGTGGCTGGCTGGGGCGGGTGGCAGCAGCACCCTGGGAAATGTTGGGTGACACAACAGAGAGACAACAGAAATAAATAGGGTGGGTGTGGACAGGGGTCCCGCCAACTGGGCCAGTGCCACCCAGGACGGGCTTCTGCCTGCTTTCCGGCCCCATGCCCCCAAGCCCCGCTCGTCTGGCTCCCCAGTGCTGCGGCACTGACACAAAGCACCCGGCCGACCGTGTTAGGAAAGGACTATAATGTGGGAGTGGAGCAGGGAGGGAGGCATGGGGAAGCCGTGCAGTCAGCCAGGGCTGCGGCCGCCCTCAGTATTCGTCCTGGTCTTCTTGTTGATGCTCTTCAATCTCATCGTCCTCAGGGGGTGCGAATCCTTCCTGGAGGGTGGGAAGGAGAGGAAAGTGGTGGGCCAGGCAGGCCAGTCAGGGCTTCTCAGGTTCTGTAGGCAGCTGAAGAGCAAGAGGTCAAGAGCCTGGGAGCCCTGCTAATGGGTGACCCTGGGCTAGTAACTTTACCTCTCTCTCATCAGTAAATTTTCTCCACGGTCCCTTCTGGCCCTATCACACTTCTGGTCTTAGGGCCAGGCCAGACTGGGGAGTGCCCAATGGGCCTGGGAGTGCTCACCTCCGTTGCATAGAGGATGCCAATGATGCCTGAGATAACAGGGCTGTTTTCACTTTCATGCTCCTGGCAGATGAGCTCGATGTCACGAAGTTTGCTGAAGTAGAAGTCACGTTCCTTCTCCAGCCCATCCACTGTCAGCTTCAAGTCCACCAGCTGCTTGTGACAAAGTGGTGTCAAGTCAGAGGTCCCCACCTCAGGCTCCCCTGCCTGCCCTTTCTTGTCCCTGCAGACACCCCAAGGGCCTGGCTTTGGTGACAGGGCTATCTCAGCTACCCTTACCCATCCCACTCACCTGTTGGTTGAGTTCAAGAATTTGGGCATCAGTCTCATGGCCACCATTTCGGGCTGATGGAGGATTCTTCCGGAGAATGCACGGGGGGGCCACGTTGCTCAGCCGGCCAGAGGTCTGCATGTTTTTTGGGCCTGTGGGGGACGTCCTCTGTGGAACTGCCCAGAGGAAAAGAGTCAGGTGAGTCCCCGTGAGCCCACAGCACACGTGGCAGGAGACAGCCTGGTGTGAGGACTGCGGGGGCAGGCCCATGCGACAGGCAGGCACTCTCACCCCCCTGCCCCCACCCAGGAAGGCCATCTACAGCTAGGCCCCGAGCCTTGGCCACATGGACACTCCAGCAGCTGGGCAGCCGTTTGGCAAGCCTGGGAGAGCAGAAACTATAGGGAACTAAAGAAGGTATGAGGTGTTGGGGCCGGGAGAGAGTTGGCCTGAGGGATAGAGGAGAAAAATTAGGACAGCAAATTTGGGGAAGCGGAGTTGGAACGGTTCGGGTCCCTCTCATACTGATAGCTAGAGGAAAGGCAGCTGGCACAGGGCCTTTCCTAACAGAAGCCCCAGCCCAAAGCCATCGTCTCTGGGTGGCTGTCCCTCCCGGGGCCCTATGTCAGGATGGGCTCTGTTGCCCTCTGCTGGGCTGGACCAGGTATCTGCACAGCGGTGGCCAAATCAGGGACCCCAGCTCCTCCCCAGCGCAGCCAGCATGCCGTGGCAAACTGCTCACTAGTGACTGCACCTCCCTAGACCGAGCGGGCTGTTTCTAGTGCGAAGCAAGCAGGCGGGCGAGTGGGGCAGGCCCAGGCAGAATGGCAGTGCAGACAGAGGAGGTGGCTCTGCTATGACGGGGTCCGACGCGGGCTGGGGCTGCTTCTCTCCCTTCCCCTCCCAACGCTGCTGCTTCCCAAAGGCCCTATTGCTTCTCTCCCTTCCCCTCCAGAACTCAGACAAAGCCTCGTTTCTAGAGACTCATCTTTCGAGGACTTAGGACTGTTGGGCCTTTGGAGTAGGGAAAGGTGTGATCCAGCTTGGTAACTCCTGCTCTGGCCATCCAGTGGGCAGGGGGCAAGAAGGGGCTGTGGTGCTGGCACCAGGCTCTTGGCCTGGATGCACCTGGACGGAGAAACCAAGTCACCTTGCTGCCCCACCATCTTGAGGCAAACAAGTTAGCTCGTGCTACGAAACAAAGTGTCTTGGGCCTCCTACCCCAGCTGCCACCATGGTTGGTGCTGGTGGCTCTCCTCTTGGAGCAATTTGTGGAGCTCTCTCACCCACTACTTTCACTCCCCCGGTCTAAGCGGCCAGCAGGCGGCGTCATCCGAACTCCGTGATAACAAGTCTCCTCCAGGCTGGCAGGGCCGGGCCGTGGCCCAGGGGGCATTCCTGGCTGTAGAGGCCTGCCGGCCCGGCCCCCCATGCTCCCTCCCCCGGCTCGGGCACGTTACCTGCTGTGCCAATGAGTTTCTTGGATTTGTTGAAGATCTGATCACCTGGGTTAGGAGGTGGCGCTACGTCCTGGCCCTGCCGCGCCAGCAGAGGGTTGTAATCCTTTCCATCATAGTTTGCGTCAAAGAATTTCTTAAACCACTGAATAAACTCAAAATTATCTTGGAATTTTCCTTTCACTAATTTCTCTACAGGAATGATCTGAAATAGACCACATAAGCAGAGTACTTTAGCCACCTGCTGCTGTAGGGCCGCCTTTCTCTGCTGAGGGCCACTGCTCTCAGGAAAGCCAGCCCCTGGGCTGCAGCGTCCTCCACCTTCTCCACTTGCCCCCCTCCCACGGCACCACAGCAGACAGGTGGGCTGGCAGGCCCTGGTCTCAGATCCAGAGGCATCCCTTCTCTACAGGCACCGTGTGGAAGAACTGTGTGGGGAGGCGTCCCTCGGCTCTACTGCCTGCGTGTGGGCTGGGGGTCTGCAGCCACCGAGGCAGGAGAGTGAGCAAAGACACTTTCTTGGGCCCTACAGAGACAGAGAGAGGTGGAACTTCACAGGAGCGGTACACAGAGCTCAGTGTTAGGGTGGGCAGGGTCCAGAGAGGAGGAAGGGAAAGGACTGTTGTCATGATGGGAAGGCAAGTGTTGTGGGCTTTTCCATTGTGCCTTGAAAAGGGGGAAAATTCCCTCTGGAGAGTTGGGAGGTGGAGGGAGGCGCGAGCACTGGAATGACCCCAGGAGCCCCAGTTGCCCGGGCTGATGGGTCCTCTTCTTCCCCAGGGTCACACTGCTCCTCGGGCCCCTCCCCGGAGCGCAGGCACCTACTTTGTCAACACCCATCTTCTTGAAAGCTGCTTGCAGCACCTTGAAGTTGTGGATGTATTCATGCTCTAGTTTGGCCTGGAACTTCACTTTCCTCAAGTGCACACAGCCAGGGAAGAGCATGTCCATGAACTGGCAGTAGGCTGCCCCTGTGGAGAAGGACAGCTGGCTGAGGGTTCTCGCTGCTCTCCTTCTGTGGGCTGCTCTCTCACTTCCCCAAACCCCATCTCCTCTTCTCTCTCCTTGTTCTGAGGCTGGAGCCAGTCCTACTTTCAGGATAGACATGGCCAGAATCCCCCCAGCTTTCCACGAAGAAGAGCGATGACTATTTATTGATGCGCATTATGTACCAGCACCACATCACACACTGCATGTAGGTAGGGTAATCCCAATAGCAACTCTAGTTACTTGGTGATATTGTCTCCATCTTATGGATGGGAAAACTGAGGCCTAAGGCAGCAGAGTGAATTGCCCAAGGTTGCACCACCAGAAGAGCTGAGAGCTGGACCCAGAGAGATGAGGTCAGACTTGTGGCTCTGCCGCCATCCTGGCTCTCAGCTCCCCGGTCCTCCTTTCCCTGCAGTCCTTCACGGTGCCTCTCCTGCTCTTCTCTTTCCCTGCTTCCATTTCTTGACTTCAGCTCCAGATAGTCTGACTGGTTCAGGGCCTCCAGCTCTCCTCCTTAGTCTAGTCACAAGCTACAGCCATGGGCTGCATAATGATGGTTTGGTGAGCGATGAACTACATATATGATGGTGATCCCATAGGATTATAATACCATCTTTTTATTGTACCTTTTCTCTGTTTAGGTGTGTTTAGATGTGCAAATACTTACCATGTGTTAAAACTGTCTGCCGTATTTAGTACAGAAACATGCTGTGCTTGTTTTTAGCCTAGGAGTAGTAGGCTATACCATATAGCCGAGGTATGTAGTAGGTTACGCCATCCAGGTTTGTGTAAATACACTCTGTGATGTTCACACAACACCAGCATCGCCTAAGGATGCATTTCTCTGGGCACATCAGTCATTCAGCCATGCATGACTGTATATTCCCTGCCGTGGCTGCTCTCCCTTCTGACCTTTCTTTCCTTTCCTTCTGGCAGGGCCACTTCCCATATTCCCAGCCTCCTACCTGAACAGAGCTGTTCTATCTTGGTATAGTTGAGGTGCAGGGAGTCGTTGACCCATGCAAGCATATCATGGCGACTCAGATTTTCACTGGTCACAGATGTGGAGTACACATTGACGGCCATACCCCAGCTGGAAAGCAAGAAAAATGGTGAGGTCAGCACTGGGGCCTCATGCAGCTCCTTAGCTGTCACGAGACACGGGCTGTATGATCCTAGGAAGTAAGAAACATTCCCTCCAGATTGCCCTCGCAGTTTACCCCCAGAGGGAGGGTCTTTATTCCTTAGACATTTCATGAGCATCTACTATATGCTAGATGTGCGCCAGGAGCCAGTAATTCCAAGTTAATTAAGATATGGCCTCTGCCTTGAGGCATTTACAGACAGGCAGATCCCCTCAGTAGGGAGCGATGGGGCAGTGAAACAGGCACATAAATGTTCAGGGACAGCACAAAGAAGGGCGTAAGCGTATCTGCTGGGCAGGGTCAGCAAAGGCTTCAGAAAAGAGATGTTGGAGCCTGAAAAGAATAGGAATTTTCCAGACATAAAAAGGGATGGGTGGAAGGTATTTGACTTTGGTATGGGGGGATGTTCTGGAACAGGGTCTAGCAAGAACAAAGGCAGAGCTTATTCTGGGCACTCTGAGTTGTGGAGCAGGCCCAGGGAGCAGATTTTTCTGTTGGGGTGTGGCACAATGAGGTTGGCAGGGACAGGTTGCCAGGGCCTTGTTTACCAGGAGGAGGAATCTGGACTTTCTGTTTGGATGACGGGAAACCATTAGAGGGTTTCAGCAGACAGTAACCTGACCAGATTTGTGTTTTAGAGAGCCAGCTAACCTTTGCCTCTGTTCTGACTTCAGATTCCATATTCCTGTGGCTGACGCAGACGCATCTAAATTCTGCTTGTCCACAACCTTCCCTTAGAATATGCTTCTGGCTCCTGTATTCATTATCCCAGTGAATGTCACCACCAGCCATCAATCACCACCTTAGAAAGCTGCGGGGTCATCTCAGACAGCCTACTCTCCCTCATGCACCTATTAATTCTCATTCCTCAAGTCCTGGAACCTCCCCCTCCCCAATCCACCCCGTTCTGCTTACCTTCAGGATTTATGCATACCGTTGTCCCTTGGTATTCATGAGGGAATTTGTTCCAGAACATTCCCATGTACCAAAGTCAATGCACAGTCAAGTCCCTTATATAAAGTGATGTAGTATTTACAGTTAACCTACACAACCCTCCTGTATGATTTAAATCCTCTCTAGATTACTTATAATACCTACTACCATGTCACTTCGATGTAAATAGTTGTTATACTGTATTGTTTAGGAAATCATGACACGAAAAAAAAGTCTGTAGGCGATGCAACAATCCTTTTTATTTCCTGAATATTTTTGATTGGTATTTGACTGAATCCATAGATGTGGAACCCACAGATGTGGAGGGCTGACTGTATTTTCTCTCTAGCCCAGGCTGGCAGGAGCCTCCTGAAAGGCCTTCTAGCCTTCAGTCTCCCCCTCCTCCTAATCCATCCTTGACACTGCTGTCGTCAGAATCTAGCTAAAAGCAGGCCTGGTCACTCCCCTCCCCCACGTGAAGTCCTTTCAGCCAGCAGTCGTAAAAGAGACACTCCTTGGCCGAATTTGCCTTGCAGACTTAAACTGTTTAGCACTCATAGTGTTGGAAACAGTTTTGAATTAGTACCCAATATTTTAAAGTTGAGATGTTTAACAACTTGGGATTTCTGGCTTCTTTTGGCCACTCTGACCCTATGTTCCTGCACTGAAACCAGCAGTTGGCGTGGAGCCAGCAGTGAGCCTCCTTCCCACCCCACAGAGGCCAGGGCTCAGTTGCTGCTGCTAACTGACTTGCGCTGTTAAGAAAAGGAGGACATAATTCTTGTAATCAGTTCTTTATCAGAAATGGAGAAACAAGATAGGTCAGAAGGACTGTGTTTTCCGAGAATTGTGAGGACATGTGTTTCTGAAGTGAGCAAAGAATATTTCTCCAGGTTTAATATGTAAAGTGTCTCTGTGAAATAAGAATACATCTTACACACCCTATATTCTTACAGGAAGAATATTTCCCTATCTGTTGCAGGCATCTGCTGTTATCATGTGACTCCTCCCGACCACTTATCAAACTCATAAGGGGACCCCACCTCTTCAGCCTTATCTCCCACTTTGCTCCCCCAGTTAGGAGCCATAGGCAGCTTCCTACTCACCCTGTCTCTGGAATGCTGTCCCCACCTGAAAGTTCATTCTCTGCTCCATGGTTCTCAACTGTGGCCCCCGACCTGCAGCACTGGGGCTATATGGGGATCAGCCAGTTAAAAATTCCAATTCTCTTGCCCTCCCCCAGACCTACTAAATGAGAAACTGCCTTTGACCAAGATGCCCGGAGGATCTGCAGGCACGGTCCTGTTTTGAGCAGTACTGCTTTAGAGAGGGAGGCTCAGCAAGGCATCTGCAGAGCTGTGTGCCCCTCACGGTCCCACCCCTGACCCCAAGCACATAGGACGGAGCACGTTTAACTTAAATGAATGCTTTGAAGAAAAATCATGAGAGAAAACCCTCTTCTTTATTCCTAGTTCTTCCTCCTTTGAAAAATAAACCTTGTCCTTCATTGCCCAGCAAAGGGAGGCCAGGTGGGGCCAAAAAGCCAAGAGAAACAGAAATGAATTATTGTCATGGGAGCTCCTAAAGACTCAGGACCTGGCAATTTCAGAGCTTTCCGAGGGTAATGTTGACTGCATTTGAGTCTCCTCCTCCACAACGGCTCTGCGCCCACTGCCCTGCATCTTGGCCCTTGCACTTACCACTGGACTTTTAAATGCCTGTGCCCCGTGTCGGAAGTGCCTTGAAGCCAGGAGTGGGGTATCCAGGCCTGTCACAGGCAAGACGTTCAGTAACGCTGAACAATTGAGTGATGCCTTGTGTCCTCTCCTCTTTCTAAATCGTGTCTCATCACCTTCTGGCCTGGGTCCCCCTGCCATCCCCCCGCCATCCCCCCTCCACCGGCTTCAGCCTCAGGACTCTACTTCAGCTCCAGGAGACTTTCTCTGACCCCTCTGTGGGAGGCATATGCCTGTGATCCTACAGCACCCTGGGCATGGCTCTTCATGGCATCCCACACGGTCTCTTGAAATCATGTGTGTGAGACCTGGTGTGGTGGCTCATGCCTGTAATGCCAGCACTTTGGGAGGCTGAGGGGGGCCGATCACCTAAGCCAGGAGTTCGAGACAAGCCTGGCCAACATGGCAAAACCCCGTCTCTACTAAAAATACAAAAATTAGCCAGGTGTGTAATCCTAGCTACTAGGGAGGCTGAGGCAGGAGAATTGCTTGAACCTGGAGGTGGAGGTTGCTGTGAGCCAAGATCATGCCACTGCACTCCAGCCTGGGTGACAGAGCCAGACTCTGTCTCGAAAAAAAAAAAAAAAAATTATTGTGTGCCTGCCCCTTCCACCTGACTGTAAGCTCTTCAATGGCCAGGTTGTGTTCCATTCACTTTCGGGTTCCACGCCAGTTCTTGGTGGATAATAACTGCCTAACCATATTGGTGGAGTGGAATTGCAGACCGGAGTTAGGGGAGTGTTTCCCAGTTCCCAGGACGCACCTAAAGTAACAGGAGGAGAAGTGGATGGATGGATGGACGCTAAGCTTGCCGAAGGGGCAGAGTGGGTAGGGTCAAGGAAAGGGCATCTAATTTTGATGAGTATTATTATGTTGTGAACTGCAATAAATTGAAAAGATTTGCCCCTGTCCTCAAGGAGTTCATAATCTTATTGCGGAGAGTAATGCACCCACGAGAACAGTATAACCAAATGCCCAAAAGTGTGCTGGAAACAGCAAGTGCCACAGGAAGCGGGAAGGGGAGGGCACGCAGAGGTAGAGAGAGGGATGTGAATGGCCCCAGGGCCAGAGTGGTCAGACTCTGCCAGGTCCCCAGGGAGGATGAAGAGGACGGCCAGGAGCTGGTACAGAGGGCACCAGCTATTCCGGGAACTGTCCAGAATGACTCTGCAAGAGCGTTCCACAGGCTCAGAGACTCATTCCTTATGAGGCCCCTGGGGCAGAGTGATTCTGGGCCAGCTGTGGCTGACAGGCCTCAGAGGGGCTGGTCTGGTTTGGGGTGGTTCTGGGCGCAAGAAGTAGTCTTAGGTTGGTCCTGGGAGTTCCCGAGTCACTTTAGGGATTCTGTTTTGTTTAAAGTATATGAATTTCAAGGACTGACTACTAAAGAAAAGGAAAGGCAATGGTCTTAGTCCAAACATATCCTCCAGTTTTTGACTGAAATTGTTTGAGCCTCAAGGGTCTTCCAGCCTGAGGGCAGCTTTCCTGGTTCCACAGGATTGGACCTGCTAATGGTTCAGGCCTCCTCCATGCATTGCAGTGGTTCTTTACTAGGAGAGTCCACCGGCTTCTCCTGCAGAGACTTCAAGAGGCTAGAGTGTAGCCCAAGTGTGTGTGTATAAAATATATTATATATACATTACATGTTATATGCACATATTTTACACACACACATACATATACATACATAATTTTAAAGAATACCCCAGGTGATTCTGGTGCACAGCCACATATGAGAACCACAGCCTTCATTTGATATGCATACTTAGCCGGGATTTACTGGCTTTTGTTGCAATGGCAAAGGCTGGAACGTTGGGATGTTCCGCCACTTATCTGGGGGGAAAATGCTAGCCAGTCCTTGGTACACAGGGAAAATCTCCAGTTTCCCTAGAGTTTAGAACGCAACTAAAGGCCTTGCTTTTAGGGCTTCTAAGAGTCACTAAGAGCCACACAGCTACTTGAAAAATGACCAGGTCTTCTCAGCATTGACCCAGTTTTGTCAATGCCTGATGACGGGAGGGTATTTTCCACACCTTTGGTCTGACTCTAGGGTCCCATGAGTGCAGCAGTGCCTGTGCGAAGGAAGCTGGAAAAAATGGCTCCTTTCAGGGCCCAGCAATGAATCATGCTGTTACCCACTATGGGGCTTCTGGGGAAGCAGGTAGCTAGTAGCAGGAACAGAGCCTCAGTCCCCACTCAGGATTCACTCAGGTCCTCTCAACTGGGGCTACACTCTGCCCTAGTGGGGGTCCATTTGGCTCAGGAGGACTCATCCAGGGCACCCAGGGGTCTCTGCAGGAATTCTCTGCTGCATTTGCTAGGGCAGCATGAAGAAACAGCCTCCTTGTTTCCTTACCCCTCATCACACTGGGGAGGGCGGGATGCCCTTTTAATTTTCCTCTCCTAGCTTTGGCTCTGTAAATAGAACTAAACATGGCCAGCAGGTGGCACCCAGGTCCTGAGCAAAAACTCCTTTAAATGTATCCCTCATCCTCCAACCCCCCTTTCCAGAGCTCAATTTAGAGCCCAAATTCGGAGCCTCTAAGAGCTGGGCTGGCTGAGGGGCCTGGAGCATTGGGGCTGTTCTAAGATCCTGGACTGAACTGAGCCAGCCTCCGTATCCCCCAAAACCACAGTTTGAACTCACCAAACAGGTCCAACTTCTGATTGCACTGGGGGTTGACTTGGGCCTGGACTCACACCAGACCAGCTGCTGGGGGCAGAGGTGTATAAAGTATTTGCCCAAGCATCAGGGTCTAAGTGGACCAGCTGCCTCCAATTACAGCAAAGACATAACCTGATGAAACTCTTAATAATAACGCACTTGTTCCCAAGAGCTCCTTCACCTCCCCAGAGTGAATGGTAGGTAGCCACTCGGAGTGGGCAGGCTCTGTCCCAAGAGATGTAGTAGCAGTGTCTTCCAACCCCATCCACATGTTTCTACCATGATCTTTGGCACACGTGACTGTTAGGAGAAACAGACCCTGATTGGATTGTGGCATGTCACCATCCAGGCAGATCCACATTCGAGGATCAGACCGACAACGTGGCCTTGGGGAATGCCTGCTCTGCTATCAGGAATGCAGTCAAGGGCAAGAAAAGTTGAGGAGGTTTAATCTGGTGATTTTGCTGAGTCATTTCCTATACTAGGACTATAAGGTTCATGGTGCATTCACCGGCAACTAGGAAAGGCAATTACAGCTCTCACTGTGGAAGGGGAAGCTGCTGGTCATTCTGCAGACTGAGGCCTTAAAAATGGTCATCAAAACCAAATCCCACTAACCCATGGTCAGAAGGGTTTCTAGAGACCATCTGCTTCCTTCCCAGGCAATTAGGACTGCACTTAGATCTAGGCACTTATATTCTTAAATCATAAAGATGGCCAATAAGGCTGCACAACTGAAATTTCATATTCTATTATTTAATGACCTTATCACCAGCCTAAATCTAATTTTGGCTTTTTGTTTTTAAGTCTATCTTCCACAAATATGTCTTAAGGGTAATTTAGGGGCCCTCAGTCTTCTCTAATTCTCTAGATCTCCTTTTACCTCAAGTTTAGCCCTGTTCTGGCTGGTCCCTGAAAGAACTCCCTGGAGTTTCCAGGCCTCCACCCTCTGCCCAGTGTGGCTATGAAAGACACACCAGGTCTATCAGTCCTGAAGGAGGTGGCCAGCATGCCTCCAGCAAGCTCCAAAAAGGTAGTGCTTAAGAACACTGGATCTCCAGGCACGTCACGTGGGTTCAAATCCTAACTGTACCATTTCCTAGCTGTCTAACTTGACTTTAGGTCTCAGTTTCCTCATCTATAAAATGGGGACAGTGACAGCTCTCACCTCACAGAAGAGTTATGAGGATTAAGTGAGCCATGTGTACACAGTGCTGAGCACAGAGCCTGACATTCAGTATGTATTTGGCAAGTGCTGTCAGCATCATGGGGATAGACAGTAAGAATCTAAGGGCATTTGTCTGAGGAGTAGGTGCCTGACACGCAGCCAGCTTCTGGTCTCTGAGACCACAGAATGGCCAGTCCAGAAGGGAGACAGACTACGGAACTTTTCTCTGCCGCTTTGCCTTGAGACAGCCACATGGGCTTCCCAAAGCTGGGCTCTGACCACAATCCCTCCCCAACTCCCACATAGCCTGCTTTGTAGACGCCATCCTACCGGCCAAGACAACTGGAACAGACGCTGTGGGATCAGAGGAGAGAGAAGTCCGCAGAGCCAGCCAACACGTTTCCGGTTCCTGAAGTGGGGCTATGCCCATTGTCACTGGGCTACCCCTTCCTGCGCAGGCCCAAGGGGCTGAAGTCACCTGTTTGGAAAATCTGCAAAATTGCTACCCCTACCCCCGTAAGTCACACATCCAGGTTATTCTGGGCTTGCATGGAGGCAGTATGTGCAGGTGGGGCTGAGGGGTTCTGAGGGGCTGGGGAGCCAGCCAGCGGGTCACAAAGCCCTGGCAGACCCGGCCAATCACCTTCTTCTTATGGCTGAGCAAAGACCTAACTCATCGAGAGGCTCAGCCTCTCAAAGCTGGATTAGTCAATGCAGAGATGGGGCAAGTGGAGTAGTTGCAGGGTTGGCCAGGAGCCCAGCATGCACCCCTTCCCACAGATCCAGGACAGGGATCTGGACGGCTGTGGGTTCAGGTAGGGACAGAAACTCCTCCAGGATTTTGTTCTCACAACATTTTTAGGTCACAACTCTAAGACCCTGATACCTACTGAAGTTCCAGCCACCTAGGTCCTGGACATGTCCTGCTGAATAATGATCTGAACTTTTTTTTTTTTTTTTTTTGAGACGAGTCTCACTCTGTCGCCCAGGCTGGAGTGCAGTGGCACGATCTCGGCTCACTGCAAGCTCCGCCTCCTGGGTTCACGCCAT
>NW_012101254.1:4862597-4874611 GCF_000951045.1 Mandrillus leucophaeus
CCAGGATGGTCTCGATCTCCTGACCTTGTGATCCGCCCGTCTCGGCCTCCCAAAGTGCTGGGATTACAGGCATGAGCCACCGCGCCCGGCAATTTCATTTTCTTAATGGAGTGTTGGCAGAAGAGAAATGTTACCAAGGTTCTCCCCAGGCTGGTTGGGATAATGGTGCCACATCCCTGTAGCTGCTAGCCAGGGAAGGAGTCCTTGGGGAAGGTTCTGCCTAGGTTACTCTATCTGACCATAACTTCGAGGGTTAATGGAAACACTGCAGTATAGTAAACAATTTCTCATCGCTAAAATCAATCAATTTTGGTAGAGTTCATCTAGGTGGGCAGATAGAAAGGCAATCTTTTCTTTCTAAGCCACCACGCCCAGTTAATTTTGTATTTTTAGTAGAGATGAGGTTTCACTATGTTGGCCAGGCTGGTCTTGAACTCCTGACCTCAAGTGATCCACCTGCCTCAGCCTCCCAAAGTGCTAGGATTACAGGCATGAGCCACCCGGCCCAGCCTAGCATTGCCTTCATCTTGACCAGCAAGTGCTTACTGACCACTGACAAAATGTGCTCAACACCCAGTGAGGCATCATGAGGACATGGGATCATTTCAAGGCATGAGTCTTGTCTTTATTAAGGAGCCTTTCTTTGGTTGAAGAGGTAAGAGTAATTTCTAAAATAACAAGGGATGCCACAAAGCAGAATATATGACGTGCTAAATAGTGAAAGCACCTTTGGCTTTTAAGTATTCCAGGCACATGACAAAGATGAGAGGGGGATCAGCAGTTAGAGGGTTTCTGGAGGACGGTGGCACCTAATTGGGCCTTTAAAGATGACAGGATGCCAGAAAGCAGCGAAGAGAAAATGGGAAATTCTGGACATGGGAAACATATTTATTATTACTTTTATTTTTAAAAAAGGGCATAAGACCAATGACTCAGTCCTGGAGGAATGTTAGGGACGCAATGAAAATAGAGGAGGTGGAGAGAAGGCGATGTCTCAGGAGCCAAGGGAGGGCCACTTTCAAAGAGGAGGTCATCTGCCCTGTTTAATGAAGCTACCAGACCAGAGGTGGCGATATGGTCATTAGATTGTGCAATAAGAAATGATGAAACTCTGAGTCATTTTGTTGGCGTGTGGGGACAGCAGCTAGACCTGCAGATGATTGTGGAGTCCTCGATCACTTGCCCAGGAGGAAGCTGGAGAGGGACATCAGGCATTTGTCATCACAGCCATGTGTGTCTGCTGTAGCACTTCGGGTAGATAGTGAGTGACTGCCTGCAGGGTGGAGAGCATCTTGGTTCTTTCAGTTAAAATTTGAAATGAAATATAGATTAGGTCAGGTGCTGTGGCTCATGCCTGTAATCCCAGCACTTTTGGGAGGCCAAGGTGGATCACCTGAGGTCAGGAGTTCGAGACCAGCCTGGCCAACATGGTGAAACCCCATCTCTACTAAAAATACAAAAATTAGCTGGGCATGGTGACATGTACCTGTAATCCCAGCTACTTGCGAGGCTGAGATAGGAGAATGGCTTGAACCCCGGAGGCGGAGGTTGCAGTGAGCCGGTATCGCGCCACTATACTCTAGCCTGGCCAACAAAGAGCGAAACTCCATCTCAGAAAGAAAAAAAAAAAAAGAAAAGAAATATAGATTAAAGGTAGGCTTGTGCTCCTTATCTCAATATCCCACCCATCCCCCTTCAGACTCCACATCCTACCCTCAAGTTCTAGATCTTATCTGTCCAAGAAGACCCATGAGTGCGACTCATGATCTTTCTCCAGCTACTCACAACGTTGTATCACAAATGAAAAGCAAGATGGGAAGTATGTTTATATAATAAAGTCTTAACTAAGTTGAATGTTTGGAAAATAATATTGTACATATTGATTAACTTTGTTTAACTGTGGTTAATCAGAGCCCTTTTTAATGTTTGGTTTTGTGGGAAATTACTGTATTAAGGCAGGAAGAATAGACAAAATTGCTTTCTAAGGACACTGCAGAGCCTCAGATTCACTCACTCACTCATCACCATTTATGGAGTGTGTGCTTCAGCACCCAATGCTGTGTGCCAGCCCCTGTGCCAGCACAGGACCTGTAGGAACAAATGAACCCACTCTGGGCCCTCGAAAAATTCATGAACTTAGGTGAGAGCTAGACAACTGAACGAAATAACCAAAGGGCAACACATTACGCTCCAACTCCAGATACAGGAGCTGTTGGAACAACTCTGCTTCCTGCATCAGGGAAAGCTTTGTAAAGGAAGCATGGTTTGAACTGGGTCTTGAAGGAGAAACTCATCAGGAAGATAAGAGTTAAGAGGAAAGGGGAATGCATGGGGAGGAGGGAAAGGACTGCAAGTAGCTCATCCCAGAGTCATGTTGGAGCAGAAGATTTGGTTAAAAAGGCAGACGAAAGCCACATCACCAGTAGCTCCATACACCATGGTTAAGGAGTTATTTTATCTGGAAGGGAAACTCTCCAAAGGATTTTCTTTTCAGGTATACAGTATTTTAGTCAACAATACAAAATATTGCTAATACTATATTTAAAATAATTTCCAAATCAAAATTACAACAAATGAAATTACAGTGCTTAGAAACTGCATTCAATTTATAATTCTGCAGAGGCTTTATTCTATATTATATTTTCTAGTAAAAACTGAAGAGATTCCCAAGAGAGTCCCTCCAATTTTTGGTAAACTTTTTTATTTTGAAATGATTTTAGACTCACAGTTGCAAAACAGAACAAATAATTCCCATGTATTTCATGTCTCCTCATTCAGTTTCCCCCAGTAACATCTTATGTAACAATTATTAAAACCAGGAAATCCACATTGGCACATTTGTAAATAAACTATAGACCTTATTTGGATTTCATCAGTTTTTACACGCACTCTTTTTTTTGTCATATACTCCATGAAGTTTTATCACATGGATGGATTCATGTAATCACCACCCTACCAGAATACAGACCTGTTCTATAATCTCAAAGAAACTCCCTCATGCTACCCATTTACAGCTGTGCCCTCCTCCCAACCCTAACCCCTGGCCACCAAAGATCTGTTCCCCATCACTCTATAATTTTGTCATTTTGTCAATGTTATATACATGAAATCATACAGTAACCTTTTGAGACTGGCTTTTTTTCTTCTCAGCATAGCGCCTTTGACTTCCATCCAAATTGTTGCATGGATTAATGGTTCCTCTTTATTGCTGAGTAGTATTCTAAACAATGGCGTACATATGGATGTACCATAATTTACTCATTCACCCACTGAGGACATCAGGGTTGTTTCCAGTTTTGGGTGATTACAAACACACCCTATGAGAACTTTCCTCAGTCTTCTCTTGCTTTGTCCACGGAGGTCTGGCTCTGGGAGCGTTCTCCTCTCCAAACCTTTCTGGCCTCTAAGAACTGTTAATGTGCTTGGGGTTTGTAGTTGGAAGGCCCAGGCATTTGCTTAGGGTGGGAGGAGTTAAACCTGAGTTACACAAGCAACTCTCTGGACTGACTGTTCCCAGAATTATGGCTTTGTCTCAGTTTAAACCTAAGCCTGTACTCCTGCCTCAAAAGATTCCTGCTTCTTTTTCCCTCCAAAAAATCCAAATTCAGATTTTTTCTTCTTTTTAAAATAAATTTCATAACTTTAATTTTTAATTATTTATTTTTGAGATGAAGTCTCACTATGTTGCCCAGGCTGGTCTTGAACTCCTGGGCTCAAATGATCCTCCTCCTCAGCTTTCCAAGTAGCCGGCATTACAGGCACATGCCACTGTGCCCGGCCCGGAAGATTCTTGCTTCTTAAATGCGTTTATGCTATCACTCAGATTGTGGCCTTATTTTTCTAGATGCCATAATTTCACCAAGGATAATTTAGAATTATAGTCACCAGTCAAGGAACCTTTGATGAACAAAATTGTTTGAGAGGCACTTTAGAACAGAAAGAGGACAAAGTTTCAAACATCCAATTGTTTGTAGGATTATTGGTGCTGAATCCACCAAGATTCAAAATGATCCATCTAAATTTCTACCCAAACTTGCACAATACCCTCTAAACCAGAGCTAAAGAAGGACTGAGATAGTCAAACAGCATGATAGAGAAAGGACTCATCATATTTTAAACAAGTCCTCGTAACATCCCTACCCTCCTAGTAAAAAAACCCAATAGGTGGGGATAGAGATTTGCTCAGGACCCGGAGGCCATAAATAGAATAGTCATTCTCTGAGCAGAATCAAATACTCCTTTATCTCCAGTGCTTCCCGAAGCCGCATATTTTACAGCTGTATTTCACTTTTTTAGTATTCCTTTAGACCAAAATAGGCAATATTTGTTTGCCTTCTCCTGGGAACGTTAACAGTATACTTGGACTGTGATGCCCCAAAGATTAACAGAGGCCCCCTCAGTACTTTTCACAAGTCTCGAACAACAACCTCAAGGACCTTAAATATCTCTGTTATTCTACTCTTGTTTGACATGTGGATGACCTTTTGTTGTGTTCTAAAGATAAGCTCCAAGACTGTTCCAGCTATCTACTGTTTTCTTTCAGAAAGGACATAAGGTTTTCAAAGGAAACTACAATATTGTCAAAGTAAAGTTTGTTATGCAGAACATAATTTATCCCAGGGCAGTAAATCCTTTACTCCTGACAGACCACGGGCCATTCAAAACTTTCCCAATGACTCCTAAGAGACAATTAAGAAGAATCCTGGCTAATGTGGATAGCAGGTTTACAACTTTTCTAAAATCATCACAGGATAACTTAACCAAGTCCAAACTTCTTCCTTGGGATTCTAAACATGAAGAGGTCTTTTGTGAGTTAAATTAGCCCTTCAACAACCTGCCACTATGAGCTCACCTAATTATTATAAACCTTTCTACCTATTTGTACATGCGAGATATAGACGAACCTTTGATGTTATGACTCAATTTCATGGTGAAGGGAAACCAGAATATGTCACCCCAAAATATGCCTGATTGACATAAAAATTATTTTTGAGCTAAAAGTAATTAAAGAGCAGCAACTAGAGGACGAGCTCTATTCTCCTTTTCTGCCTAAAAACAGGATATAAATTCTTCTTTACTGGAGATAGTTCTTATCAGCCCAGACACAGCACCAGAGGAATCTACAAACAAACCTTACACCATTGGTTTCTTCCCATGTATCTAACTTCCCGTAGTTTCCCCCTTTTGGAAGCCTAAAATTACTTTCTTTTGTCCTGTCATTTCTCTACAAATGTATTGTTCTTTTTTGAAGATGGCATATAAGCCGGAGTTTGGTGCCACTGCCTTGAAGTTGCCTTTCATTGGGGTTTCTTCTGCATTCTGTGCCCTCCACACATTAATAAACTTGCTTGGCCAGGCATGGTGGCTCACGCCTGTAATCTCAGTGGTTTGGGAGTCTGGGGCAGGAGGACTGCTTGAGGTCAGGAGTTCAAGACCAGCCTGGGCAACATAGCACTACCCCGTCTCTGCAAAAAAAAAAAATAGTGGGACGTGGTGGCACATGCCTGTAGTCCCAGCTACTTGGGAGGCTGAGGAGGGAGGACTGCTTGAGCCCAGGAGTTCAAGGCTTCAGTGAGTTGTCATCACGCCATGGCACTCCAGCCTGGGTGACAGAATGAGACCCTGTCTCTGAAGGGAAAAACAAAATAAAAAAAAGCTTTGCTTGTTTTTCTTTTGCTGATCTGTCTTTTGTTACAGGGGTCTGTCCCAACTATGAACTTATGAAGGTTGAGAAGAAATTACATTTCCTCCCCAATAATGGGAATCATCAGACATCGATAGTCTACTAAGTCTCTCTTCACCCAGTGGCAAAGCCTACTCGTCTAACAGCCACAGCAGCTAAGCTAATGGGGGCTTCCACACACTTGGTTTTAAGGTCTCTTTTAAATTTGATAGTCCTCCATGCTGTACAATATTTGTTGCTCACTAAAAATACACATTTCTCAGCAAGTAGGGTTACCACCAATGAAATTCCATTACTTTCTCCCTCACCTATTTCTATTCATTGTAATACTACTTTGAATCCTGCCACCCTCCCTTTAGATGTCATGTTCTCAATGAGGCCATTTGGCCCATTGATTCTGCCCTAGGAGGAAGACAGTGTTAGATAATTTAATTCAAGAGAAAGGAAAACTGGGCCTTAATTTAGGAACCAAAACCCTAACCACTCACGGGAGTTCAGGGTTGCTTTCTTTCCTCCTCAAGCCTTTGCAGTTCATGCTTTGCAAAAGGCCTGGAAAGTAGGGAGAATCCTGCAAAATGTGGGACTGAGGATTTGCTGCAGAGCACTGTGGGATATGAGAGAGAGAGGTCAAAGATGACCCCAAAGTTTCTTGCCCAAGCCACTGGAAGGATGGAGAAAACTGCAGGAAGAGCAAGTTTGAGAGTGCGGTGAAGACCATGAGCTAACTTAAGATTATGCTGTGGACACTTCAAAGAATAATTAAGGATATTAGGAAGCATCATGTTCCATGGGACATAATATTCCATGCTATTATTACATTAGCTCTAGTTGCTGGGCATTTTGATTTTTGATAGTCCTGGAATATATCTGAACATTCAATTTTTGTCTAAATCCATCACTACTTCCGTGGGCAGGGAATTACTGGGTCAAAGGGCATGATATATTTTTTAAGGACTAACAACTTCCAAAAAGGCTGTACCTTTCATTTTTTCCCCAGAAGTTTGTGAGTGCTCATTTCAACACCAACATTGTTATTATTTTAAAAAGTGTGTTGATTGAATGAAAATATTTTTATTCTTTAAAATAATGTTTCTTTGATTACTAGTGAGGGAGAACATATTTCTATATTTATGCCCCATATATATTTACTTTTCTGTGAACTGTTTTGGGCTGTTGAGTTTGAGAACCCACAAGTCATCTGTGTTTTCATGTCTAACAAATATCTGGAAATCCTGCTGAGGAATTCTCACCATTCATACCTTCTACTAAAGATCTAGTATCCTGAGATAAATCCGTACTGATCCCAGACATACTCATGGCATTTACGTTTTTTTTTTTCCTAGATCCTTGATATTCTAGTAATTTACTCGAAACATGAGATACTAGAAAATATCTTTTTCAGAGGGTTTTGACCTAGGCAACATAGTGAGACCCTGTCTTTACAAAAATAGAAATTAGCTGGGCATGGTGGCACATGTCTATACTCAGGAGTACTGTTGCCATACTCCAGCTATCATGAAATGTATTTCGATGTGGGGAAAGTGGGAGTTTGGTAACAATGGGAAAAATTCACATTACCAGAGAACCAAAACAAAGCTAGACATTATCCAAGCTACTCTCTCATCATATTTTTGCCTAGAAAATGAAGGGGAAGAGGAAGGGGCTAGGAAATGGAGAATGACTTAGGCTTTCCCAAGTTTTCTGCTAAAAGTAGGGGAAATAGAGAATTCAGAAAGTAAACTTTAATTGCACTACCCAAATAGGTAGCCCATTCCTAAGAAATAAACTGGCACATTGAGCTATGTGGATGGGCAGCATGGTGCATGAAAAAGGTGGTGAAAAGGACTCTACAGCACCCAACTCCAGCTCTGCCTCTCACGACCTCCCAGGCACAAGAGATCCTCTGGGCAAAGGTGGCCTCTCTTTGCCTGAGTTTCTTACTGTAAAATAGAAGCACTTTTTGGGCATCACTACGTGTATGGCTCGTGGGCACAGAGCGTCTGGACAGACAACTCATGAAAGGGGAAGTGTAAATGGCCAACAAACACATGAAACATGCTCAACGTTACTAATAATTCTAAAATACCTATGCTGCCAGACTGTTGTGAAGGTTCAAGCTAACTCAAGTGGAGCACCCCCACAGAACCTCACACACGTCAATTCAGTGAGTAACGGTTATAGGTCAGAGGCTGTTAATGCAATTTTGATAGCCGGGGAGTTTTAAACAATCTTTGACACGGGGCCGGTAACAATGAAATTAGGTAAGGAAAAGGGGATGGGGACTGTGATATTGTCATATAAGTAAGCTGTGTGAGGGATTGATTTTGTGGATGCCATATTGAGCAGTACTGTCTCATGGGGAAAGTGAGGGATCTGGGTAGAAGCCGTGAGCTGGAAATTTGACAGTAGTGACTGGTCAGGTATCACCTTCCTGACATTAGCTGGATCGACAACAGGTGCTTCATAATTTTTAGTTTTCCTTTCCAAGTGGTGGTGGTAACTGACAGAGAAGCGTAATGCCATGCCTATGAGGAAAGCTCGTAGACAGCTGATTTCCCTAAGACGGTGCTTCTCTCTTGAGGATGTTACCTTTCAAGAGATCAGGGTAAGGTCCTGAAGGGAGCATTGAAATAGAATCCTTATCATTTCCCTCCTGGAATCAGAATTCTGATTTTTTTTCTGATTTCAGAGGGGTGGTGATGTGGTCTGGGGCTTTGGCCTGTGTTCTGCATTTGTTCACTCGTGACTATCTGCCTACGCTCATGAATATTGAAACACCACTGTGTGCATACAGAGAATCTGGCCAGAGGATTGCAGTTCAGGGAGTCCTTTCTGTCTCACCCATGGCTGACTCCTCACTGGATGAGAAGCGCCGTACACAGTGGCTAACTGCTCACCAGTTAGTAATTACTTCAAAGAGTGCTGATGCATAGGGATCACTCACTCTTTTGACCACCTCCCCAGGAAACTGCAGTACGTCTCAAAAGCAGCTTAATAGATTAAAATGTCCCCAGAATCTACTGACACCGTCTTCTCGGCCTTCTCTGTTACAGACGATGACGTAGACCTGTAAGGCCATTATACCTGAGGTAGGCCAGTAAGAGCAACGTGTGAGGTGTGAGGATGTGGGGTGAACTGTACCAAAAGAGGCCAGTTCCCAGGTGCATCTCAATCTAAGATAAGCCAGGATGGTCTTGAATTAGGACTCAGGTGGGACAAATGATGAATTCACAGTGGCAGAAAGGACTTTCAAAACAAGAATAGATGAGCAAGGTGCATGCTCACAAGAAACATCATGGGTCCTCTGCAGTGCCCATCAGGACAAGGGCCCCACCAGCCTGCCTGGGCATACAGGACAGCCTGCAGACCTGCACCCCCAGGCGCAACACAGAAGGGTGCAACTGCTCCGGGTTCCGAGATGGGCAGTTCAGAGTCTGGTCAGGGCTAATACAAAGTTAAACCCACACTAATGGGCACAGTGTAACAGCTTAATGACAGAACAAAAAACCTGGTTTTGAGGGTACAGGGAAATGGGCTCTTTTAAACATGATTGGTGAGAATATAATTTAGTACAGCCATTTTGGAGGTTAATTTGGTAAAAAAAAAAAAAAAAAAAAAGAGATTAAAAGCCTTTAGATTTTATATACTCTTTGACCTTAATTCTACTCCTAGGAATTTTATACTGAATCACTAATTATAGATATGTGTAAAACTTTAGATATTAGCATGTTTATAATAATGAAAAACTGGAAACCACCAAAATGTCCAACAATGAATTGTTAAATAAATTGTGACACATCCAAACAATGCCACTCTGAAAAGAGGGATGTTCTAGAATATGTAATGATGCTGGCACTGCTGGCTGGGTGACTCAACTCCCATCCCAACACCCTTCTTCCTTGCCCATCTCCAATAGAGAGGCCAATAAAACAAAATGCCTGCTTTCTCAGCCTCCCTGAGAGTTAAGAGCCACTTTGAGACCATAAAGCAACACAGCCACCTAAGAGAGCGGGAGTGTCCTTGGCAACGTCCTCGAGCTGTTCCACCAGCCTAGACCTCCTACTTTCAGACTCCTGCCTCATGAGCAAAATACTGCATTATTTGTTCAAGCCACTGTTAACAGGGCTTGTTGTTACTTGTTTCAAAACACAATCCCAACTGATAAAGACATGGAAAGATGTATACAGTACGTCAAGTGGGGGGAAAACACAGTCATGGCTGCATCACAGTGTTTATGTCAACAACAGACTGCGTGTACGACAGTGGTCCCACAAGATTATACTATATTTTTACTGCACCCTTTGTGTTTAGCTTTATGTATGTATGTATATATGTATGGATTTATTTAAAAAATGCATTTATTTATTTATGAGTGAATGAATGAATGGATGAATGAAGGGGTCTTGATTTGTTTCCTAGGCTGGAGTGCAGTGGTGCAATCATAGTTCACCATACCCTTTCTATGTTTAGATCTACATACCTATCTATCAATCATATGGCTATATATCAATTATCTATCTATCTATGAATGATGGGATCTCACTCTGTCTCACCCACATGGGAGCTCAGTGGTGCAATCATGGCTCACTGCTGTCTCTAACTCCTGGACTCAAGTGGTCCTGCCGCCTCAGTCTCCTAAAGTGCTAGGATTATAGGCATGAGCCACCATGCCCAGACCATATGTTTAGATACCCAAATACTAACCATTATGTTCTAATTGCCTACAGTATCCAGTGCAGTCACATGCTGTACAACTTTGCAGCCTAGGAGCAATAGGCTATGCCGTACAGTCTAGGTATGTAGTAGGCAATACCATCTAGGTTTGGGTGAGTACACTCTAAGATGTTTGCACAATGACAAAATCACAAGACACATTTCTCAGAATGTATCCCATCATTAAGCAATGTATGACTGTATTACAGAACAAAAATATACCAAAAGTCATTGAAGAAGAATGTGAAGTATATTCTAAAATTATAATTGTGGTTCTGTCTGATGGTACGGTTATATGGGATTTTTATTTTCACATTTGGGTTTATCTGAATTTTCTAAATTTTCTACAGTGAATATGTCTTTTGTGATGAGAAGAAAATCCAAAATATTTAAAAAATAAAACAAGGTAGATAAATAATTAGATAAATCTTGTGGTCAGGCAGCAACGAGTCCTTGACAATAGTTGCCAAAATAACTACTTTAAGGCTTCTGTTGCTTTCTTCCAGGAGGTTCAGCTGGAACTCTGGTTTTAAAAGGTCCCACTGGCTTCTAACTAGGGCAACTGAGGTCCACCTCCACCAGCGGACACTGGCAGCCGCACCAGCCCAGGAGGCCAGAGGGGCTCTGAGCTCTTCGTGGCACAGCTCCTTCTCCCCTGCTCATGGGCCTTGCTTCCCTTCTCCTCCTCCTGTCTCTCATCTCTTGCCTTCTTGGCAGACTCAAATGAAATAACCAATCTGAAAGTACTTCATACATTATTAGTTGTAAAAAATAGCAAGTTATTTTTCTTGTAACTCTTTCTTCTTCATTCTTTTCCCTCCTTGTTTTAAAGTCTTTCACTTTTCTCCTTTCTCTTCTACCCTTGTTCCTCTTTCCACTTCCCTCCTCCCTCCTCATCGGGTCATAATGGAGAACATTCTGGGCCTCCACAGGCTCATACCTCTGTCATTTCTCACAGGAGCCCGCCCTGTACTTATCTGTCCATGGGTCTCTCTCCTTTGCTCCGCGGTGAGTCCTCTGAGCAGAAACCATGTCTTTCAACCCCTAAGAATCTTTTCATGACACTGTATCACAGTACTCACCTGGTTAGTACTTATTTGATATTACTAAAATGTCTTTTATTATTTTGTTATCTAGGGAAAGCTAATAGTGAAACAAACCCATATATTTATTTGTAAAATCAGCCATCCATATATTTAAGTGAAAATTTGTTATTAGCATCTTAAAAATTTTTGTGAAGACATTTTTTAAGAACCAACAACTGAGAATTGGTAGAAAGATAAGTAGTTTGAAAGCAGTATTTTGTCTTCCTTACTGCAGTTGTAAAATACTGAGAACTATATTCAGAATTGAAATGGAAACCTTAGTAATGATAATGTGGAAACAATGAAATGTTTTATGGTAAAATATTAGAGCTAATTTGTATTTCAAATTTGCATTATCCACTAAAATGGTTAAAAAAATCTGCCCAAAAAAAAAAAAAAAATCCATGAGATGTCAGTCACATTAAAAGTGCATGTAGGCCGGGCGCGGTGGCTCAAGCCTGTAATCCCAGCACTTTGGGAGGCCGAGACGGGAGGATCACGAGGTCAGGAGATCGAGACCATCCTGGCTAACA
>NW_012101254.1:4874802-4878505 GCF_000951045.1 Mandrillus leucophaeus
GGGCGACAGAGCGAGACTCCGTCTCAAAAAAAAAAAAAAAAAAGGGCATGTAATTGGGCTGGGCGCGGTGGCTCACGTCTGTAATCCCAGAACTTTGGGAGGCCAAGGCAAGTGGATCATCTGAGGTCGGGGGTTTGAGACAAGCCTGACCAACATGGAGAAACCCTGTCTCTACTAAAAATACAAAATTAGCCGTGTGTGGTGGTGCATGCTTGTAATCCCAGCTACTCAGGAAGCTGAGGCAGGAGAATCGCTTGAACCCAGCAGGCGGAGGTTGCAGTGAGCTGAGATCACGCCATTGCACTCCAGCCTGGGTGACAAAAGCGAAACTCCGTCTAAAAAAAAAAATGTGCATGTAGTTGGACCCTAATCCTGCCTCTCTTGCTTTGGGCCAACTTGTCATCAAGTCATTGATTTTTCTCATCCATCCTGTCCCTTCCATTCTCACTGACATCATCCTTGTCCAGGTTGTTGCCATTTTGTGACTGGATAATATTCCTGCCTTTGGTCCCTTTTCTTTCAACTTTCCTTGCTCCTCACTGCAAGACAAACTTCCCAAAAACACTGCCTTAATTACCCCCTCCCCCTAAGCATAATATATCTATAGGCCCTCTATATCTCTATTCTGTAGGATCAAGACCAAACGTCTGTAGGATCAATTCCACTTCCTTCTTCCCCAAACCCTTTCTCTGATGTCTCCAACCCCAAGCCCCTCACTTGAGTCAGACTGTCGTTCTCCCTCCTGCCAGTCTCCCTAATACTGAATCCCTACTTGCCTTGGCTTGTACTGGAATGCTCTCCTCCTTTCAAGGCCAAGCTCATGTCCCACCATTTCTGTGAGCACTAGCTGACAGAATCAGGATTCCAAAGTGCTGTGACAGGCTATGGGAAGAAGCTAAACCACTCCAAATAAACACATATGAGGTTCTGCATTTGTATCTTAAAAAACAAATGGAAGATATTTGGCAGAAGACATAAGGTTTGCAAAACTGTGTGCAAAAAACATAGGGATTTTACACTGGCATGTACTCTCTCAAGTGTCAACTCCCCTGGAAAGTTTTCCCTGACTCCCAGCCTGTTCCCCTGGGCTGGGTTAGCCTAGCCTTCTGGGTACTTCTGTAATACTGTTTGGACATACTTCTAACACAGAAGTACATGTCTATGTCTTCCACATCACTAGGAGCTTCCTGAGGGCTGGGATTACGTTTTTTTAGCCCTATTGTCTGGCATGGTGTCCAGCACATGGAATGTTCTCAGATATTAGTAGAATTGAACTGAGGCTCAGAGAGCTTAGGTAACATGCCCAGGGTAACACAGCTAATGAGAACAGAACTGATTTGAAACTAGATATCGGGTTATAAAGTCCTTCCAGAATGAGGAAAGTATAATATTGCTCCCCTCTGGGCTTGTCAGATGACATCTGTAATACTGACTTCAGTTCTGTGCAGCAAACTTTTAGAGTAACATTCACAAGCAGGCCTGTTTAAAGGAGAAAGACCATGAAGTGAGTGGAGTGGATATGCTCCAATCTAGGTCAGCCAAGGACCTGGTGGAGAAACTAAGGGGTTAGCTTAGAGACAGAAGAAAAACTCAGCATGACATGAGAACTACCTTTAATGACTTAAGGGCCCAGAGGAAGAGTAGGGATTACACTTACTTTCTGTGACCAGCGTTTGTAAAACTGTCACCAAAGTGTTGAAGATACAGAAAAAACAGATGTTGACCCACTGAAGACAAACATTCTCAGTAGTGCTGGTTAAAGGCAGCATGTCTACCCCAGGAAGGGGTGAGGTCCCACTATGGCAGGTCTTCAAGCTGATGACACCCTGTGGGCGTGCCCTAGTGGGGTCAAGAACCAGAACGAAGGCTGGACTAGCTGAGATTTTATGTTTAGGTGACTTCTTAAGGTCCTTTCTAATAGATGCAACAATTCTATTATTTTGTCTGCGTTGACCTCTCTAGCCTTCAGCAATTCCTTACTCCTCTACATTTAGTGAATTTCGAGTTTACATAATTCACTTGCTGATTAAGCATATATGTACCCTGCTACACAACATTTAAGTTACCAAACTATCCTTTCTACCAGGGATTTCCAACCCCCAGGCTATGGACTAGTTCGGGTCCATGACCTGTTAGGAACCAGACTGCAGAGCAACAGCGAGCATTCCTGCCTGAGCTCCACCTCCTGTCAGATTAGCAGCGGCACCAGATCCTTACAGAAGCGCAAACCCTATTGTGAACTGTGCATGTGAGGGATCTAGGCTGCATGTTCAGTATGAGGATCTAACTCAGGGCTGTCCAATCTTTTGGCTTCCCTGGGTCACATGGGAAGAAGAAGAATTGTCTTGGGCCACACATAAAATACACTAACACAAATGACAGCTCATGAGCTTAAAAAAAAAAAAAAAATCACAAAAAAACTCCATGTTTTAAGAAAGTTTACAAATGTGTTGTGGCCCACGGGCTGCAGACTGGACAAGCTTGATCTAAGTAATGCCTGATGATCTGAGGTGGAAGTTTCATTCTGAAACCAACCCCCACTTTCTACCCCATTCATGGAAAAACTGTCTTCCACAAAACCTTGGTGCCAAAAAGGTTGGGGGCTGCCGCTTTATACTATTGCCATCTAATTGTTTTTCAAATATCTTCCCAAACAGATAAGTGCCTTGAAGTCAGGGATCACATATCACGTATTTTACAACTTTGGTCTCCAGGTATCTACACTTGTTCAAAATAGAATAAAAATATTTTAAATGCTTACTTCACAACTTGACTTTAATTTCTCTGCTAATGGGCTTGTCTTTTCTCTCTTGAAGATCCCCTAGAAAGTGAGAACCATTTCTTCACTAGATGCTTTCCCTCCAGGTATTTTTCTGTTCCTCAGGTGAAGGGTTTGTTTTAATTTATTTATCTATTTATTTTGAGACAGAGTCTCGCTCTGTTGCCTAGGCTGGAATGCAGTGGCGTGATCTCGGCTCACTGCAAGCTCTGCCTCCTGGGTTCACACCATTCTCCTGCCTCAGCCTCCCAAGTAGCTGGGACTACAGGTGCCTGCCACCACATCCAGCTAATTTTTTTATTTTTAGTAGAGACGGGGTTTCACCGTGGTCTCGATCTCCTGACCTCGAGATCTGCCTGCCTCGGCCTCCCAAAATGCTGGGAGTACAGGCGTGAGCCACTGTGCCTGGCCCTGGTGAAGGGTTTAAAAAGGAAACCTTGTAGGGTTAGTCTCTGCTATTTAAGAAAACTCCTGTTGGCTGGGTGTGGTGGCTCATGCCTATAATCCCAGCACTTTGGGAGGTGAGGCAGGAAGATCGCTTGAGCCCAGGAATTCAAGACCAGTGTGGGCAACATAGTGAGGTCTCCAACTCTACTAAAAATAAAAAAGATTAGCGGGGCAAGGTGGTGCACACCTGTATTCCCAGTTAATCGGGAGGCTGAGTGGGGAGGATCAAGCTGGAGCCCGGGAGATCCAGACTGCAGTGAACTATGATCTCACCACTGTACTCCAGCCCAGGCAACAGAGTAAGACCTTGTTTCAAAAATAAATAAACTAAAATAAAACAAAATAAAATAAAATAAAATAAAATAAAATTCCTATCTTCTGGCCGGGCGTGGTGGCTCACACCTGTAATCCCAGCACTTTGGGTGTCCGAGGTGGGTAGATCACGAGGTCAGGAGATCGAGACCACCCTGGCTAACA